>NW_026652285.1:41733545-41944569 GCF_009828535.3 Hylobates moloch
TTCACCGTGGTCTCGATCTCCTGACCTCGTGATCCGCCCGCCTCGGCCTCCCAAAGTGCTGGGATTACAAGCGTGAGCCACCGCGCCCGGCCCATTTTCTTGCTTTTTCAGATTGGAGATCTCTTTGACAACATTACTTTTCTTTATTTGCTTCCAGCCTTTAGAGCCTGTGCATACGCTACTTATGTGCACGCAGTTTTAACTTGAATGTAATGTCTATTACATGAATAATGTTCCATTTCCCGATTAGTATCTATATTCAAGGAGTGGTACATATGTTAGAGCAAGAGCAGAACAAACTACATTTTTCATCACTGCACTTTAGACATAAGTCATGTTAACATGTCAGGTATCTTGGCGGATACAAGATTACTAATGTCAGGTTATTTAACTAGGTAATTACAAGGAGCCTATATTTAAACTCGATTTTAAAAAGCACATTTTAAACAAGAAAACTTAACAAGCCATGGGCTGAGTCCTGACAGCTGGGCCCCGCAGCAGCCACGTCACTGAGACGGAGAGATTGTCTCTGTGACAGTGTGCACCAGGGCTACCGCCACAGGAAGCTGCTCCCCAGACCCAGCACAGCACCTGCCACAGGGAGAAGAGGGGTTGGAAGAAGAGTCCGGGCCCCAGCACCCTTCCTGCCCCAAGAATGTCTGCTTCAAGCTGCTTTATTCGTCCAACTTGCAGGTGACATTTCATCTGAAAGACATGTTCTGAAGCAAAAACCTAAACAAATCATTGAACTAGGTGTAAGATCTCTCCACTTCTCGATTGTTCCGGTATGACCATTTAAATTGTCACAAGCGTAATTATCCAAATAATAGTAGATGTGTGGCTAAATTAAAATAGATAAGTACTAAATCTTGATGAATGCTTTTAATCAATTCTCACTAAGCCAAAATAAAGTTTGAAAAAAATTGTTTTACTCAATTACCCAAAACTGTATTTTCTTTTTAAATTGATGCATAATATTTGTACATATTTATGGGGTGCGTGTGATATTTCATTACATGCACGGAATGTGTAGTAATGAAGTCAGGGTATTTGGGGTGTCCACCACCTTTTATCATTTCCATGTGTTGGAAACATTTCAAGTCCTTTCTTCTAGCTGTTTTGAAATATACAAGACATCAGTTAACTATAGTCACTCTACTAATATTTCTGTGATTGAACCCTAGAATTTATTCCTTCTAACTGTATGGTGATACCCATTGACCAACCTCCCCTAATTATCCCATCCCCCTGACCCACACGCCCTTCCCAGCCTCTCGTATCTATCATTCTACTCTCTACCTCCGTGAGCATCTTTAGCATCCACATGAGTGAGAACCTCTTTAGCATCCACATGAGTGAGAACATATGATACGAACATCGTATATCCTGCACGTTTTCACTGTTTCCCAAATAAACAAATTTTAGAGGATAGACACACAGTCGTGATATTTATTACTGAATTAGTATAGCTTTGATATGAAAAACAAGAAAAAATACTTTGTGTTAGTTGACTGACTCACACTCCTCGCACTCCTTTATACAATTTAGATATACACATACACACATATCATAACCACCATAACACACAAAAGCTTTTGAGCATTTCAACGCATTTAGTTCAAACAAAAATTATACTCAACAATAAAATTTTATTTTTCAAAAACATCTAGGTTTATAGTTTTTCTCTATTAACCCTCTAAAGCTATGTAAACAAATAAAAATAAGACTTAAAATATTTTGGCTTTGTAGAAATTACATCTTAGTATGTAAATGCCATTTCCTATGCTCCAGAAACTTTTCTTTTTCTTTTTTTTTATTTTTATTTTTTTGAGATGGAGTCTTGCTCTGTCGCCCAGCCTGGAGTGCAGTGATGCAATCTTGGCTCACTGCAACCTCCACCTCCCAGGTTCAAGCAATTCTCCTGCCTCAGCCTCCCAAGTAATTGGAACTACAGGCATGTGCCACCATGCCCAGCTAACTTTTGTATTTTTTTAGTAGAGACAACATTTCACTGTGTTGGCCAGGATGGTCTTGATCTCTTGACCTCGTGATCCGCCCGCCTCGGCCTCCCAAATTGCTGGGATTACAGGCTTAAGCCACCGCGCCCAGCCACTCCAGAAACTTTTCTAAATGAAGGAAGTACTTCATAGAGGCCAGCAACATTCCTGATTTGTTTATTCAAAGATGACTAAGAAGTTACTAGTCAGTCAACTTTTTACATTTTATGTGAGTTTTTCTAGCTTAAGAATTGAGATATAAATGAGTTGGAACAAATTATTAATATGGAATTACTGTTTAAGGATAAATGGTTTGTGAGTACTAAGTCATCAGTTATACTTGTGAGCTGACTGACAACCTGGCCCAGCTGAAAATACCAATTAATTTTCAATATTCCAGCCTGTCATGAGGAAAAGCAGAAATGCCCATCTGGACACTAAGAGAATCCCTGTGGGCTCTCACTCATTGCATTTCAATTATATTTAGAATGAGAGAAATGGCAAAATAATTAGACCTTTATGAAATTCAGAAACGTGTGAATCTTTTCCAAAACTTTATTAGACTTTAGTGATGCATCACATTCCCAGATTGGATGAGCAACAGTTTATTGCCACATGGACTACTATCACAGAAAATGTTTAGTGATTGGAAAAGCTTGAATACAAAATGTATTTCCAGTAACTCTGATGGAATTGATATTACATTTGCCCACAAAGTTGTCACTTAGCGGCTTTTAGTGTTTAGGTAATACACACAAGTGACGGGGCAAGGCTCACTGCAGTGATGTAAGACCATAACAGGTCTTAGTTCCTGATGGAATCACTACAGTAGCTGACAAAAGGGTGCTCTGAGTCACTCAGTGCCTCAGCTCATTTTTGCATTGCTATAAAGGAATACCTGAAGCTGGGAAACTTATGAAGAAAAGACGTGTATTTGACTCAGGGTTCTGCAGGCTGTACCAGAAGCGTGGCACTGACATGTACACCTGGGGAGGGCCTCAAGCTGCTTCCACTCATGTGGGAAGGTGGGGTGGAGTGTGCACAGATCACATGGTGAGAGAGCAGGCAAGAGAGAGGGGAGGTGCCAGTTTCTTCTTAACAACCAGCTCTCGCGGGAGCTAACAGAGCGAGAGCTCACTCATTACCCCCACTCCCCAGCACCAAGACATTCATGAGGGATCCGACCCCAGGATCCAAACACCTCCCATTAGGCCCAACTTCCAACACTGGGATCATATTTCAACATGAGGTTTGGAGGGTTCAAATATCAGTGACTAGAATGTACATCATTACATTATTATTTCTTTAGACACATCAATTACTCTAAGGATTTGCACCATGTATCCATATGAATTGATATGCCCATGGCCAATCCTGGAATGCTTATGTATCTGCTCATGACACTTTTTTCAGGCTCATTAGTTCAATGCAATATAACATTTAGAATACATCACAGAGTAGCATAGTAAGGAAAGGCCTTTACATTTTGTTCTAAGTATGATACAAATATGCTGGAGGACTTTAATGTGAATTATGAGTCAGGAAGATAAATTGGGCAGCTGCAGAAAAATAGGTGGAAGGTGGGCAAAGGCCAGGGCAGGATACCAGGTGGGGGCCATATTGGCAGCCCAGGCAAAAGGAGATGGTGGCTTGATCCAGGGTGGGGGTAGAGGTGAAATGGGGTAAGACTTCAGAAGGAGAGTGAAGTCAGACTCTATAGATTTTATGATCAACTGCATGTAAATTCGAGAGAACAGGAAGAACCTAGGACAACTGTGACATTTTGGCCTGAATGGGTGGGTGAATGACTTGCTGCCTCTTAGACTGGACATGCTTAAAGGGAAGGAGATTTGGGAAGTAAAAACCAGGAGTTCATGTTTGAACACGTTAAGCTGGACATGACATTGAGACATCCGAGTGGATGCATGGAGAAGGCTGAGGACTGTGTCACCAGGAGCTCACAGGAGAGGTGGTGGGAGGGAAATCCTGCAGAGACATCAGCCTCTGGCTGGGATTTAAGGCTGTAAGAGAGGAGAGCGAAGCAGCCAAGAGCTGAGCCCTGAGGTCTCCAAGCTTGAGAGGAAGTTGTGACTTCAGCAACAGATTTTCAGTGTTGCTCTCCTTTTTGGCTATAGTTCCATTCGCCCTGCCTCTGCCCCTAACCACCTGCTCTCATGCGTACATACTAGCAACAGGAAGAACTGCCAATCAGATTTTTTTTTAAGTGTAAAAACAGCAAAGAAACAACGGACCACTCCTTTCAAAGGCAGAAGCAGGGATGTTTTGCTCCTTGGTTAAGCTAAATCTGGGCATGATGCCACCTTCATGGCCCTTCCCTGAACCCCTACCTTCTGATACTGAGGAGTTTGTACAGTTCCAAGAGTGTTTCAGTAAACAATCTTTGTGTGCAAGGTACAGTTACCTATAAAAGTTAACAGAAAACCCTGTTCACCTGGTTTAAACAGTTAAATCTCACAAGCAAGGATCTGGAAGACAGAGCAGATTAGGGTCAGTCTGCTCCAGGGCCTGTGGTGTTACCAGAACCTACTATCTCCATCTGTTGGCACTGCCATCCCCAGCACACACCCTCTCCTCGGGCCCGCTCCTCGGTGGTCCTAAGGTGACCTCATGTCAGTCAGGACAGCACCAGTGGAGGGAGAGCGGTGAATCTCTTCTCTCAATTTTTTTTTTTTTTTTGAGATGGAGTCTTGCTCTGTCGCCCAGGCTGGAGTGCAGTGGCACAATCTCGGCTCACTGCAACCTCCGCCTCCCGGGTTCAGGCAATTCTCCTGCCTCAGCCTCTTAAGTAGCTGGGATTACAGGCACCTGCCACCACGCCCAGCTAATTTTTGTATTTTTAGTAGAGACGGGGTTTCACCATGTTGGTCAGGCTAGTCTCGAACCCCTGACCTCGTGATCCACCCACCTCAGCTTCCCAAAGTGCTGGGATTACAGGCGTGAGCCACTGCGCCCAGCTTCTCTCACTTTTTTATGTCGGTGCGGAACTCTTTCTCAGGGGCTCCCAGATTCCTCATGGCTCCATTGCCAGAATTCAGTCAGAGGCTCCCCCTAAACCAAAGGTAATAAGGTCAGCATGACTTCATGGTGACTTTGCTCTTAGGCTGGACATTGGGTCACCTTCTCTTAGCACACATGAGCCAAAGCAAGGCTCTGATGGCAAGTGAGTGGGGGTGGAGGCAGGGGCTCAGCTGCTGTGGAAGAAACAGCAGTGTGGGCTGTGTATGGCTTCAGTTTCCAGGTGGGCCCAGCCAATGTGTGTTCCTTCTGGGGAGAGGAACATGAGGTCACTGTGGGGCAGGAAGAGTGGAGACCAAATCCATGCACCTGTGGAATACAAAGCAATGAGGAACGTGGACCAGCCCACAGCTACCAAGCTGGAGAGACAGGAGGCTGAGACCCCGGACACCCCTGATCCCAATTGAAAAAGACACTCCTTTTAGGTGATAGATTCTTGTCTTGACCAAAATTTCTTCATTCCCCTGAACCTTCCCCAAGGCCCATCTGTGCACTTCCTTATAAAGTGCAGTTTAGCAAGAACTCTGCTAAGTCAGTTTAGTAAGACTAAATGGCATCTGATCACCCTCAATACCCTCAATATCTGATCACCTCAGTACCCAGTCAGATTCATCATCCTCCGCTATCCCCCAGGTGATATCTCATCAGCCTGGCCTGTCTTCAGCAAGAATCCTACTGGGGGTAGCTTTAGCCAGAATCCCCCAGCCCTGCTGTTTCCTCTTCATAATTTTCCACCCGCTGGCCCCCACCATGCCCTTGGTTATAAATTCCCACTTACCCATGCTGTATTTGCAACCCAGGTTCTCTCCTCCACTATGAAATCCCATTGCCATGGGCCCTATACCCGTCTCCATAGATCCCTCCTCCAGGAAAGTGTCTTGTACAGTGCTTTAATGAGTGTCACTGAATATCATTTATCTGTTATATAAGAGTGAGAAAAGGAAGCCCCACTATGTGGGGCATAATTGAAACATGGATGTGCATGCATTTCAGCTGATGATTCATTCATTCAGTAAGTAAGTACTAATTGGGCACCTAACTGTGTCTGGGAATGTGCTAACTGCTGGGCACAAAGATTACAAATTTATAGATCATAGATCTATAGGAAGACATAGATATATGTTCAGGTAAGTATAGAGTGCCAGGGCAGAGCTCTGGGTAAGCCCAGAAAAGTGATAGATGGCACCTTCCTGTGGGAACAGGATCATGCCACAGAGGGGCTTTGTGTGATCTAGGCCTAAAAAATGGTTATTTCCATGTCAAAAAGTGGAGAAAAAAGCATTTAGAACATACAAACATGACCCTAGGCTGAAAACTTTATGTCTGTGTATTTTAACACTATTTCTATGTCAACTGCAAATATGTCTACAGTTCATTTTATGACGTGTAAAGACAGGCTGCCTTTCTGCTCAGCCTGGACATCAGTTGAAAAAATACCATGAAACAATATCTAAGAAAATCAGTCAATATTTGGCATAAAAATCAAGCACATCTAGCCCCATGCCTGCTGAGGTTGGCTGCCAAGATTCTCCCACAGAGGAGAAATTCTAGTAATTTTCAATGCACCAGTGGCTTTTTTCCTGATTCTGACAGAAAACATCTGTTTGTTCCATGACTTGTCAGTAGGTTTATTCCCTTTAATTTTCACTTTGTGGCATAGAATGTCTAAGTAACAGATGAAAGAAAAAAAACAGTTGCTGCCACTCAATGATAAGGTCTTTCTCTAGACCAGGGGTTCTCAATCTGGAGGGATTTTGCCCCTCAGGGGACATTTAGCAATGTCTGGAGACATTTTTGATTGTCATGACTTGGGTGGGAGAAATTACAGTTTAAATTGCACTCTTACGTTCAATCATTTTTTTTTTTTTTTTTTTTTTTTGAGGCGGAGTCTCGCTCTGTGGCCCAGGCTGGAGTGCAGTGGCACGATTTTGGCTCACTGCAAGCTCCGCCTCCTGGGTTCATGCCATTCTCCTGCCTCAGCCTCTCCGAGTAGCTGGGACTATAGGCGCCCTCCACCAAGCCCAGCTAATTTTTTTTGTATTTTTAGTAGAGACGGGGTTTCACCATGGTCTCGATCTCCTGACCTCGTGATCCGCCCGCCTCGGCCTCCCAAAATGCTGGGATTACAAGCGTGAGCCACCGCGCCCGGCCTGTTCAATCATTTTTAAATGAAAGACCTCTTTCTCCTCATGTGTATGTGTGTGCACGTGCGTCTCCCCACACACACGCACCCACACTGAAGATAAGGAGAGGTTTTCCATTCACGTATCCTTCCCTTCTCTAGCAGGAGTGGGACAGAGCTATCCCTTGCCTTGGCTACCTGTGGTGTGGGTGCAGTCCCCTTTCTTGTCTGACCCTGGGTTCCCTTTGTGTGGCAGGTGTACAAAAAATCATTCCTTCAAGGAGTGAATTTTTGGGATCTTTGCAAGATCTTACGAGCCCAGGGCCTCGTTTCTGCAAAGTTCATTGGCATGGAAGATCCTTCTCAAACTGACATCACATCTCTCCCCAGCTTCTGACCAAACTTCCCTCTGCAGAAATTCCCTCACTCAGTAGGCACTTTCGTGAAGATGGTGGAGCCAGGAAAATGGCTTAACCTCAGCCTCCTGCTGTGGCGCTGTTAACTCCACAGACGTGCGTGGACCCTTGCCATGCCCCAGGCTAGAAATGGCTGCTTTTTGAAGACTCCTTTCTCAACTCTCCATGTTCTCTTCTTCCCTTTGCTCCAGCCTCAGCAGCTCATCTTCTCTGCCAGGTGTGTAGCTTAGCAACTTCCCAATGAGGTACTCACCCATTCCGAACTTTAGGGTTTAGGTTCCCAGTCTCCAGGAGTAAGCCTTTCTCTTAGGGCTATATCCTTTGGCTTTAGGGAGGTGAACAAGACTAGGATCTTTTCAGGAACATAGCACTCCCCAGCTAGGTGACCATTCCTCCACCCTAGGTCCTGCTCTGATGTCCACTGTGGGACAAGAGTCTGGGGGAGGGTTTGTTCTCCTGAATTCAGACCTCCCAGCAAGCCTGTGGGAACCTGGGTGTCCTGAGAGGCAGCAATAACTGGAATGCCTTGTTCTCGGCTCTGAGCCTCACCCACAGATTGGCACAATTTTTTTAAAGTCTCTCCTGACACCTAATGCATCCTATTATTCACAAAAGCACTAACTGAAGAAAACATTGTTTTCCAAAAATGTCCAATGATTTACATATTCCTTCTCTACCTTTCACTTCGATTCAGCTATGTATTCATATGCAAAACCTAGAACTCTTAGAACAAAGGCTTTCCACTCCTGTCTCCCTCCATTCAGCCATGGCTGTCTGCAATCTGTGCAACATGAGAGGGGCCAGAACCCTCTTCATCATCTCCCTCACAATTTCCAGCAGTTCCAGTTGGCCAAATGTAGTTCAAGACAACAGTTCAGTTTAAGGAACCTCTTTGTTAGATGTCTGATGCCTGATGCATGAAGCTTCCTCTCATCCTTTTTTTCCATTCTAAAATGTATGTGCTTGAGTGAAGGGTGGAAGGATAGAGAAGTTAATATAGTCACATAGCAATAACCTAGTTTAGGTGTTTTACAGCTTATTTTTCTAAAAGTAGACAATCTGGCCGGGCATGGTGGCTCATGCCTGTAATCCCAGCACTTTGGGAGGCTGAGGCAGGTGGATCATGAGGTCAGGAAATCAAGATCATACTGGCTAATATGGTGAAATCCCATCTCTACTAAAAATACAAAAAATATTAGCCAGGCGTGGTGGCAGACACCTGTAGTCCCAGCTAGTCAGGAGGCTGAGGCAAGAGAATGGCATGAGTCCAGGAGGCGGAGCTTGCAATGAGCCAAGATCATGCCACTGCACTCCAGCCTCGGTGACTGAGAAAGCCTCCGTCTCAAAAAAATAAATAAATAAATAAAATAAAATAAAAGTAGACAATGCAAAGTATAATTAATGAGTGAAGGAATTTTTACAAGTAATAACCTTTCTCATTATGTTCAGAATATAAATATATTGAATAGATTTATATTTTTGTTCTTGTTTCTTACCTGTTTAGTCAACTGATTTTCTGTTTTTCTTTTTTTTGAGATGGAGTCTTGGTCTGTCTCCTAGGCTGGAGTGTACTCTGTAGTGGTGTGATTTTGGCTCACTGCAACCTCTGCCTCCTGGGTTCAAGCGATTCTCCTGCCTCAGCCTCCCAAGTAGCTGGGATTACAGGCATACACCATCAAGCCTGGCTAAGTTTTGTATTTTTAGTAGAGGCAGGGCTTCCCCATGTTGGCCAGGCTGGCCTTGAACACCTGACCTTAAATGATTTGCTTGCCTCAGCCTCCCAAAGTGCTGGGATTAGAGGCATGAGTCACTGTGTCTGGCCAATTTATTTTCTTTTGAATTGCATTTAAATGCTGTTAGGTTAAAGTTTTGAAAGAATGGTGATTATTAAAAAGTCAGGAGGCCGGGCACGGTGGCTCACGCCTGTAATCCCAGCACTTTGGGAGGCCGAGGCGGGCAGATCACGAGGTCAGGAGATCCAGACCATCCTGGCTAACACGGAGAAACCCCGTCTCTACTAAATATACAAAAAAATTAGCTGGACGTGGTGGCGGGCGCCTGTAGTCCCAGCTACTTGGGAGGCTGAGGCAGGAGAATGGCGTGAACCCAGGAGGCGGAGCTTGCAGTGAGCCGAGATCATGCCACTGCACTCCAGCCTGGGCGACAGAGCGAGACTCCATCTCAAAAAAAAAAAAAGTCAGGAAACAACAGATGCTGGCAAGGCTGTGGAGAAATAGGAACACTTTTACACTGTTGGTGGGAGTGTAAATGAGTTCAACCATTGTGGAAGACAGTGTGGCGATTCCTCGAGGATCTAGATCCAGAAATACCATTTGACCCAGGAATCCCATTACTGGGAATACACCCAAAGTATTATAAACCATTCTGCTATAAAGACACATACACATGTATGTTTATTGCAACACTATTTACAATAGCAAAGACTTGGAACCAACCCAAATGCCCATCAATGATAGACTGGATGAAGAAAATGTGGCACATATACACCATGGAATACTATGCAGCCATAAAAAGAATGAGTTCATGTCCTTTGCAGGGAAATGGATGAAGCTGGAAGCCATCATTCTCAGCAAACTCACACAGGAACATAAAACCAGACACTGCATGTTCTCACTCATAAGTGGGAGTTGAACAATGAGAACACATGGACACAGGGAGGGGAATATCACACACCAGGGCCTGTCCGGAGGTGAGGGAAAAAGGGAGGGAGAGCATTAGGACAAATACCTAATGTATTTGGGGCTTAAAACCTAGATGACTGGTTGATAGGTGCAGCAAACCACCATGGTACGTGGTACGTGTATACCTATGTAACAAAACTGAATATTCTGCACAGGTATCCCAGAACTTAAAGTAAAATAAAAAATAAAAAATTAAAAGATTAAAAATATATATATATATATATTTTTGAGACAGAGTTTTGCTTTGTCACCAGACTGGAGTGCAGTGGCATGATCTCAGCTCACTGAAACTTCTGCCTCCCAGGTTCAAGCGATTTTCCTACCTCAGCCTCCTGAGTAGCTGGGACTACAGGCGCACGCCACCACACCTGGCTAATTTTTGTATTGTTAGTAGAGACGAGGTTTCACCCTGTTGGCTAGGAAGGTGTCGATCTCTTGATCTCATGATCCACCCGCCTCAGCCTCCCAAAGTGCTTGGATGACAGGCATGAGCCACTGCACCCGCTGCAAAAAATGAAAATTTTTTTTTTTTTTTTTTTTAAGATGGAGTCTCACTCTGTTGCCCAGGCTGGAGTGCAGTGACGCCAGATCGGCTCACTGCAACCTCCGCCTCCTGGATTCGAGCAATTCTCCTGCCTCAGCCTCCCGAGTAGCTGGGACTACAGGCGTGCGCCACTATGTCCAACTCATTTTTGTATTTTTAGTAGAGATGGGGTTTCACTGTGTTAGCCAGGATGGTCTCCATCTCTTGACCTCGTGATCCACCCACCTCGGCCTCCCAAAGTGCTGGGATTACAGGTGTGAGCCACTGCGCCAGGCCAAAAGAAAGAAAATTCTAATAAAAAATGATAAAAGAATGCAATGAACTTCTTCCATGGGTACTTAAAGTACTAAACTTGTTATAGTTCAAAGCATTCATTATTGATTTTCTTGAACAGATTTTGTCCGTACAAAATATTTATGCTAATCTCCCATTCCATAGGTTGCCTCTTGATTTTGTTGATTATTTCCTTTGTTATGCACAAGCTTTATTTCACTTGTTCATTTTTGATTTTCTTGTCTGTGATTTTGATGTCATGTCCAAAAAAATCGTTGTCAAGATAAATGTCAAGGAGCTTTCTCCTTCAGTTTTCCAGGCATTTTGCGGTTTCAGGTCTTACATTTAATTCTTTAATCCATTTTGAGTTAATTTGTGTGTATTATAAAGGTCCAGTGTCATTCTTTTACAAACCTCATAAGTGTTTAATATCCAAAATATATTAGAGACTCATGCAACCGAAATGCAAGAAAACAAATAGCCAATTTTTAAAAATGCATAAAGCACATGAATAGACATTTCTCAAAAAGACATACAAATGGCAGACAAGCGACCGGGCGTGGTGGCGGGCACCTGTAGTCCCAGCTACTCGGGAGGCTGAGGCAGGAGAATGGCGTGAACCCAGGAGGCGGAGCTTGCAGGGAGCCGAGATTGTGCCACTGCACTCCAGCCTGGGTGACAGAGCGAGACTCTGTCTCAAAAATAAATAAATAAGTAAACCAACAACAACAACAAAACAAGTGGCCAACAAGCATATAAAAAATGCTCAGTGTCACTAATCATGAGGAAAATGCAAATCAAAACCACACTGAGGTATCACCTCAACATTTCTTAGGATTGCTATTGTTAAGAAAAGAAAACAAGCCTTGGCAAGGCTGTGGAAAAAAGGAAACCCTTGCGCACTGTTTTTGGGACTGTAAACTGACGTAGCTCTTATGGAAAACAATGTGGTGGTTACTTAAAAAATTAAGAATAGTGGCCAGGCTCGGTGGCTCACGCCTGTAATCCCAGCACTTTGGGAGGCTGAGGTGGGCGGATCACGAGGTCAGGAGATCAAGATCATTCTGGCTAACACGGTGAAACCCTGTCTCTACTAAAAATACAAAAACAAAATTAGCCAGGCGTGGTAGCGGGCGCCTGTAGTCCCAGCTACTTGGGAGTCTGAGGCAGGAGAATGGCGTCAACCCGGGAGGCGGAGCTTGCAATAAGCCGAGATCGCACCACTACACTCCAGCCTGGGCGACAGGGCGAGACTCCGTCTCAAAAAAAAAAAAAAAAAATTAGAAATAGAACTACCATATCATCCAGCAATGCCACTTCTGGGTATATATTCAAAGGAACTGGAATCAGGATCTCAAGGAGATATCCACACTGCCATGTTCACTGCACCATTATCCACAACAGTTAAGATATATAAACACCCTAAATGTCCATCAATAGATGAATGGAGAAAGAAACCACAGTTTGTACTGTGAAAGAAAAACTAATCTCAGGACCCCAAAATTAGTCAGCCAAGGGAAAAGTCAGTCTGGGAACTACGTCAGACAAAACTGCCTCCCATTTGATTCCTAAATAAAACAGCCTACAAAGATTAAAAGCTACATACCTCCCTCACATTTTGCCCACAAGGAAATTCCTTGTGGACAAAGGACAGACAGAACTCAGAAGCATTCCTCTGAGGCTCACCTGAGACAAATGCATATCTGATTGCTTCCTCTGCCCTATTGTTTATGTACAAAGCAGGTTCACTGAGCCAGACTAAATTTTGTAGTTAGTGGAAGGCGTATCAAGGACTCAAAAGAATGCAACCTTTTTGTCCCTTGTCTCTTCTAACCTAGAATCCTCTTCTGAACCTGGAACCTGGTGGAGGTGGGGGAAGTCGAAGTAAGGTGGAGTTGTCCCACCTTACTGGACCAAATCAGTGTACATATTACATATGTTGATTGATGTCTTGTGTCTCCCTAGAATGTATAAATCCAAGCTGTGCCCCAACCACCTTGGGCACATGTCATCAGGATCTCCTGAGGCTGTGTCACCAGTGCATCCTTAAACCTTCATGAAATAAACTTCCTAAATTGACTGAGATCTGTCTCAGATATTTTGGGTTCATAGTACACACAATAGAATATTACTCAGCCTGAAAAAAGAAGGAAATTCTTCCAGTTGCAACAAAACGAGTGGACCTGCGGGGCATAATGCTAAGTGAAATAAGCCAGACACAGAAAGAAAATACTGCATGATCTCACCTATATGTGGAACGCTAAAATAATCACACTCGTAGAAATAGAGAATAGAATAATGGTGATCCGGGGCTAGGGGTTGGGGTAAATGGGAAGGTGATGATTAAGGGGTACGAAGTTTCAGTTATGCAAGGTAAATAAGTTCTGGAGATCTGCCATACAGCATAGTGCCTACGGCTAACAACACCTTACTGTGTAATTAAAATTGCTAAGGAGGTAGATCTTATGTTAGGTGTTTTTACCAAACAAAATGAAACTGTAATAATAATAAAGAGTCATTAGGAAACCTTGGGAGGTGATAGATACATTTATGGCCATGATGGTGATGTTGGTTTCATAGGCATATTCTTATTCTAAACTCATCAAGACAAATACATTAAATACGTACAACTTTTAAAAAGCAGTAAAACAGAAACAAAATATTTATGCTAGTTTTTCCGTGGCATTAAAGGCTGCCCACTCGTCCCTTGGGTCTTTCAAAACTTTAGCCAAGTGAATGTGTTTATAACTTACGCAAATCAGGTGCCTGAAAATCTGCTCAAATATTTTGATAAAGATAATTACAAGCCCAAGTTTTCATCTTTCCATTTTCTTTGCTACCCAAAATGTAGAAAGAATATCTTCGATAAATTAGAGATATTGACACCAGTAACCAATTAGAATCTGACTCTGCCCAAGTATTGGCTTTTCTCTCTGCAGTCTTGGATTTTCTTCACCATCAATGGCTCGTTTTATGTCTCACGTGGGGTTGTTTCTCACAAAGAACCAAGTAGAAACAAAAAATGTGGCTGTATTTGTGGCTTCTAATGGCAGAGATTCCATATGCTATGAACAAGCCATCCGGAAAGGAGAAAGGAGCGTGGGATCCCCAGTGTTCACTAAGGAGATGGCTCTACTGGAGCTGAGGATGGCCTAATCTTGAAGGGTCTTCAAAGCCATGCAGAGAACCCAGTCATGTCATTGGCTTGAAGTGAGAGTCAGTGTTACAGACAACCAGTGAGACTCACAGATGAGTTCCTCATAGAGATACTGCTAAGGCTTCGTCTTCCATTATGCCATGGATTAGAATTTCTCCTAGAACTTGTATCCAGAAATTGCGGTTCTTTCCTTGATTAACAGGTGTGTTTTTAAATTGTAGCCAATTGGGATCTTATGACTGACTCTTGCTCCTATTCACTCTGCCTACCTAGAACGCAGTACTAAATTGCTCTACTAAAATCAACAGCTGTAAAAGTTTTTATGGCCTATCATTGTGGGTACCAACTCACTCTAGCTTTTTGTTACTAATCAATCCTCATTTTATCTTTGTCCTAATTTCCTTTGTTTAAACTTAGAGTGCATCCAAAGTGACATAAATTGTCTAGTATTTAAAATGATATGGAATATAAATATATGGAAAAGCATTTTTTCCTTTCCTTTTTTTTCTTTTTCCTTTGAGATAGAGTCTCACTCTGTCACCCAGGCTGGAGTGCAATGGCGTGATCTTGGCTAATTGCAACTTCTGCCTCCTGGGGTCAAGCGATTCTCCAGCCTCAGCCTCCCGAGTAGCTGGGATTACAGGCATGCACCACCACTCCTGACTAATTTTGTATTTTTAGTAAAGACGGAGTTTCTCCGTGTTGGTCAGCCTTGTCTCAAACTCCCAGCCTCAGGTAATCCACCCACCGCAGCTTCCCAAAGTGCTGGGATTACAGGTGTGAGACACCGCACCCAGCCAGCATTTGTACTTCATAAGGTTAAAAAAAAAAAGTGGCTGGGTGCAGTGGCTCACGCCTGTAATCCCAGCACTTTGGGAGGCCGAGGCAGGCGGATCACGAGGTCAGGAGATCGAGACCATCCTGGCTAACACGGTGAAACCCCGTCTCTACTAAAAATACAAAAAATTAGCCGGGTGAGGTGGTGGGCGCCTGTAGTCCCAGCTACGCAGGAGGCTGAGGCAGGAGAATGGCGTGAACTCCGCGGGGCGGAGCCTGCAGTGAGCCGAGATTGCGCCACTGCACTCCAGCCTGGGTGAAAGAGCGAGACTCCGTCTCAAAAAAAAAAAAAAAAGTTATCTGTTTATCCTTGTGCTTGTAATGTAAATAAACCAGTGGCACTTTGTAATGCCATAAGCAGAATGAATAGAAAACATTTACAATATTGGTGCAGGAGGTCAAACAGAAAGATATATATCAATTAGAATATCTAGATATGAGATGATAAAGACATGGAATAAAGTAATAGCTCTGTAGTTCTTCCCAAAAATGTGCAATTGCTCTCCTTGAAGTATATCCATTTTCTAAATACTTCCTCTTTATTCTCCTATAATTCAGTAGGATTTAAGACCAATAGAACAATTGTGTATTTCTAGTGTACTCAGTCTTGATTCAAGTCATTTAGAATGTTATATACAGTTGGTTCAACCATCCTACTATGTCTGCAATTGTTTTCTCCCCAGTTGCAATTTTTCTCTCACTTATTCTCTGCCTCCATTGGGAACACAGCTGGGGTGAGAATGGGAATGTTTGCAGGGTGATCCAAACCAGGCCTGAGCATGGTTCTGCCACTAGCTTTACCCCACGAATGCTCCAGTCACATCCATGCCCAAGGAATTTGTATGGGACATGGAAATCCCGCTTAAAGAAGTGGACTTTATGTTTCTGCATGTTTGTCTACTAGGGATGCAACACAGCCATTTGGAGGAGATCAGCACTTTGCAGTAGGCCCCTTGAAAGAAGAGATGGGCTTCTTCATTACAGTTAACCTGCCATGCCAAACGAACACATTCATGGGCATCACTTTCTCAGTCAAACAGGGCCATTGGAGCACAGAAGCCAGGCAGACACAAGTGGTATGTTGAAGTCAGAAGTGGCCTGATTCAGGGCCAGGGTGGGGGTGATGTAACGAAGTGCCAAGGGCACAGACCTTAGGGAGACACTCACTGTCATGGTTGTGCAAGTACAGCATCTCCTTAAATCTTATCCCCTATGTGTCTTGTCTTACCCTAGTTCCAAAACACATCTAACTTTTCAGCAAGAGAAAACAGATGTCAGTCATATAAATAGCAGAAACGAGAGAGCCAAGACAAAGAACAACTTTGTGTTGAAATGAAGTGTGGTAAGAATACACAGCATAGGCCGGGCGCAGTGGCTCACGCCTGTAATCCCAGCACTTTGGGAGGCCAAGGCTGGCGGATCACAAGGTCAGGAGATCGAGACCATCTTGGCTAAAACGGTGAAACCCTGTCTCTACTAAAAATACAAAAAATTAGCCGGACGTGGTGGCGGGTGCCTCTAGTCCCAGCTACTCGGGAGGCTGAGGCAGGAGAATGACGTGAACCCAGGTGGCGGAGGGTCCGGTGTGTTGCCGTTGCCCCCCCACCCTGGGCGGCAAAGGGAGAGTCCGCCCCCAATATCAAAAAAAAAAAAAAAAAAATACACAGCATTTGAGGTAACAAGACTTCCTCCGGATAGGGACTGGGGTTTTCTCTGCCTCCAGGTTTGGCATCCCTAGCTCAGAAGAGATGGTTCAGAGGCTTTTCCTTGCTTTTCCTAACTCCTGCTAGCCAGAAACACTCAGCAATTTCACTTTTTTAACCTTTGGATTCATCCCATTTTAGTCCTCTTCTATACCTTAGAAACACTGAAGATGAGAAGATCGAACCTGATTAAAGTCATGTTCCCTTTTCTCTGTTTTCATCATCCAACATCAATAGACTCTGACGCTGTGACCTTGTGTGGTGCGTCTGTGTTTGTTGAGTTTCAAGGCTGAAGAAAGTGGGTGTCGGCATGTTCTCACTCATAGGTGGGAATTGAACAATGAGAACACATGGACACAGGAAGGGGAACATCACACACTGGGGCCTGTTGTGGGGAGGGGGGAGGGACAGCATTAGGAGATATACCTAATGTAAATGACGAGTTACTGGGTGCAGCACACCAACGTGGCGCATGGATACATATGTAACAAACCTGCACGTGTGCACATGTACCCTAGAACTGAAAGTATAATAAAAAAAAAAAAAAAGAAAGTTAGTGGGTGTCTTTCCCATTCCTGTTCTTCAGTGGCTGTCTTTCAAAAGTTGGCAGACATGTTTGATGAAATTCTATCAAAGAAGTCATCATTATAGACATTAGGGTGTCTTCCTTTATGTTTTTCATCTTTATTCAGTGGTCGTGTGTGATGTTCCTTCTGCTCCTGACCATTTTTTTTGTTTGTTTTGAATTTCATGATGTACCATGCAGGAGTGACCCACAGTTCCAGATGATTGATTAAAACCCCTCAGGCTCACACCTCTCACTGTTGACACATCCCTTGGGTTTTTTTTTTTTTTTTTTTTTTTTTTGAGACGGAGTCTCGCTCTGTCTCCCAGGCTGGAGTGCAGTGGCGCAATCTCGGCTCACTGCAAGCTCCGCCTCCCAGGTTCACGCCATTCTCCTGCCTCAGCCTCTCCGAGTAGCTGGGACTACAGGCGCCCACCACCACACCTGGCTAATTTTTTGTATTTTTAGTAGAGAGGGGTTTCACCGTGGTCTCGATCTCCTGTCCTCGTGATTTGCCCACCTCGGCCTCCCAAAGTGCTGGGATTACAGGCTTGAGCCACCGCGCCCGGCCATCCCTTGAGTTTTGAATGAGATCAGTTACATTCACCTCCACTGCATTCTGTCTTCTTGTCTTGCTCCATTCATTATTTACTTTTCTGCCCATTCTTTTATGTCGATAACTAATGTGTGTTCTTTAATCTTATTACCCACACTAACACAGAATAACATTTTAATGATCAACTTTTAAAAGCATTCTACTTTAAGGTGTAAACTCTTTTCACCTGCTAAACAGAGGGCAGCCATATTTCAGCTAATTAACCCACAGCATACATACACCTGATAATTCAGTCTCACATTTGGCTTACTGCCTTTTAAAGGCTGTCTTAGAGAGGGATTCCTATTAAAATTAAGAAGAGTTTTGAATTTGAAATATGATCAAGTCCTAAACGTTAGAGCTGGAGGAAAGTGTGTGCATTATTTTATTTGAACTCTTGCGTGGTATATATGGAGACCAAAGTGCTGGCACGTGCTCACTCCAGGTCAGTCAACTCAGCAGAGCCACTGCCAGACATCCAGCCTCCCAACTCCTATTCCAGGAGTTTAGCTCTGAGAAAAGAAAAACAAAACAAGACAGAAAATTGTAGTCAATGTATATAACGAACTAATTGTACATACATTTATGCACAACATGTAAAAAGAAAGTACAATAAGCTTGACCTTAATTATGTTAAATAAGTAGAAAAGAGTTCTTAAAATGTACCAAATGGCAGAATGCATCACAGTGGAAAATGTATTTATTTAGTACATACCTAGGAGAAGCTTTTCAGATAATTTGCTTAAAAGACAGGCTCTTAATACATTTTGAACATATTTCACAAGACAAGTTTATCTGAAGAAAAACTTATAGTAAGATACAAAAGAGGACATTGTTAACAATACTGAACACACTGACATAACTTTCTATTACTGCTGCTGTGGAGTAGACCAGAAAAATCTGCTTATGCCATTGCCCATGATATCTATGATAATTATTTAAGATAAGCATTAACTGGGGGAATGGACAGCATCTTACCTAGTTTATAATAGCAGTGTTTAACGGGATGTCCCTGGGTAATACAGAGGAGACACTATAACAACAGTTATTGAATGGATAGGATAAAACACATAGAGAAACAGACGTCGAGAGCTCAGGACAAATGGAAGAGCAAGGGGCCAGGATGTAAGGAGATTAATAAGCTTTGGGGATTGGGGTGGGAAGTAAAAATAAATTGCATCTGCTTCTTCATTAATTTTCAATAGAACCAACCCTGCTCATGAAATTGGATTAAGATTTCACGTGGAAACTATCAAGTTAGAGGACTTCAAGAGTGTCTGTGGTGATGCACTCACGGGATAGGGCAAAGCTAGCACTCATGTTCAACACTTGAGATAGTCTCTACTGGGAAAATGTGGGAAAATGTCCTCAATCCAATTTGAATGGGAACCATGTTGAGAATTCCTGGTACATTGTATATAGAAAAATAATTAATACTTCCTAGTAGGCATTTAATATCTTACAGATATTATAGTAGAGGTTTTGAATACTCATTTATGTCTGACAATATTCAAATAATATATTCAAAAATAGCAGATATAATTTATTGCCCGTGTGCCAAGACAGTGGACAGTGTACCAAGAAGCACTGTAATCCATGTTTTATATGAATAATCTAATTTATTTTTCTCACTAAACTCCATGAAATATTTTATTCACTTTATTTTGAAGAAAAGGGAGGAAACAGTTGCAAAGTAAAACTTTAGGAAGCATCTATTTGTTTATAAATTTATCACAAAGATATTCAGCCCATACTCAGCAGAAGTTGGAACCACTGGGGGACAAGATGAGAAGATCTTTCATTTTGAGACGTGTCCAGGAGCATTTCCCTGGACTGTGAGAAGAATCACGCCGCCTGTCTGTGCTGGGGAGGCCAGAGTTTGTCTGAACCATGAACTCGCCAGGTACAGGCCTAGGGTTGCACTCAGAGCACTCTCCAGACAGGAGAGGGAGCAGCCCTGTTCTGCCTGAACTCTGCCCAGCAGCATAGTCCAGCTGTCCCAAGAGTGCAGCTCTCAACAGTTATTCCTCCATCTGCTGTCACTGCTTTGCCAAGTGTCAGTCCTTTGAAAAGTTCCTGCTATCTTATACACTTGAAGGCAACATGATTTTATTTCCATAAAGAGAGGCAAAGTATAGAGTCTATACTTAGTTAAGCTGGCTTTTTCTCCAATTAATTTCACTTAAACTTTATTTTGTACTGGCTTTGTATTAAAATAAATAACTGTTTCTGGAATTTTTCACACTCAGAACAAAATGGCATTCATATTAGAAATAACATTACAGTATTTTGATTTAAAACAGTTTGAAACTACATTTTATTAAAATATTTGAATCCTTTAAGGCACAGCCTAGCACCTTAATAAAAAAATTGAATATCTCCCAATATTGCTGGTTATGCAACATAAATGGATAAAAGCTTACTGTAAGAAAAAAAATTCAACTTTTAGAATCAGGGGATACATATGCAGATTTGTTACATAGGTATATTGTGTGACTCTGAGGTTTGTGTACAAATGATCTTATTACTCAGGTAGTGAGCATAGTACCCAATGAGCAGCTTTTCAACCCTTACCCTCCCTCCTTCTCTCCCCCTTCTAGGAGTCCCAGTGTCTTTTGTTCGCATCTTTATGCTCATGTGCACCCAATGGTTTGCTCCCACTTATATGTGAGAACGTGGTATTTGGTTTTCTGTTGCTATGTTAATTCACTTAGGGTAATGGCCTCCAGCTGCATCCATGCAGCTGCAAAGGACCTTTTTTTTTTTTTTTTTTTTTGACGGAGTCTCACTCTGTCGCCCAGGATGGAGTACAGTGGCGTGATATCAGCTCACTGCAAGCTCTGCCTCCTGGGTTCACACCATTCTCCTGCCTCAGCCTCCCGAGTAGCTGGGACTACAGGCACCCACCACCATGCCCAGGCTAATTTTTTGTATTTTTTAGTAGAGACGGGGTTTCACCCTGTTAGCCAGGATGGTCTCGATCTCCTGACCTTGTGATCCACCCACCTTGGGCTCCCAAAGTGCTGGGATTACATGTGTGAGCCATACACCAGGTGGATTTTGTTCTTTTTTATGGTTGCATAATATTCCATGGTGTATATGTACCACATTTTCTTAATTCAATCCACTGTTTATGAGCACCTAGTTTAAACCAAAACAGCATGGTACTGGTACAAAGATACATAGACCAATGGAACCGAAGCGAGAACCTAGAAATAGATCCACATACCTACCACCATCTGATCTTTGACAAAGTTGATGAAAATAAGCAATGAGGAAAAGACTCCCTAGTCAATAAATGGTGCTGGGATAACTGGTTAGCCATAGGCAGAAGAATGAAACTGGACCCCTGCCTTCTACCATATACAAAAATTAACTGAAGATGGATTAAAGATTTAAATGTAAGACTTCAAACTATAAAAATCCTAGAAGAAACTTTAGAAAATATCATCCTGGGCCAGGCACGGTGGCTCATGCCTGTAATCCCAGCACTTTGGGAGGCCAAGTTGGGCAGATCACAAGGTCAGGAGACCGAGACCATACTGACTAACACGGTGAAACCCCATCTCTACTAAAAACATAAAAACAAAATTAGCCGGGCGTGGTGGCAGATGCCTGTGGTCCCAGCTACTCGGGAGGCTGAGGTGGGAGAATGGCGTGAACCCAGGAGGCGGAGCTTGCAGTGAGCCGAGATTGCGCCACTGCACTCCAGCTTGGGTGACAGAGGGAGACTCTATCTTAAAAAAAAAAAAAATAACCAAAAGTAGAACCACCATTGAACTCAGTAGTCTCACTACTGGATATCTATCCAAAGAAAAAGAAATTGTTTTATAAAAAAGACACCTGCACTGGTTTGTTCATCACAGCACTATTTACAATAGCAAAGACATGAAAACCTGCCATGTTTATTTTATGTTTTTGGAATCAGAAACAACAGTCAGTCAGGGCCCTTTCTCTGCACTGTTGCTAATCATCCAGCCCCATCATGGCAATACAGCCTCATCTGGCCCCAGTAACCTCCAGTTTTCACAGAGCTTCTTTTCCCATGTATCCTCTCTCACGAGAGGCTCAGCATTAAATTGAAATGCTCTGTGCTACTGCTCACCTCCTCTGAGAGGGAAGATAGCATGACCTCACTGAATCCTCTTCTGCAGGTGGCCCAAAACCTGAAAATACCACTGAATATCCATCATAGGCGATTTATTGATACACCATTCCAGTTCGTGGTATTACATGACATGAGATATGTAATGGTGTTGATCTGCAATAGCAACAAAAAGTCCGGCCGGGCGCGGTGGCTCAAGCCTGTAATCCCAGCACTTTGGGAGGCCGAGGCGGGCGGATCACGAGGTCAGGAGATCGAGACCATCCTGGCTAACACGGTGAAACCCCGTCTCTACTAAAAAAAAAAATACAAAAAATTAGCCGGACGTGTTGGCGGGCACCTGTAGTCCCAGCTACTCGGGAGGCTGAGGCAGGAGAATGGCGTGAACCCGGGAGGCGGAGCTTGCAGTGAGCCGAGATTGTGCCACTGCAGTCCAGCCTGGGGGACAGAGAAAGACTCCGTCTCAAAAAAAAAAAAAAAAAGGTCTAAGATACTGTGCAAAACTGCAGTCACCATGGTGCCTTAAGACACACCTTCATCAACCCCTCAGATGTTCCCCATTGAGACATTGCCTCAGATGATTGGTGCCTCTGATTTTCATTGAATAAACCCGCACTTTTTGCATATTCCAGAGAAAGTAATCACGAGGGTTCCGAGCTGAGGAGCATGCAGCCCACTCCTCAGGGCTACATTGTCCATCTCAGTTTTGGAAATTACCAACCATCTGGTTCCTCCCTTCCTTGAAGGAATGGGTGGTGTATCTTCTGCGGGAAGCACTCCAGGTGGTGTCCCTTAGCTCATCAACAGCGAGAGTTATTGCAACTTAATATGTGAAATATGTTAAACACTGGTTTATTTTTCCAAACCTTTGTCCACACTATGTTAAGTAGAGTGCCCATCTGATCAATGAAATTCAATCATGATTTTTCAAGTAAATGAAAGACTCAGTGAGTTAGTTCAGCAGTCAGCCAATTCATCAGAAGGCAAGGTCTGTGTTTCTTCCATACAAGTTAGACCTAAGGGGTAACAGAACTGGACCCATTCATTAGTGAGTTTTATGAAACTGTTCCATTATGTGTGGTGATGACCACCTCACTTGCTACCTCACAGGTTTTACATATGGCAGCAACAAATGCAGCACCACACTTTTCTCTACTGGTTTTTAACGTGGGGTTCCTGAACGAGCAGTGACAGCACCACCCAGGAATTTGTTATAAATGCAAATTCTCAGGCTCCCCTGAGACCTACTGAATTAGAAACTCTAGAACTGGGGCCCAGCAATCTGTATTTTGGTAAGTCCTCCTGGTAATTCCGATGTACGCCGAAGTTTAAAAGCCATTGTCTTACATCTCCCCTAGACAGGTATTAGTGGAGAATCTTAGTTTTACACTTGGCTGCCCTCACGCGGAGCTATAGTGTGATGACTGTCATAAGCAGTGGATTCACAGGCTACTGACCCATTAGGAAGTGCTCCATTTAATCTGAAAGCAAAGCTGAATACGTGAGCGCACACTACACAGGAATTTATGCCCTGCAGCATGAACAACAACAACCAAAAACAAACCTAACTTCAAATGTTTTAAGTCATTGGCAATTTATCTGACTGTATGTCAGCTAAATTGAACAAAATAGTTCATTCGTTTTTTAATATTTTTGTTGATTTATTCATTGCCAAATAAAAATTGTATATATTTATCATGTAAGACGTGGTATTGGAATATGTATACATTTTGAAATGGCTAATTGAGCTAATTGACATATGCATTACATCACATACTTTTCTGTGGTGAGAAGACTTAAAATCTACTGTCTTGGCAATTTTCATCAGTATAATTTTTTATATTAACTATAGTATAGTCACCATGTTGTACAAGACATCTCTTGAACTTTTTCCTCCTCTCTAACCTAAGTTGTGTATCTTTTTTTTTGTTTTTTTTTTTTGAGACGGAGTCTCGCTCTTTCGCCCAGGCCGGAGTGCAGTGGTGTGATCTCAGCTTACTTCAACCTCCGCCTCCCGGGTTCACACCATTCTCCCACCTCAGCCTCCCGAGTAGCTGGGACTACAGGCACCCACCACCATGCCTGACTAATTTTGTTTTTGTATTTTTAGTAGAGATGGGGTTTCACCGTGTTAGCCAGGATGGTCTCATCTCCTGACCTCGTGATCCACCCGCCTAGTCCTCCCAAAGTGCTGGGATTACAGGCGTGAGCCACCGCGCCCAGTGGATGCTGCATTATTTCTGATGAGGACTCATAGCACAGCTCCTAAGTAAACAGCTAAGATCTAGAAAACCAGGTTTCATGATAAGTTCTGATGATGGCTTTTTTTTTGTCTAAGACCGTGTGATTTATCAATAGAAAATATTCTGGCCTCTGACAAATCTGTGTATATAAAGAGTTTTGTTTACTTGCAAATAGAACATTAAAAATTATTAAATGTAGATTAAACCACATAAAAGTCTACACATGGACATATCTGTGCATGTCTACACATGGATATACATATGGCTAAGTGTGTGTAGATGGGAGAGAAAGAGGAAAAGAAAGAGAGAGAGGCACAGAGAGAGAGAGAGCGAGAAAGCACTACAGTAGCCTCACATAAATAATGTTTAGGGAGTTTAACCTGGCAGGTTTGTAGACTAACTTTTTCTACATAAAACCGACAGATATAAATATAAAGGCACAGTTGCTCAAGCCTGTAATCCCAGCACTTTGGGAGGCTGAGGTGGGTAGATCATTTGAGGTCAGGAGTTTGAGACCAGCCTGGCCAACATGGTGAAACCCTGTGTCTACTGAAAAAAAAAAATAGCCAGATGTGGTGGCGGGCACCCGTAATCCCAGCTACTGGGGAGACTGAGGCAGGAGAATCCCTTTAAACTGGGAGGCAGAGGTTGCAGTGAGCTGAGATTATGCCACTGCACTCCAGCCTGGGTGACAGAGCAAGGCTCCACCTCAGAAAAACAAAACAAAACAAACCTGACAGACGATTGTTCTTTAACTTCTTTCACTCTTCTCACTTTCTTGCTGTCAAGTCTCCACTGGATTCCTACAGTCCATAAGTCCATACATTCCAAAAGCATGTCCTTTTTCATGCAACAGGACTTTGCCTTCAGATCACCCTTTACAATTTTATGGGAAGAAATCTCCAAATGTTGCTCTAATGTGAAAGGTGAGACAGCTGGGGGAAATATCAATAATGGCATTTTTTCTTATTATAAATCATCATTTAATTAAAAATGATATTAGGCTATTTAAAACATGATGGATGGGATGATAAATAAGCTATGGTTTCAGTGTTCAAATGACAGCAATATTTATTTATGTTTTTAAGAGTGAAAGACATTAACAATATTTTCTTTGAAAGATTGATAACACATTGTATTGAAAAGGCCGAGGGAAACAGGCACTTTCCTATTTTTATGGTGGGGATGTGCACTAGTACAACCTCCATGGAAGGGAACTCAGCATTATCTAACAAAATTGCATACTCATTTGGTATGTTACAACTGGCAGCCTGTCCCACAGACACAGCTTCACACATATAAAACAGTGGCTGGGGGGAAACAGGAAGGAAAGACAAGGAATGGATTCATCCAAGTTTACCTTTTTCACAGTTTTCACATTTGAACCATGTCAATATCTTAGATATTTGGAACCGATTTCTGCATGGCACCCTCCTAGATCATGAGGGGGAATATACTGCCACATCACATGAAATGCTCAATAATATTTTTTCTTGCCTGTTGTTCTAAATTCTCATTGTAATTGATGTATTATATTTATCCATTAAGCGGTATCCCAGCAGTCACAAGTTTCCAGCGCTCACCTATTTGACCTCAAAATGAGAACACTGACCTTGATCTCCTGGGTATGTTTGTCTCAGCATAATTTCGGAGAAGGTGCTGATTTCCCAAAAGGCATAACTTCATATAGGATTGAAGCAGCTTATTTCAGAAGCATTCCCATTAAACACTGATGATGCCATCTTTTAAAACAAGCTCTTATTAGGAGTTCAGTAGACAGAGAAGGAAGAAGCTGGGCCACCCTCCTTCCCACATTGCTGCTCCTCCTCCCTCACAGTCTATGGTGCTCCCTAGGATTGGGTGTGGCTGGTGACAGAGTGGTGGTAGGGGTACCCCTCTTGGGTTGTAATTCAGCATGGTCTGAGCCAGCAGGGTTCCTAATACTGACCACAGGCCTCCTTCCTCTCCCTTCTTCCCCATGCTCCACTGACTGCTGGAAATGAGAGTCTGTGCACCACTCAGCCTTGATCCATCCCTCCACTCTTATCAGCCCACTAGCTGTTACATAATGTCAATTACAGCAGGAGCTCAAATCTTATGGGTTAAACTGTTGTATCTTGTTTAGTAAAATGGAATTTAGAAACTCTAAAACAGAAGTAGCTCTACGGTACAGAGGTTTGTCCACTTCCTTTACATCTGTAACAATCTCATGTCCGTTACTTTCCCTTTTTATAAAGTGATATAACTATAACCTTATTCTAGGGTATCTCCTTTCATACCTGTAATCCTAGCATTTCAGCGAGATTGCCCACTAGCCTGAGGACAGCAAGTTCTATCTCAAAAAAAAAAAAAAAATATATATATATATACATATATATTATATAGGAAAGAATGTCTTCTCATTTTGAAGGAAAAAAGAGAAAGGCATATTTAATTTAACAAATTAAACAAATAAACAGATGTTCTGTATAAAGCACTATATCATTTACCAAAAATATTTTCTCTTTTTCTCTCTTTCTTTACAGAGAATATTTTCTTTTCTCTTTTACCCACAGCTAAAATAATCACCAAAATTTCATAATCAAAATAGAGGTAAAATCAGTGTGTGTGCCTAAATCCATTCTGCTTTTTTTCTTTTCTTTTTTTGGCACCTCTAAAAAATACAATACATACATATGGTTAATTTCCAACTTCACTTTTTACCTGCCATTGGTTATAATCAGTCTTGGCAGCAACCAAATAGTAAAATGGCTAAGTGTTTAGGAGAGGAAGAGTGAACAGTCATTCCTCCTTTCATCTCAGATTTTAAACAATACTTTCCTCCCTTAAGTTAAAAACAAATCTTTTCCCCGTTAAGTTAAAGATTTAGCAGCTGTCTGGTTAGGACACAGGGTGACATGTGAGAGGAGATGAGTGGGAAGACCCAGGGTTGGGCTGACTCTTTTCCAGACTATGTGCAGGTAGAAATGCCATCAGTCATTGCTTCCTCCGGACAGACTAATTTTTGTCTGTCTCTTCATAGATGCCCATGAGGTTACTCAAAACCCCACATGAGAATTCCCTGCCAGGACGTCTGTTTCCAGGACTCTTCAGCCCACATCTCTGACCCACCGTTGCCCTTGCACGGAGCTTGTAATGCTGATCACTTCCAATCAGCAAACTGTAGTGCTTGAGGCCTCCTGTCCGCTGCCCTTGAGTCAGTCGTGTCCATCTCAAAAATAATCACAAGGGAAGTGAGACACACACCCAGTGTCTTATAACGTGATTTTCCCCCTTCCTTCCTATTTCCACACCAGGCACAGGCCAATATAGCTGCTGCTTATTAAAAGTTTGTGGGAAGAAAAATAAACGTAGATGGTAGTTTCCCTAAATCTCAAATGTTTCTTACAGACTGTCTTTGAATTATCAATTTGGGAAGAGCGTTTTGAAGCTGGGCCTGGAACTTTCCAGGAAGCTGACTTAGACCATCCTTCCCTGTCTGTCCACTACTAGAGCAGCCTGCAGAACATCTGCTTCAGAGGCCGTGAGCTCTCTGCACAGCGGTGCAATCTTCAGGTTGCTGGCCCAGGAACTCTTCCAGGACTCGCCATTCCCATTCTTCAAACGCCTTCAGGCAGTGGCTGCATATTGTTCCCACTCAATTTGCCCTCCTACCTTGGAAATATCTTTTCATTTTCTTACGTTTTTATTTAATTGTCTGCGTTCACGCTGTTTTACCTCAGTACATAGCTGCAAACCTTGTAGAACGATGCCATAGAAAATAGTTAACATCCTCTTGGCGGCACCCTCAACCTCTCCATCTCACTGAGAAACAAGTTGACATACCAGGTTGGAGATCAACACAAACTTACCAAGAACCTACACTGTTCTAAATGAAATGGTCATCACACCTTAACCGAGACTGATACCTAAGTAACTTTAATTGCTGAAGTCGCCTTCATGGAAAGCCCTCAGGTAACAGCAATTACAAAGGACACATTTGTGACCAGGTAAGAGTCTGTCCACATCAGCAGAGAATGCAATGACTATCGTTTAAGTTCTTGAGTGTAGCAGAAACAGGACACACACTGATGCATGCGTTAAAATACTTACCATCCATGAGCTGTGATGGTATCTGATCTGGGCAGCTACATTTGGGGAGTGGAGGGAAGGCTACTCAGCCAATATGTGGCTTAATCAAGGCACGATAGGGTAGAGAAACATCCTGAATCAAAACACTTGAAAAGACTTTCTGTGATTCTGGGGGCACCAGGATTCTCTCATGGTCCCTGGCTTCACTTTGACACTGAAGTCCGATGGTTCTGATATTCCGAGAACATCTGTTGCAGCAGTTAGAATCACCTATCTCAGTTCTCCCCAATCCATAGCACGTGCCCACTGACTTAACCGCTCTTGACACGGAAGCGCTTATTTCAAAAGGCTCTTCTGTGTGCAACGTTCAATCAGAAAAACACAGTGTAGACTTATGGCTGCCTCAGCCAACCTCAGTCCAAGGATAGGTTATTTCTGACCTAAAAATCTCCTCAGACTTGTGACTCTTCCAGTGTAAAAAATAATAAATGTTGCTGTTCCTTTAGGACAAATGATGGATTGAGTTTATGCTTGATGCTATTGGGCCAGAAAATACTTGCTTGTAAGTGTGACATTCAAGGTGTTATCTTGGTCAGCCTACAGATAAGATGGGGACAGAAGGCCTACCAGGCTTTCCTCTTTTCCACGTGTCCTCTTTGATAGAGCTATTCCTTTTCCTTGGGATCCTGGCAGTTCACCACCACCATTTAGATTTCTAGAAAATCTATTCATGATCACACATGTTATTTACTTTCTCAGGGTTATGCTAGAATATTGTTTAAATCTGTAACAAAAAAAACTCAGGCTCCTTGTGACGCTTACATGTGTGACAGAGGAGTTTTGTAAAAACATCAATGCGTAGGCATTGATCAGAAATGCAATATGCTATAAAATTTACCTCTACTGATACCCTATTATTAATCTACAACAGGATTGTTTAAAAACTGTTACAAACTATTAGTGCCTCATTCTGTAATCTCCCTCTCTGTCTCTGTCTCTCTCTTTTTCTCTCTCTCTCTCCCCGCTACCCCCATGCCATTTACTCTGTAACGACAGCCACAGTCACCCTTGGTTCTTTTGGCTGTAGTTTAAAATCAACCGCAACTGAAGGTAGGATTATTTAGCAGGAGAAACGTTGGCCTAGAAAATGTATGTATCCAGATATTTAACTTCCTAATGTTTTCCATTCATTAACAAAATTTATATATATTTTTTGCCAAGACTTATTAGTTTTTGCAGTATGAGAAACGGAGACAAGAGTTATATGGTCAAATCCCGACTGCCAGGACTTGAATAAGTTATTTAGAACCTCAAGTTAGTTTGTTTCTTTTAAATTTTTGTAGAATTAGCTGACTTTCAGGTTGCCTGTGCACATTAGAACAAAGGAGTATAAAATTGGCAGAGGAAAGACTAGAA
Organism: Hylobates moloch; assembly: GCF_009828535.3. Taxonomy (NCBI): domain Eukaryota; kingdom Metazoa; phylum Chordata; class Mammalia; order Primates; family Hylobatidae; genus Hylobates; species Hylobates moloch. Next base: position 41,763,328 of record NW_026652285.1, read on the forward strand.
CATGAGGCAGTACTGTCTCATTCTTATTTACTCAGGGCACAGCCCAGTGACTTTAAGTACTCAATAAGCATTTTGTGTATAAATGAATCAATATTTGTGGTTGACACTTTATAAATGTCAACTGTTATTATCGTTTAATACATAATTGAATGTCTTATTACACTTAAAAGAATTTCAAGAAAGATACAATTAAGTTAAATCAAGATTTATTTGGGATAAGCTAAGAATTATTATTATTATTATTATTATTATTATTATTATTTGAGACATAGTCTCGCTCTGTCGCCCAGGCTGGAGTGCAGTGGCACGATCTCAGCTCCCTGCAAGCTCTGTCTCCTGGGTTCATGCCATTCTCCCGTGAATGTGAATAGAGGGCAATACAGTCCTGTGCCCACCAGTGCCCTACTGCCATGCTAACACCACCACCAGTGTGGATACACACACAATTATTGGCAGGGGCCTTCTATCCCCAAGCCATGGTGCCACCACTGCTCCACATGGAGGTCAACATCCCAGCAACTGCTAGCACTCCGCCACAGCTGATGAACACAAACTCCACCACACTGCCACTGCCACTGCTGCTGGCACATGCAAATGAGGCTGGATCCCACTGTCACCACCCGATGAAGTGCTTTGGCTGGTATCACTTATTGGAGTGTTGTGACCTGTGGTCTGGGAGCACCTCAGACCCTCAAAAACAGCAGTTTCCCCTTGAGGAGCCAAAGAGCAAAGCCAGGCCTAATCCCAGCCCCCAGAGTTACAGTATGCAGTCCAGGAGTCCTGAGCTGAGCCTTGGCCCTCTAAAATATTCCAGAAATGAAGCCAGTTGACTGAACCTACCTTAAACCACAATCAAACCCCAAGGTCATCAAATAGGATAAAAGAAAGAAAACCCATCCAAGGTCAGCAACCTCAAAGACTGAAGGAACATCAGCCCACAAAGATGAGAAAGAACCAGTGCAAAAAACTCTGGCACCTCAAAAAGTCAAGGTGTCTTCATTCCACCAAACAACCACATTAGTTTTCAAGTAAAAGTTCTTAACCAGGCTGAGATAGTTGAAATGACAGAAATACGATTCAGGATATGGATATGAATGAAGATCATCAAGATTCAGGAACACAATGAAACCCAATCTAAGGAAGATAAGAATCACACACACAAAAGCTGATACAGGAGCTGACAGACAAAATAGCCAGTATAGAGAGGAAGATGACCAACTTGATACAGATGAAAAACACATGACAAGAATTTCATAATGCAATCACAAGTATTAATTGCAGAATAGAACAAGCTTAGAAAATAATTGCAGAGCTTAAAGACTGGCTTTCTGAAATAAGACAGTCAGATAAGAATCAAGAAAAAAGAATAAAAAAGAGCAAACAAAACCTCTGGAGAAATATGGGATGATGTAAATAGAGCAAATCTACTACTCATTGGCATCCCTGAAAGACATGGGGAGAATGGAAGCGACTTGGAAAACATATTCCAGGATATCATCCATGAGAACTTCCTAAACCTAGCTAGAGAGGCCAACATTAAAATTCAGGAAATGCAGAGAACCACTGCAAGATACTTCAAAAGAAGACCATCTCCAAGACACATAATCATCAGATTCTCTAAAGTTGAAATGAAAGAAAAAATGTTAAAGGCAGCTAGGGAGAAAGGACAGGTCACCTACAAAGGGAAGTCCATGAGATAACAGGAGATCTCTCAACAGAAACTCTAGAAGCCAGAAGAGATTGGGGGACTATATTCAGCATTCTTAAAGAAAAGAAATTCCAACCAAGAATTTCATATTTGGCCAAACTAAGCTTCATAAACAAAGGAGAACCAAGATCCTTTTCAGACAAGCAAACGATGAGGGGATTTGTTACCACCAGATCTTCCTTACAGAAATTCCTGAAAAAAGCAATAAATACAAAAAGGAAATATCATCACCAGCCACTACAAAAACACACATAAATACACAGACCAGTGACTCTATAAAGCAACCACACAAAGAATTCTGCATAAGAACCAGCTAATGACATGACAGAATCAAATTCACACATATCAATGTTAAACTTGAATGTAAATGGGCTAAATGTCCCATTAAGAGATGCAATGTGGCAAGCTGGATAAAGAAGCAAGACTCAGTGGTATGCTGTCTTCAAGAGACCCATCTCACATGCAATGACACTTATAGACTCAAAATACAGGAATGGAGGAAAATCTACCAAGCAAATAGAAAACAGAAAAAGCAGGAGTAAAAGTCCTACTTTCAGGCAAAACAGACTTTAAACCAACAAAGATCAAAAAAGGCAAAAAAGGGCATTACATAATGGTAAATGGTTCAATTCAACAAGAAGACCTAACTATCCTAAACATATATGCACCCAACTAAGGAGCATCCATATTCATGAAGCTTGTTCTCAGAGATGTTCAAAGAGACTTAGAATACCACACAGTAATAATGGGAGAAGTAAACACTCCACTGACAGTATTAGATCATTGAGCCAGAAAATTAACAAAGATATTCAGGACCTGAACTAACACTGAACCAAATGGACTTGATAGACATACACAAAAGTCTCCAATCAAGAATAATAGAATATACATTCTTTTCACCACATGGCACATATTCTAAAATCGACCACACAATTGAACACAAAACACTGTCAGCAAATGCGAAAGAATCGGAATCATATTAACCAGTCTCTCAGATCACAGTGCATTAAAAATAGAATTCACGACTAAGAAAATTACTCAAAACCAAACAATTATATGGCAATTAAGCAACCTGCTCCTGAATGACTTTTGGGTATATAATAAAATTAAGGAAGAAATCAAGAAGTTCTTTGAAACTAATGAGAACTGAGATGCAACATACCAGAATCTCTGGGACACAGCTAAGGCAGTGTTAACAGGGAAATTTATAGCGCTAAACACTTACGTCAAAACGTTAGAAAGATCTCAAATTGGCCGGGCACGGTGGCTCACGCTTGTAATCCCAGCACTTTGGGAGGCCGAGGCGGGTGGATCATGAGGTCAGGAGATCGAGACCATGGTGAAACCCTGTCTCTACTAAAAATACAAAAAAATTAGCCGGGCATGGTGGCGGGCACCTGTAGTCCCAGCTACTCAGAGAGGCTGAGGCAGGAGAATGGCGTGAACCCAGGAGGCGGAGTTTGCAGTGAGCCAAGATTGCGCCACTGCACTCCAGCCTGGGTGACAGAGTGAGACTCCGTCTCAAAAAAAAGAGAAAGATCTCAACCTAACATCAGAACTAAAATAACTATAGAAGCAAGAGCAAACCAACCCCCAAACTAGAAGAAGACAAGAAATAACCAAAATCAGAGCTGAATTGAAGAATGAGACACAAAAAACCATTCAAAAGATCAATGAAGCTAGGAGCTGGTTTTTTTTAAAAAAAAAAATAAGTGAAATAGATAGAGTGCTAGCCAGACTAATAAAGAAGAATAGACAGAGACCCAAATAAACACATTTAGAAACAACAAAGGGGATGTTACCACTGGCCCCACAGAAATACAAATTACCATCAGAGACTACTATGACAGCCTCTGTGCACACAAACTAGAAAATCCAGAAGAAACTGATAAATTTCTTGACACACACATTCTCCCCAAGACTGAACCAGGAAGAAATTGTATCCCTGAGCAGATCAATAATGAACTTTGAAACTGAATCAGTAATAAATAACCTCCCAACCAAAACAGCCTGGGACCAGAAAGATTCACAGCTGAATTCTACCAGATATACAAAGAACTGGTATGATTTCTACTGAAACTATTCCAAAAAATTGAGGAGGAGGGACTCCTTTCCAATTCATTCTATGAGGCCAGCATCATGCTGATACAAAAACCTGGCAAAGCCACAACAAAAAAGAAAACTTCAGGCCAGTATTCTTGATGAACTTTGATACAAAAATCATCCACAAACCAAATCCAGCACCACATTTAAAAGCTAATCCACCATGATTGAGTAGGCTTTATCCCTGATATGCAAGGCTGATTCAACATACACAGATCAATAAATGTGATTCATCACATAAACAGAACTAAAGACAAAAACCATGATTGTCTCAATAGATGCAGAAAGGGCTTTCAAATAAAATTCTATATTCTTTCATGCTAAGAACTCTCAGTAAATTAGGTATTGAAGGAACATACCTCAAAATAATAAGAGCCATCTATGACAAACCCACACAGACAACATCATACTGAATGGGCAAAAGCTGGAAGCATTCCCCTTGAAAACTGGTACAAGACAAGCAAGCCCTCTCTCACCATTCCTATTCAACATAGTACTGGGAGTCCTGGCCAGGGCAATTAGGCAAAATAAAGTAATAAAGGGTACCCAATAGGAAGAGAGGAGGTCAAGCTATCCCTGTTTGCAGATGACATGATTCTGTATCTAGAAAACCCGATAGTCTTTGCCACAAAGCTCCTTAATCTGATAAACAACTTCAGCAATGTTTCAGGATACAAAATCAATGTACAAAAATCACTAGCATTCTTATAAACCAACAATAGCCACGCTGAGAGCCACTTACACACTGTTGGTGGCAGTGTAAGTTCTTTCAACCAGTGTGGAAAGCAGTGTGGTGATACCTCAAAGGGCTAAAAACAGAATAACCATCTAACCCAGCAATCCCATTCCTGGGTATATACCGAAGTGAATACAATTCATTATATCATAAAGACCCATGCACACATATGTTCTTTGCAGCACTATTCACAACAGCAAAGACATGAAATCAACCTAAATACCCATCAATGATAGACTGGATAAAGAAAATATGGTACATATACATCATGGAATACTATGCAACCATAAAAAAGAATGTGATCACATTCTTTGCAGGTACATGGATGGGGCTGGAGGCCATTATCCTTAGCAAACTAACACAGGAACAGAAAACCAAATCCACATGCTCTCACTTAAAAGTGGGAGCTAAATGATGAGAACACATGGACACAAAGTGGGGAACAGACACTGGGTCCTACTTGAGGGTGGAGGGTGGGAGGAGGGAGAGAATCAGGAAAAATAACTATTGGGTACTAGGCTCAGTACCTGAGCAATGAAATACTCTGTACACCAATACCCCATGATATGCCAAACCCTATATACCAAACTTACACATGTACCCCTAAACCTAAAATAAAAGTTAAAAAAAAAAAAGAAATGATGAATGTAACTTTTTGGTCTTAGCTTCAAATAAAAGAGATAAAGCCTTCACTTCTCCTTTCCCTTTCTCACTGCCTGGAATGCAGACCCAGCAGACACAGCAACGAGTCAACTTAGACCGTGTAGATGGGGGAAATGCACTGTGGACACAGCAAGGTATAAGGAGCCTGCACCCCTAGTGCTGTGGAGCTGCCACGTCAGCACAGAATTTCTTAGCTCTAACAGACATGTGGGAGAGAAATAGATTTCTATCTTATTATTTAACCTATTTTTCACTGTATTTTTACATGTCTTAGCTAATAGAGTAGACGTTATTACTTATTTTATAAAAGGAGATACTGAGGCTTAATGATTTCCTCAGGGCCACATGAATAAAAATTGTCAGAGTTGGGCTTCCACATCAGGCATCTAATTTCACTTACCTCGGGTGGCATCTCAAGTCAGTCAATACATATTTGCATCTAGCTGGTGATTCTCACAGGAGTGCATGGCTACTCCTGACTGAAGACTGGTCTTTCTGTAAGTGGAAAGATTTTCCCCACTTCGAGAGAGTGGCATCTGGAATAAGGGAGGGAGAGCTCACTACCTAAGGCCGACTTGGTGCTACGCTAGGTGTTGTGGGTTTACAAAAGTACAGAGATAAGAAAAAACAACTAAATTTCAATACTTGATTTCCCACGTGTGTTGGTTCCTTTTCCTTTTGTGTATTTTGATTCCACTGTGCTGCTTATTAAATCCACAATTCTGTGTATCTTGAGTTTAGAGGGAATGTTTTATTCATTGCCCAGTGTCTGAAACATAGTACAAGCATAGTAATTTCATTAAATTTTTAAAAGTTATAATCTAAATCTATATTAACCACAACAATCCCATTGATATTTTGATGAATTATATAATTAGAATTTCTTGTTGGGATAGCCATTTCTTCTTCCAGTGCAAATAATACTAAAAAGAAAAATCATGTGCATATTATTATGATTTCATGTGAATTAAGAATTCTTCTTTATTATTTATGTAGCCATTTTTTACCCTACAGGAATCACAATAATCCTTTCCCATTATTGATAACATAATAATAATAATAGTGTTATGCTTATTTTTTCTATTTTTCCTCTAGACTCAGTCATCCTATTAACTCAAGTCATTTGATCTAATGGGGTAGGTTAATTCATATTTTGACTGTGAGTTTCCACTAATAAAGGACAAAATTCTTGGAAGTCTCTTAAGAAGTCCATTTCTTTGTTAAAAGCAATAATGTAGTTTGTTCACTGCTGTGTGGAGGTGAGACTGTGAGATAGTCTAATAATACAAAAGTCTAGGAAATGCAGCTTTCTCTTCTACTTTTGAAAATTACCCTGTTTCAGGATGCTTCGTCTCACTACCTTTTGTTTTTGAGAGTATTCAATGTATGACTAATCAGAAGATTTAAAGGTATTTTGCCTAAATGAATTTTTCTAGAAAACAGGGCAAGAATTGGAAAAGCCTGCAGTAGTGTAAGTAAGCTGACAGAGGTGAAAGCTTTTTTAAATTAAAAAAAATGATAAAATTGCTACTGCTCAGTTATTTATATATTGAGATTGCAAATATGTAAATTGGTTGAGTGAGAAGATGAATTAAGGGAAAAAACAAGCTAATAGGAAGGACCCACCACTACAAACAGCATTAGCAGTGCCAGTGTTCCAAAGTCGTGCTCTCAGGAAATTTTTCACCTACAGAAAATATCAGTTATGCTCCTACCATTCTGATTATAGACGGTGGTTATTATTTCATATATTTCTGCTGGATAATACATCTAAAAGCTATGAATTTGAATATAGTATATATAATCCTTGTTTTATAAGCATATGAAAAATTATCTTTTATAGAATGCATCAAATCCAAGGAAGAAGATAATGTGGCATATTCAGAAGTCTTTTCAAGGCATTTCCCAGAAATCTGAGAACTAAAGTCACTATGAAGACTCTTCTATAGAAGAGACCACTACAGACATCACTTTCTACTAAACAGTGAAAAGTCAGAAGCATTATATATTAAGTAGAATGGGAATTAAACGGCCTTGTTCACATTTATAATGCATTTGAAAAGCGAGATTAGACTACAGTTCTTTGTAGTAATAATAGATTCAGTGATTTCACTTGAGACATAGCAAATTAAATCTCAGAATTGTTGCTGAATTGATCGCAGGGTTCCAACCTCTACTATGAAAAGAGGAAGCCCTGCAGCTCTACTACGATTTGCCTGACAAGGCTGAGGCTCCCAGCTTGAGTGATCAAAAGAAGATAACAAGTCATTCTTGCCCTAATAAGCATAGCTGCTGTTAACCACGGGAGGAGTTTTAAAGTCTCATAGGAAGAGCCCAGTTGTCCAAGCTGTAGTTTTGAGAGAGGACAAACGCTCATCAGTTCATCTTGTGTGTGAATATTAGTTGCAAAGGTTGAAACAGAATTATGCCATATATTCTAAAACAGGTGTCCAATAATAAATATCCTGTGTACTACTTTATCCTAGGCATTTGAACATCAAAATGCCTAGGATAAAGGCATTTTTGGGGGCCATCAAAAAAGCATTGGATTATCAAAACTTGGAGGAGACAGTGTTACAAGAAGCACCTTAGATAGTAAGTGTAAATCGTGTGGCCCTGACCGTAAATAGAACGGGAGCCTGCAGCATGGACTGGCATGACCAGAGGTTTGGAGCTGGAACCATGAAAAGCCCTTGTTAAGTCCCGCCTTCCACCCACCACACCATCCAAGCCAACAGATACTCACTGTCTACAGGCTTTACTGATGATTCCTGTACCTGATTTTCCAGGGTGAGCAGGGTCACTGAAGAATCTCAGGTGAATATCCCCTAGAGGACTAGAGGAGGGTGACTTTGGAGTAGAGTGTGTGGGACAAGAGGAATAGGTGGTGAAATCTGTGAGGACATCAGAGTGGGAGTCTTTGGTCTGTGGTCTAATAAGTAAACGTGAGATCGAGGCCAGGATCTGAAATACCTGGGTCTACCTCATGGATTTGTGTATTGCATCTGCATCATGTCCAGCATTGGATATGATCGTATTTCCCATAGGTTACATTTCACAAAGGTTTGTTAGTTCTGTGTAGGCAAATATAAAGAGGCATGTGTGTATATATAAGCATTTAAAATTCTGTCCCTCCTGGCCAACATGGTGAAACCCCGTCTCTACTAAAAATACAAAAATTAGCTGGACATGGTGGTGCATGCTTGTAATCCCAGCTATCCCAGCTACTTGGGAGGCTGAGGCGGAGAATCACTTGAACCTGGGAGGTGGAGGTTGCAGTGAGCCAAGATCACGCCACTGCACTCCAGCCTGGGCAACAGAGAGAGACTCCATCTCAAAACAAACAAAATTCTGTGAGGTGTCTTTTGTAGCAACTGGAATGAAACTGGAGTTCATTATCTTAAGTGAAACAAGCCAGGGGAAGAAAGTCAAATATCACATGTTCTCACCCATAAGTGGGAGCTAAATAACCTGTATAGATGGATGTAGAGAGTGGGATGACAGACAATGGAGGCTTGGAAGGCTGAGGTTGTGGGAGAGGAGTGGATGGTGAGAAATTAGTTGATGGGTACAATGTACGTTATTTTGGTGATGGATACCCTAAAAGCCCTGACTTGACCGCTACACAATCTATGCAGGTAAGAAAATTGCAGATGTGCCCCATAAATTTGTACAACAAATAAAAAAAATCTGTGAGAATTTGAAAATAGCCTATGATCATTTGCAAGGAGCAGAAACAACTACACGATGCTGTGGAAAGACTAATACATTCGTTCAAAAACAAAAGCATCTAGTCAGTCATTAATTCTAGATGGCCCATGAATGCATAAATTGTGCAAAGATCTACATAGATAATCAAGGCAACCAGGTTCTACACAAGGTGTAAAGGTTCTGAAAGGATGAGAAGCCTTCAAGGCCACCAGTTGGTCACCTTGCCACCACAACGGCCCATTTGATAGGAGACAATGCAATAGAGCGGAGAAAAGAACAGAAGATTGAGAGGAGGAAGGACACAGGTTTTGCTGTTGTTTTTGTTGTTAATGTTTCCTCTTGCTTCCATGTACCACTTGTCTTTTACAATCAGTTTATAACTTCGGGGCCCTGGGACTGTTTTCATTGAAACATGACTTAGAAACTGTAAGGCTGTTTTAGGCATTGCTGGGAACTGCTGAAATAGATAAGAAATTGTTATACTCGGCAAAGTTGAAAACAAATAACTATCAGCAAGCTGCCCAACTCTACCAAACTCACAGTGATACTAAATCAATAGAAAGATGCTGATTTATGAGCAGTGAAGTCATTCTCCTCAGAGACCCTGAAGTATACGGACATTGCAGTCTTCAAGCCTAACCCCCTCTCAAATTCTATGCTATTTAAAAAAAATTTTAAGAGACTACCATGCTACAGTTCAAATCTGAGCAATTAAATCAAATTGTGCATTTTTACCTTAGAATCAATGGAAACCTGTTGTGTATACTGGAAATAAAGGAAACAGCTATACAGGTTATATTCAGACCTTGGGGCAGGGGGGAAATTATAGCACCTCTCTAGTCACAGCAGTCCATCAAATTACCTCTGTTTAATCAGGGCATGATCACGAGCAAAATTTAATTGAATAAATTTGAATGAAAATCACTGTGGTAGACAAAATAATGGCCCCCAAAAGATGCCCACACCCTTAAGCCCTGGGATCTATGAATGTTACCTGACATGGCCAAGGGGAAGTAAGGTTGCAGGTGGAGTAAAGGTAGCTAATCAGTAATGTTAAAATGGGTCAATGAGCTTGGTTACCCAGGTGCATCCAATGTAATCACTAGGGTCCTGAAAAGTGGAAGAGTCAGGGTGAGTTGACGTTAGAAAGACTCAGTTGGCCATTGCTGGCTTTGAAGATGGCAGAGAGCCATGAGCCATGGAAATGTGAGCAGCTTCTAGAATCTGAAAATGTCAGGAAGAGAGATTCTCCCCTGGAGTCTCCAGAAAGAAATGCATCTCCTCCAACACTTTGCCTGCAGCCCAGTGATACCTACTTTGGTCTCATAACTTGCAGAATGTAAGATAATACATTTTTGTTTAAGGCATTAAGTTTGTGGTAATTTATCAGCAGGAGTAGGAAACTAATACAACGGCTAAGAGAAAATTTTTCTTAGTGTAGGAAAATTAGAATAGAGGTTATTCTCAGGAATTGCAACCTGAGCTCTTAATCTTTCTGACATTTTATACGTATGAATAGAACTTTAAACCTAGCTAATGTGTATTTTAAGAATGAATAATTGATGCACCATTATTAGCACATATCTATATTTTCTCCTATTTGAGAACAGATTTTCAAAAAGCAATATGATGATTCACATGGCATATACTGTGTGGGGATTTATTGACTATCCCTGTAGAACAGCACTCTAATACATCATTAAAACACAGAAAAGTTATAATACAAGCAAACATTATAGCAGTATGAGAGAAATGGCTTTTTGTCACACTTAGCCTAGTCTCAGATCAAAGAAGAAAACAATAATTATTCCAAATTCAAATTGTGCCAGGATGTATCTGTAGCATATGTCCTTGAAAACAGCAAAGGGTATATAATTTGGTATTAGGAAAGAGGACAAGCTCTGAAATTCTCACGCATGAAATGGAAATCATAGTTCCTACGGCACTTGATGGCCTCAAGGACCTAATTGTATATACACATGTATTGTACATACACAATTGTATATGTAAATAGCCTCACACTGTGGTACATGGTAGGTACTCACTAATTAATAGATACCAGTATTAAAAGTCAATTTCTTCTCTCCTCTTACTGATTCTGGAGATTGGTAAATTGTAGCTGGACAGCCTTGGGTTTGGCTAGAGTAGAAATTTACCTTCATAGTGTCTAATATTTTCTGTTCCATTCCAAATTATTGGAAAGTGTGTGAGTGTGTGTGTGTGTGATTTTGTTTTTGTTGTTTTTTCTTATTTTGTTTTACCAACGTAGCAAAACAGTAGACATGCCCCTTTTGCCTGTACCTCAGGGCCTTTTGTACTTGGTGTTTCTTCAGCTGGGAATACTTTTCCTCCAGATTTCACATGATGACCTGTCTGTCACTTTATTTGGATTTCTGTCCCCACTTAATACTATCTGACGTATATTTTTTTATTTGGCTTCTCCAGAGAAAATGAACCAATAAGGATGTGTCTCTCTCTGTGTGTGTGTGTGTGTGTGTGTGTGTGTGTGTGTGTGTGTGTGTAAAATGAGATTTATTACAAGGCATTGGCTCATGAACTCACAAAGGCTAAGTCCCACAATCTACTCTCTACAAGCTGGAGACCCAGGAAAGCCAGTGGCTTAGTTTAGTCCTAGTCCAAAGGCCTGAGAACCAGGGGTGTGGGATGGTAAGTCCCAGTCTGAGGGCAGTGGAAGGACAATGTCTGAGCTTAAGCAATCAGGCAGCGAGAGAATTCAGGCTTCCTCGACCTTTTTGTTCACTTTCAGCCCTGAATGGGTTTGAAGATGTTCACTCACTATTCGGGAGGCCATCTGCTTTACTCAGTCTACCAATTTAGATACAAATCTCTTTCGGAAACACCCTCAGAGACACAGCCAGAAATAATGTTTAACCAGATATCTGAGTATCCTGTGGCCCAGTCAGGTTAATACATAAAATTGTCACAATTTTGTACATATTTATTTATTTATTGCCTGACTCCTTCACTTGAATGGAAACATCATGGATGCAGGCACTTTTTGCTTGTTCACTGTTTGATGTCAGCACCTAGGACAGGACCTGGGACTTCGTGCATTCTCAGCAAATGTGATGAAAGAATAAATGTTGGGGCTAAAGCCTCATTTTCTTTTCTTTTTTTTTTTTTTTTTTTGAGACGGAGTCTCACTCTGTCATCCAGGCTGGAGTGCAGCGGTGTGATCTCGGCTCACTGCAACCTCTGCCTCCCGGGTTCATGCCATTCTCCTGCCTTGGCCTCCTGAGTAGCTGGGACTACAGCTGCCCGCCACCACACCCAGCTAACTTTTTGTATTTTTAGTAGAGATGGGGTTTCACCGTGTTAGCCAGGATGGTCTCGATCTTCTGATCTTGTGATCTGCCTGCCTTGGCCTCTCAAAAGAAGTGCTCTTACAATCTATGTTAATTCACCTTGCTTTATCCCATGTTCAGAACTGAACTTTGAGTTGAGGTATGCCTAAAGCATTCTTTCTGAGCATCAGATGACTTGATGTGGTTATAGCACAAATTGGCACCAAAGGACACAGCCCAGTAAGCCACAGGCTGTTGCCTTCTAACTCAGATCATAGTTGTGGAGACTTCTGTTGGGGTTTTAGGGTTAATGGAATGGAACAGATGTAGGAGAATCTATCACCTTTGACAGTATTGCTGGATGAAAGAATGAGGTTGGAATGCTAGGTTGTGATGGTTAATTTTATGTATCAACTTGACTGGGCCAAGGGATGACCAGATAAACTAGTAGGACATTATTTTTGGGTGCATCTATGAGGGTGTTTCTGGAAGAGATTAACATTTAGGTAGACTGAGTCAAGATCACCCTCAGCAATATGTGTGGGCACCATCCAATCTGTTGAGATCCTGAAGAGAACAGAAAGATGGAGGAAGGGTAAGTCTCCTCTCTCCCTGAGCCCAGACACCAGTTCCTGCTCTCACCTGCACCTTCTCGTGCCCTCAGACATTGGTGCTCCTGGTTCTCCAGCCTCTGACTCAGATGGAGACTTACGTCACTGACTCCCCAGGTTATGAGAGTTTTGAGTCTGGACTACAACCAGACCATCAGCTTTCCTGGGCCTCCAGCTTACAGAAAGCAGACGGTGGGACTTCTCAAACTCCATAGACACGTGAGCCAATTTCTCATAAATATCTTACTACACATCTCTGTTGTCAACCTAAAAAAAGACACTAGAGAAAATTTATTTCTATGGTATATTGAGTTTACTCAGGGGTAAGAATCAATTATTCTAACTGGAATGCATGGCATGGTAAACCACTAATGTATCTGTGAGGGAAGGGCAAAGGGAAGCTTTCATTAGCAAAAACAGAGAGTTTTATGGAAGTAGCTTAGAAATAGAATTCATTGGTTCCAGAGAGCTGTTGTCAGTTCACTGGTGGAGATGTCGTTACTGGGCGAGTGTTCTGAGACATCTTATCTGAATTACTGCAATACTAAAGTATATCTAGTGATAAACCTTGTCAAGGCAGGAGATGCATGAAGGATGCAAAAAGGTTTCTTGTGGGGTTTTTAGGAAGTCCCTGAAAGCAGTTTTTATCTCCGATATGTGAGCCTGAGCCATCTCTCCTTCATACTATCCTGCCCCTATTTTATCCAGGTCTGACAAAAGTTATTTTATCCTGGTATCTGCAACTTCTGACGAAAACATAAGACAAATACTTCTTTCTATTTATTTGGCACGTCCTAGTTTTGGGATAGTTGGTCCAAGAAAGAGCCTTGGTTTACAGAACAGACCCTCTGAAGGCAGCCAGCTTCGAGAGAGGTTGCTGCCTTGCTTGCTGGCTAACAGGGAGGGTGACCAAACACGTATGAGGTGTTTCATTCATAAATCCTTAACTGCACCGAGTCAAGGTATGCGAACAGATGGATGCCAGAGCCTCGCCAGTGATTAATCAGAGAATTCACTCCTATTGGAGGGAATGCGATGGCCAGTATTACACTAGGGAAGCGCCCACATGGAAAACGGGAGGACAGGGAAAGAAAGTTTGCTCTTACATCTCCTGAGTCCTTCAAAGTGCTTTTCATCTGTGGTTTTGTTTACTCCTCTTACTAAGAAGAGTAAATATTTAACATGAGCAGGAAGTCTGAGACCCAGGGCTAGGAGGATTATTTAGTGTCACATACAGAATAGGGCTCAATAGATACGTGTGTATGTAAGCAACAATGATCTCTCATGGGGAACCACCTATTTATGGAAAGCTCACATTAACACTCAAATGCTAATTAGAGAAAAATGTGACCAAAATGTTGTCCCAAATCTGTTGAAATGAAAAATAATATGTGTTACTACCTTTCATTCCAGATTACTTCGTACATCCATGTGATTTATTTTTGGTAGGAAAGTCTTTTAAATGTCATTATATATAAGATGGTTTTCAAACCCCAAATACTTACTAAATTCCATGCTCATTAATACATTTTCTAATAAGCATTCTTAACTCATTAGGATGGAATAACTGTTTTTTCTTAGATTTCAACTAGCATAGAGGACAGAAACCACTGGAACAAAACTAATGGAATTTTTTTTCCAGATCCAGGTTGCCACATCTGTACCTCTGTCTTGGAGTTTAAAAAATAATCAGAACATGCTGTTTTCCTATCTCATGGAAACTCCTTTAAGCTGCAGGCTTGGCTATGGGTAGACAAAGGCATGAAATGTTATGATGAACATTGGAGACTCCGAAGCAGGAAGGGTGGGAGAGGGATGTGAGATTAAAAAAACTACATATTGGGTACAATTAACACTACTCAGGTGACCAGTGCACTAAAATCTCAGACTTCATCACTATACACATTGATCCATGAAGCCAAAACCCACTTGTACCCCTAAAGCTATTGACATAATAATAATTTTTAAAAGATGCAAGCCTGGGAACAGCATAATGATGGCATTCCCCCTGCCCCCCATAACACCACGACATACATTTCGATCACTTTTTTAAAAAGCATTTTAAACAATGATCAGGTCCTGCTGGGTTGATCTACTAAATAAGGCATCGGTAACAAAAAAATTCATATATAGCTGGAAAGTTTGCTGTGAACCCAATCACTCCAAATTCACGTAATGTTGAGTTTTTGCAGTAAAGCACTGGAGAAGTATGAAGGCATTTATTTAGGCAATAATTTTGTGGATCTTTATCAGGCAATTAGCCTGTACGGGCCTAATTGGGTTCTTAATGGGTTCTCATTTCAAAAGAAAAGTTTAACTTCCAGGTGTATTTCTTGACCTATAACTACCTTTTTATAAATAAAATTATCTCACTATTATGGGATAAATTTTTTCCTACCCCAAAATTCATTGGTTGAAACCCTTACCTGCAGTATCCTAGACTATGACTGTATTTGGTGATAAGGTCTTTGAAGTGGTAATTAAGTTAAAATGAGGTCGTCTGGTGAGCCTTAATCCAATTGGACTGGTGTCCTACTAAGAAAAGATTAGAATACAGGCATTCTGAGAGGGAAGCCCATGTGAAGATACAGGGAGAAGACGGCACCTGCCAGCCAAGGAGAGGCCTCAGGAGAAACCATCCTTGCTGAAATCATGGTCTCAGTCTTCTGGCCTCCAGAATCATGTGAGAATAAATTCCTGATGTTTAAGTCACTCAGTCTCTGGTACTTTGTTAAGGCAGCCCAACAGACTAACACAGCTACTTTAATAAAGAAGATTTTCGGCCGGGCGCGGTGGCTCAAGCCTGTAATCCCAGCACTTTGGGGATCCGCTGAGGCAGGCGGATCACGAGGTCAGGAGATCAAGACCATCCTGGCTAACAAAGTGAAACCCTGTCTCTACTAAAAATACAAAAAAATTAGCCGGGTGTGGTGGCAGGCGCCTGTAGTCCCAGCTACTCGGGAGGCTGAGGCAGGAGAATGGCGTCAACCCAGGAGGCAGACGTTGCAGTGAGCTGAAATTGCACCACTGCACTCCAGCCTGGGCAACACAGCAAGACTCTGTTTCAAAAAAAAAAAAAAATTAGCCGGGCATGGTGGTGTGCGCCTGTAATCCCAGCTACTCAGGAGGCTGAGGCAGGGAAATCGCTTGAACCCAGGAAGCAGAGGTTGCAGTGAGCTGTGATCTCACCACTGCGCTTCAGCCTGGGCTACACAGTGAGACTCTGTCTGAGAAGAGAAGAGAAGAGAAGAGAAGAGAAGAGAAGAGAAGAGAAGAGAAGAGGAGAGTTTCTCCTTGAGGCATATCACACATGGATTCAGTTCCCCAACTCTTGTTAAGCTGCCATAGGGCTTTGCCTGGGCATGTCCCTGCCTGCTCCTGTCTTCTGCTCTTCTGGGCCCTCCTGCTCTCCTTTGGTTATGTAGCTTCCAAACATTTACATAGCTTGCTACCTGAATGATACATGTGTGAAGGTTGATTGTACAAACTGCGTTATTCATTTTTTGTCTGTTTGTTTCTAGATGCCCTAAGATCAGTTTCTAGCTTTTTCTTTTTTAAATTTTACTTTAACTTCTGGTATACATGTGCAGAAAGTGTAGGTTTGTTACATGTGCCATGGTGGTTTGCTGTGCCTACCAACCCATCATCTAGGTTTTAAGCCCTGCATGCATTAGGTATTTGTCCTAATGCTCTCCCTCCCCTTACTTCCTGCCCCTGACAGGCCCTGGTGTGTGATGTTCCCCTCCCTGTGTCCATGTGTTCTCATTGTTCAACTCCCACTTATGAGTGAGAACATGCAGTGTCTGGTTTTATGTTCCTGTGTGAGTTTGCTGAGAATGATGGCTTCCAGCTTCATCCATGTCCCTGCAAAGGACATGAACCCATTCTTTTTTATGGCTGCACAGTATTCCATGGTGCATTTGTGCCACATTTTCTTTATTCAGTCTATCATTGATGGGCATTTGGGTTGGTTCCAAGTCTTTGCTATTGTAAATAGTGCTGCAATAAATATACATGTGCATGTGATTCTTATTACATCGAACTAAAACAGAGTTGACGAGCCAGGAGATAAAGCACTCCTGTTACAAAACGTTGCTCCAAGAATGTAATCTCTGCAAGCCTGACCGCTGGAACTGCTTTTGAGACCAGTTTTATCCATAGCTTCTGAGATAACTTGCTACAACTCTGTGACTAATTTTTCCCACCACCTTTGCTCATCATTCAGAGCTTGCCAGCTCCCCAAACCCTTCCTAGTGCCAATGAACTTACTCAAAGAGGAATACATAACATTTCTCCTTTTTATAAAACCTCTAACCTTCTCTTTGTTCTTCAGAGAGAGTGTGTTCCTTCCAGTTGGTTCCTTCCAGTGGGTTCATGGTCTCGCTGACTTCAAGAATGAAGCCACGGACCTTCGCAGTGAGTTTTACAGCTCTTAAAGGTGGCATGGACCCAAAGACGGAGCAGCAGCAAGATTTATTGTGAAGAGCGAAAGCCCTGCCCAGTAACCCGAAATGGTCCCTGGACCCTGCTGACCAGAATAGTTGCGCTCACCGAAGCAGCAGCAGAAACACTAGTTTTCCTCCTATACCACAAAGAGGACCAAGAAATGTCAGATTTATTGGCCCTTACCGACGCATTCTTGAAAACCTGTTAGAGTCCTAAGAGTTTTCTCCTGTTAGTATTGGGACCTTCCCCTTGTCCTATAAAGATGATATGCCCCAAAAACGGAGTGGAGGGCTATACCCTGAAGGAGGGAAGGAATATCCCAGGTTGGAAGAGTAACACCTTTTGTCCTCACTTATCATATGAATAGGAAGGATATAATTTCTGAGGCTCCCCATATCCTAGCTTCGGGAATCACCTTGTTAGGCCTGCTAGTCTGAGGAGGGATCCTAAAATTCCAGATAGTCCCCACCCCACAAGAAGGCTTTGGGCAAAAATTATGTCTTTCTGATTGGTGAGCCTAGGTGCCTAAAGAGAGGAACAGAGTCCCAAAATTTATACTAGAAATCATTCTTATCGGAGAAACTAGAAAAGCACCAAAGACAGGGAGTGGTTTTTAGAAGCAGGACTAGCCTTGGAGAAGAGAGACGAGAGAAAGTTTGTCTGACAGGCATTAGGACCCAGGAGGCAAGGGTCAGGATAGATAGGGTAGATGGGTAAGTCTTGCTTGGGCGACATGCCTTTGAGAGTTCTGCTCATGACTGCAGGGTCAGCCAACTTTTTGTTGGGACCCCGGAGCTGAATGGCTTTCCTCTCTGTCGACCCTCAGCTCAGCGCAGAAGTACAGGAAAAGTGGAAGCTGGCTCCAGGCAAACCAATGCTCCCAGGTCTGAAGAGTCAGAGGTTGTTAGAGAGCCCTTTCCCAGAAAGCCTGACACCTGTGTCTTTAGTCTGGTGGCTGCACTAGTCGCTTTTAACTGGCCAACAGGTGCCCGGTGTTTAGCCCCCAAATTGTAAGGAAACATAGGACAGAATAGCAAGCAAAAGGGTTCCAATGGTACTCACCACTTGGCAATAGTCCCTTCATGGTCTCCAAGATGTGTCTGGAGTTGGTTCCTTCTGGTGGGTTCATCATCTCGCTGACTTCAAGAATGAAGGTGCAGACCTTCCTGGTGAGTGTTAGTTTTTTGGTTTTTGTTTGTTTGTTTGCTTGTTTTTTTGAGACAGAGTCTTGCTCTGTCACCCAAGCTGGAGTGCAGTGGCGTGATCTCAGCTTACTGCAAGCTCTACCTCCCAGGTTCACGCCATTCTCCTGCTCAGCCTCCCGAGTAGCTGGGACTACAGGTGCCCGCCACCATATCTGGCTAATTTTTTGTATTTTTAGTAGAGACGGGGTTTCACCGTGTTAGCCAGGATGGTCTCGATCTCCTGACTTTGTGATCCGCCTGCCTTGGCCTCCCAAAATGCTGGGATTATAGGCATGAGCCACCATGCCCAGCTTAGTGTTACAGCTCTTAAAGGTGGCACAGACCCAAAGAGTGAGCAGCAGCAAGATTTACTGTGAAAAGTGAAAGACCAAAGCTTCCACAGTGTGGATGGGGACCTAGTCAGGTTGCCACTGCTGGCTAGGGTGACCAGCTTTTATTCCCTTATTTGTCCACACACGTCCTGTTGATTGGTCCGTTTTACAGAGCACTGATTGGTCCATTTTACAGAGCACAGATTGGTCCATTTTACAGTGTGCTGATTGGTCCATTTTACAAACCTCTAGCTAGCCAAAGAGCTGATTGGTGCATTTTTACAGAGTGCTGATTGGCACATTTTACAAACCTCTAGCTAGCCACAGAGTGCTGATTGGTGCGTTTTACAATCCTAGCTACAGAGCACTGATTGGTGCGTTTTACAATCCTCTTGTAAGACAGAAAAGTTCTCCAAGTCCCCACTCAACCCAGGAAGTCCAGCTGGCTTCACCTCTCAAGAGCTCTTTTGGTTCTCACCAGAGATGATGTCTCCCTGGTTTGCAAACTGATATTGCTGATAAAACTCGTTTTTCTACTCTCAAGCCATTGTGGTGGTCCTTTGGACCACATATGCCTTGCTGTAGTAAGGACTGGGAGTGTATTTCCCCCTCCCGTGGAGAACAACGTGTCTTATCAGACCCCATACATGAGAACTTGGAGCTACTTCTCCTCCCCTCGGAAAGGTGACATCACAGCTTATCAGACCCCGTATGAGTTACTGAGCTTGACTACTGGACTTCAAGTCCAATAAACCTAAGAGTTTGACACACACTTTAAGAGCTTAGGTCATGGCAGTGTTTGCTCTGTCAGCCATTCTCCAATGACCAGGAGCTTGTGCTGTGACAGGGCTGCACTGTCCCCCACTTCTCCACGACTTCCCTCTAGTATCCAGGGACCACCCCAGCCTTCTCCAGTCTCCACTGTGATGGCCAACCCAGTTTCCCTCAAGAACTGCTGGTATAAAGGAACACCTCAAGCTTTAATTAGAAGTTACTTCTCACAGATTCTTTCATCCTAATGGAGCAACTAGACTTTAATAATTGAGTACCTCACTCATCTGTGGTCAGTGTGCCTCATCTCTCAAGTGGATTCCCTGGGAGATTTCTTCACAATGTTATCTTCTTTAGGTGTTCTGAACTTAAGAAAAAAATTATCTTTGCATGGGTATAAACCACAGATCCATGAAATCATACTTTGACCATCTCCTTGTTTTAACCACGCAAAAACACCTTTGTGGTTCCTTCTCCTACTGGCTTGACCCTTGGCTTTCTTCCGTTTTTCAACAAGTGGAGGCTCAGAAGCCCCTAAGCAGGTTTACCAAGGTGCCCATGGGCCGCCACATGCCCAGCCTCACTGTGCCCTGCCCCAGGGCTGCGCCTCCTCTGCTTCGCCCAGCACCTGGAATGTCCCTCCTTCTGAACAGTGCCAAGTATGCATCTGTGCTACTGACCTGCCCGCTGCCCCTAAGGGCTCCTATGAGGCACGTGCATCCCTCTGCCCTGGCGCTGGGGCACTGCCTTGCATCAAACCCCATATTGTCTTCTCTCCCTCTAGAGACTTAGCTTTCAGGGAGGACAGAAGGATGCAAAGGTAAAAATATTGTTGTTTGCTGTGAAGGTTACAAAAAACACAGTTGTACCAAAACAGAAACAAAAAGGTGGGCTGGATTGTTTTCCAAGGATCCTTTCATTTTTATTGCCACTATTTCACTCTTAGATGCGCTGCTAGTTTTATCACAGTTCAACATACACTTTATAAAACTGGTTTTTTGTCATTGAACTTTTTTTGAAAAATGTATAATGACCACAGATGTCCTTTTGCTGGAGGCTCTCTCTAGGGTCTTACTCCATGTTTCTTTGTAGATAATGATAGTACAGTATGTTTATTTCTGATGGGTTGTGAGGAGACTAAATGATTAAATATATGTAAAGTGCCTGGGACAAAATTTGACACCTTCGTGCCCCAAATAAAAGCTTATTAAATAAATATATAGATTTGGAATTATTGGCTGGATTCTATGTAATTATTCCTGACCCAGAATCTCTTAAGAAATATAGTCCCTGGACCTACCTTTGGCAACCACTGCTGCTCACCACTCATCCCCTTTGCCCACCTCATTTTAGTTACTAATGGGTGCAGCTGGGTTTGGGGATCAGGGAAGACAGTGGACATGGACTTGTACCAATACCTGGACTCTTTACCCACCAAATCCTGGGGGTCAGGCACTGTTCTAGGTGCCAGACATTTAATTCATATCACAGATGTGCCATGTAAGTACAACTATTTTCCCTATTTTGTGACAAGGAAATTTAGACCCAGGCAGGTTAAATAGCTTTCCCAAGTTATTCCCCTACCACCGCCCACACCCAACCCACCCCAGCTCTAGCCTAGGCTGTCAGGGTTTGTGTTATTAACTGCGTGCTTGAATCCAAGAAGCCCAGGGGTCCTGCCTGTGTCAACAGCCTGGGAGCACAGTGACATGAGCTCAGAACTGGGAATCATCATTGAGTCTGTGTTCCCTTTTCCCAGGCATCTGACACATGATCAGTTGGGCCAGAGACGGGAGAGGAACTTCTAGAGTCACTTAGCAGAAAGGAGGCTGAAGACAGGTTGGCCCTGACATCACAGGGGCTGTTCTCTCCTACTCGTACCTCCCTCCTGGGAGAATTGTGGAGGACAGTCATGGTGACAGTACCCGGGACCTGAGTCAAGCATCCTATGTGGAGGTCTGAGTTTCCTTTGACAGAGTGTCCTGGCATCCTTCATCTGTGATCACGGGGACACAGTCCCACTATTTTGTCCCATGGACACTGCTGCTGTGCAAACCCCATGTACAGGGTATCACAAAGCTACTCTGTTGTAAATACAGCTGGGTGATAGAGAATTTCATTAGTTTGTTTCTAAAGAAATACTAGAAAACAGATTGAATTAGAAAAAATTGGAAGTGGAAAGAGGATTTTTCTAGATTTGACATTTTTACAAGAATCTAAGCATTGGTATCTAGGGGGGAGAAAGCCCAGAGTAATAATTTATTTAACTGTTGCAAATTGGAATGATGCTAATTAAATTTCATGTGTTGATTGTGATGTTTATTGCTGAAATGTCCATTACCCTGCTGATTCTGGCAGTGAAATAAACATTATAATTTTTCAACAGCTGTAGTGTAAAATTTTAGAAATTGGACTATGAGTAGCACAAGTAGGGTTTACTGTTTTGGATTACCAAAGTGTTTAGCCTTTGCCATTCCGGGTGATTGTGTGGAAGTGGACACTGTGTGGGTGGAAGTCACAGCAGACACTTCCCTGTGGCGCTGGAACCTGGAGGCTGCTCTGCAGGGAGCTGTGACCATCCCTCCTCATGAAGCCATGGGTGGCTATTAGGTAATGCAGCAGCTGTTGCAAATAAGAGCCAGGGTGTCCTAGTGACTGCTGCACCTTGCCCCTAGTAGGAAATGCTGCTGCCTCTGAGCAGGGTTCAGGGGCTGTGAGTAGTGATCGGCAGCAGGGGGGCTGTGCTGCCTGAGCTCCTGATTCCTCGGACCCACGTGCACACCTGGAGAATGGCGCACGCTTCACCTCCTGAGCACCAAGGCCCCTCCTACATGAGACTTACCCCATTCATGTGAGCCCCGGGAAGAAGGAGGCATTTTCAGATGTTTTTAGAGAGAGGGCTCCTGAAGCGCTAACCAGAGCCATCTATGTTTGAGGATGTTGTTATGGATGCACTCATTTTTCAGGATGAAAGTCCACGCTTTCCTCACACAGCAGTCCCTGATGGTTCTCCCTCTGTTCAGGGCCTTCATTACCATGTCTGGCACGACCTTGATGCAAATGAAACATTTCCAAGAACAAGGAGCTATAACAGGAACTCAAATGTTGCATTTATAATGATTCCCACTTTGGCTTTTTGACTTTAGAGTGCAAGGAAAAATGTGCAATTTCTTATTTGGGCAAAAACAAAACAGACAACGAATGCAAATCCAAACTGGAGTCTGTTACTGTGAGGTAGAGGGCTCTTAAAGGAAACAATCTAACTCTAAAAGTGGAACAAACCAGAGCAGCTGCCCTGAAGAATCTAGGTTGTTTCCACCCAAGCCCCACCTGACGCTTGTGAGTGGAGACGCCAGCGACTCCCATGAGCACAGACCTGCTCTGAGGGAGGGATTTTACCTTCATCGGCACAAAGCACCCTGCGTAGATCCATGGGGGCTCATTGGCACTAAATAGAAAAACAGATCCCTTCTGCCTCGTCCCAGTTCACACCCATGTAGCCACAGAGCTGGCAAAAAGAATAAAAGAAAGTTTTAATCTATCCCATCCTCAATCTCACTGCATTTACATTTATTAACCAACTCCATTACTAAGTATACACTCCAACATTTGCAAAATGCTGACTACGTTATGTACTCTACAATATCCAGAAGTTGGTTCATTAAAATCTGGATTTAAATTCTATGCCCATTTAGAAACTATTTGTATTATATTCTTCTGTAATTGGTTAAGCCTCATGAGTATAAATGCAGGAATATGGATTTTTCAATGAACGTTAAATAATCTTGTTGATTAAATAAAAGTCAAAGTAATGTTTGCTTAGAAATTACAGGATTATATTTCATTACTATTTAATTTACTTATTTTTAATTCCTGGCTTGTCATGAAGATGGCAAAAGCTGATGTGTTCCTTTGTTTCCTATACTATACTATGGAACATGGAATATGTGTGTGTGGGGGGGATGTTTGTGTGTGTGTGCACACAAACACAAGATACATATACACATTGAAGTTTAAAAACAATTCCCTTGGATAAATACTAGGTATTCAAAGAAAACTCATTTAAAAGTTAGGCAAATCTAAGTGTACTGGATTATTATTGCACTTTGCTGAGTAGAGTCTAACTGTTGACTGTATACTGTTTTATTGTGTCTGCAACAGTTTCATTTGCATGCACTTCAGTAGTTAGTTTCCTCGACAAGTAATCTCCAGATAAGTGCACCATGACCCCTCTCTCTAAAAACACCTGAAAATGCCTCATTCTTCACAGAGCCTACTAATTGTCACTTTAAATTGGGGAAGGGGGCTGAACATTGATTACACTGTGGTGACAAGGGTCAGGTCCGCCAAATGTGGGCCTCAAGGAAGTAACCTGCACATTTTCAAAAACAGCCTTCGGGAATGGCAGGCCTTGCCTGCTGGTGCACTGAGTACATGGCTGGGTCCCTAAGCTGAAAGTGCCGAGGCTGCCTGAGCAGAACGCTCAGCTCTGCCACTTCTGAGTTCAGAAAATTAGGCAAATTATTTCATCTCACTCGGCTTCAGTTTTGTCATTTTTAAATTCTGAATAATGATAGCAGAACCCAATTTCTAGATTTATAAGACATAATTTATATAAGGTGCTATGAAATGAGTCAGCCCATAATCAGAGTTGGCTAGTTCTAACACTTATTACAATTATTACATCAACTCTCTTTCTGTGTGGTCCTGAGAGGTCACTTGTCCTGGGAGTGTGAGTTTCTTCATCTGTAGAACAGGGAGGTTGATTAGCCAGTCTTAGGATTTTATGATCCTCTTCCTGTTAGACAATTGCCTGGAAATAGGGTCCTGTCCCTCCTCCTCCACACTCTCCCATGCTGTGTGCAGGCAGATGTGACCCCTAGCTGCGTGAGGGCAGGCCTGGCCCCATGGCAGCATTATCTGCTTTGCTGGGGAAAGGAGGGCATCACAGATGTTCCCAAGCTGCGTCTTGAAGAAACACAAAACTAAAGATTTTGCATGTGCATCTAGGAGCAAGTTTCACACTGGAATAACTTCCTTGTTCCTGAGAGTCCCTTCCTCATGCATCTTTTTCTGTGGGGGTAGATGATATGGTTTGGCTGTGTCCCACCCAAATCTTATTTTGAATTCCCACATGTTGTGGGAGGGACATGGTGGAAGGTAATTGAATCATGGGGGCAGGTCTTTCCCATGCTGTTCTTGTGATTGTGAATAAGTTTCATGAGATCTGATGGCTTTATAAGGAGGATTTTCCCTCCATAAACTCTCTCTCTCTCTGCCTGCTGCTATCCATGTATGACATGACTTACTCCTCCTTGCCTTCCACCATGATTGTAAGGCTTCCTCAGCCACTTGGAACTATAAGTCCATTAAACCTCTTTCTTTTGTAAATTGCCCAGTCTCGGGTATGTCTTTACTAGCAGTGTGAAAATGGACTAATACAGTAGAGAATTAGTGAGAAACTCAACTGAGAAAAAAAAACCTACAGAGAAGCAGAATCCAGAGTTATTCGCTCAAGGCCCAGGACATGGGGCATGTGTGGCATTCTTCTGGCTGCTCTTGCTCATAGGTAGAGGTGGATGGAAACTCCATGCACATCACCCATCCCCACTTCCTGCCACCTGTCCCTAAAGCCTCCCTTGCCCTCTCCCTCCCCGCCCCTCCCCATAGGCAGTGCTTTCCCAGGCTCTCAGGCAGCCCTCCTCACTTCCTCAGTGGCTGGTCTGCCAGTCATCAGCTGAGAGCAGACCCTCCATTCACCCAGTTTCCTGTACTATGCTGTACCATGGAACATGCAATATACGTGTGTGTGTGTGTGTGTGTGTGTGTCTGTATGCACAAATATCAGATACTCCACACAGTTCAATTTAAAGAAGACTATTTCCTTTGATAAATACCAGACATTAAAAGAAAACTCATATAAGGGGTATTCAAATTTAGGTTTACTAGATTAATTGTTATTTACCAGGTTAATTAGCTATTACAGCCTGGAACCACACAAAGCGGTCAGCATCCTTCTCCCCAACCTTCCAAGCAGGTGTGAAGGGATCTGTGGGGAGATTCCTGCCAGGTTTCCTAACTGGTGAGGTGGGGGTGGGGCGAGGGGCAGAGAACAGCTTCCCAACAGCCAGGCTCCTGGGGGACCACCAGGTGGGAGTCTGTGCTCACAAAGAAGACATTCCAGGTTGGCCTCAGCAACACTCACAGCTCCCTCCCCGCAGCCTGCACACCCTCGCTCAGGACACCCGGATGTTTTAGGATTCTAGGATTCTCTCACCGGCCACCAGCCAGGGCTTTTGTAGCTGTTTCAGGTGGTGTCTGGAACCACGCTCCCACCCTGCTACAGACGCCTGCGATTAGAAAGCCCAGATGTTCAGCAGAGGGTCCTGCCAGGCTCCCCTCATTCAGAGGGGACAGAATTCTCCCTTCGACAGACTTTCTTTTTTTTTTTTTTTTTTCTTTTTGAGAGGGAGTCTCACTCTGTTGCCCAGGCTGGAGTGCAGTGGTGCAATTTTGGCTCACTGCAAGCTCCGCCTCCTGGGTTCATGCCATTCTCCTGCCTCAGGCTCCCAAGTAGCTGGGACTACAGGCGCCCACCATCACGCCCAGCTAATTTTTTGTATTTTTTAGTAGAGACGGGGTTTCACCGTGTTAGCCAGGATGGCCTCGATCTCCTGACCTCCTCGGCCTCCCAAAGTGCTGGAATTACAGGCGTGAGCCACGGTGCCCAGCCGACAGACTTTGTTTCTATCATTATGTGGGGAGTGAACATGGATCTCTTCCTGCCTGAAGAGGGCACGAGGATATTGACCCTTTGTGGGATTCCAGGCCTTTCACCGACTCCTGGACCCAGGTGAAGGAAGCCAGGGAAAGGAATGCTATGGGGAGAGGGTGGAGAAGGCAGAGAGCAAAGGAAGGCTGTAGGGACAGGTGGTCAGGTGGAAGCCCAAACCACGCAGCGGTGAGTGGACGTCAGGGGCTGGAAATAGTGGTCTCAGGGTTCACTGTGCCATGGGGAGGTGTGTATTTCACCACACCCTGTGCCCTAGAGGCTACAGAGCAGGTCCTTTCAGCTGTCCTTGTACCCACATGGGATCCCCACCACTGCAACACCAGAGGCCCAGGGCCTGCCCTCCTTGTTTGGAGGTTCTGATTTCCCCAGGATCTTGGTGAGTTTTCTTGGGCCACAGTAAATACCCTCAGAACTCTTGTCTTCACCTTCTCTCCAGCAGTTTCGCCGGACTGACAGCGGTGAGTGCCTTCGGATGCAGCTCAGAACCCCTTCCCCACAGGAGGATCTGAGCACCTCCAGCCCTCGCTCACTGCCTCTGTAGCCCTGAACTCCACTTTTATCTCCCCAGACCTAGGAAACTATCACAGTTTCTAAGCATTCTGCTCGGTCTCCCTGACCTTCAATACTGAAAAAGCAGCAAATACTTGCAGGGAGAGCGCTGACCCAATTCAACGCATTTCCCTTCTCCCTGGATTCTTGGCCCTTTCATTCCTGGCCTTTGTGATCACTCTCTGACACCGGCAAGTAGCTGCTTTTTGTTTTTTGTCTGGCATTTATATTTATTTTTCGTGGTGGTGGTGGTGAGGGGGCTTCTTGGTGCAATAAAGATGTTTCTGACCTCTGAAAACCGCACAAGAACGTGAAGACCTGCGGGTCTAACTTCTCATCAAGCAGCTGCTGGACTCCTGTTATCTCTAATAGGGGACGTTTGACACTCACAGGAAGCATTACTTATACTTACAGACTGACCTTGATTTTTTAAAAATCAGTTTTTAGGCCAGGCATGGTGGCTCATGCCTGTAATCCCAGCACTTTAGGAGGCTGAGGCGAGCACATCACGAAGTCAGGAGATCGAGACCATCCTGGCTAACACGATGAAATCCCGTCTCTACTAAAAATAGAAAAAAAATTAGCCAGGCATGGTGGCGGGCGCCTGTAGTCCCAGCTACTTGGAAGGCTGAGGCAGGAGAATGGCGTGAACCCAGGAGGCGGAGCTTGTAGTGAGCCGAGATTGCGCCACTGCACTCCAGCCTGGGCCACAGATTGAGACTCCATCTCAAAAAAAAATAATAATAATAATATTAAAAAAATAAAAATCAGTTTTAAAAAAATCAAAGTAAAATTTACCCAACATAAAATTAACCATTTTAACATGTACAGTTCAGTGGCATTGACTACATTCATGGTGCTGGGCAACCATTACTTCTATCTATTTAGTTCCAAAACACAGTTATCAGCTTACAAGGAAACTCCATACACATAAAGCCATCCCTCCCTTTGTCCCTTCCTCAGCCTTGGGAAACCACTAGCCTGCCCCTTTCTCTATGCATTTACCTATTCTGCATATTTCATGTAAATGGGCCAAACAGTACCTGGCTTTTTCAGAAAGCATCATGTTTCTGAGGTTCATCTACATTGTGTCAGTACTTCATTCTTTTATTTATGTTTTTATTTGTTTATTATTATTATTATTATTATTTTTTTGGAGACAGAGTCTTACTCTGTTGCCCAGGCTGGAGTGCAGTGGCGTGATCTCAGCTCACTGCAACCTCCACCTCCCAGGTTCAAGTGATCCTCCTGCCTCAGCCTCCCAAGTAGGTGGGCATACAGGTACACACCACTGTGCCTGGCTAATTTTTTTGTTTTTTTGGTAGAGACGAGGTATGGCCATGTTGACCTGGCTGGTCTTGAACACCTGACCTTAGGTGGTCCAGCCGCCTCGGCTTCCCAATGTGCTGGGAATACAGGCGTGAGCCACTGCACCTGGCCCAACACTTCATTCTTTTTAAGTGACTGAAGAATATTTCATTTTGCCAATATACCACATTTTGTTCACTTATCCATCAGTGGATAAGTTTGGGTTGTTTCCACCTTTTGGCTATTGTGAATAGTATAATCAGTATAACTTTTACATCCACATGTGTAATGATTATATGTTAGGTGAATGTCAGTCTCTGATACAAAGAACTGGAGCTTATTTTCATGCACAGCCCATTCTTATTACAAAAGTTCTTGAGAGGGCTGGGTGCGGTGGCTCATGCCTGTAATCCCAGCACTTTGGGAGGCTGAGGCAGGCAGATCACTTGAGGTCAGGAGATCGAGACCAGTCTGGCCAACATGGTAAAACCCCATCTCTACTAAAAATAGAAAAAATTCTCTAGGCATGGTGGCGGGTGCCTGTAATCCAAACTACTCTGGAGATGGAGGCAGGATAATTGCTTGAACCTAGGAAGCAGCAGTTGCAGTGAGCCAAGATAATGCCATTGCTCTCCAGCCTGGGTGACAGAGCGAGACTCTGTCTCAAAAAAATAAACAAGACAAACAAAAACAAGAAAACCACAAAGTTCTGGATGGTGTATCCCCATCGCTCAGGGAGGGACAGGCCTTTGTCTTCTCTGTGATGCACTCTGGGCCCCAAAAGCAGCAGGCAGGGTGACGCTAGGTCTGAGGCCCAGGTCCAGATCCCACCCTCCCTGCAGCTCATGAAAACCGGGGAGTCAGCCGTCACACCCTCCAGCCCTGTGTGTGCCTCGTTCCTATGGACATCCTAGAAGCTCAGCCTTGTGACATTGAAGAAAGCCCTCAGACTGCACAGTGGGTTGGGGCTCAGCACCCTTTATTTATCACTGGAGATAGGCAATTATATTTCTGCTTGTGGGAAAAATGGATGGCAGCAGGACTGGGGGCCTACAAATGCATGAGGAAGTAAAGCCCCTCTGTCCACAAAGACTTCACTGTACTTCTCTAGCCTTTCTATTCTTCACCTTAGGAATTTGAAAATGTAATAGTCTATCTCATGGTAATTTCTGAAACAGTTGTCTTCATTTTTTAGAGATGAATATGCAGGATCATGATCAAAACATCTCCCAAGGCGTCCTTGGTGCCATGCATTATACTGATGACATAGAATAATCCATTTAATCCTCACCACAGCCCTGTGTGGGAGGTCCTGTTTTGATTCTGATTTACAGGTGAGAACACTGAGGCACTGAAAGATGGACACAGAGGGAGCCGGACTAGTACGCAGCAGAGCTGGACTTAAACGCAGACTGCCTGGCTCCTGGCTCCCTGCTTGCAACTGTTAGCAGCCTTCTGCACGTGTGGCTATCAAAAATGAGCTCTCAAACAACATTTGGCATCCAATTTCCAATCCCCATTTTATAATTTTGCATGAAAAAAATTTATGTTACTATGATGAATTACTGAGATGAAGTTCTGATGCACTTTGTTCATGTTTAATTGCTTTGGAACCTGACTTTTTAAGCACCTGGAAGGAATCAGTGTCTAGTTAGTTTTGAAATGAACAGATACTGCCTCTTCTGATGAATCAGGAATAATCGCCAGGTAGGAGTGTAATCTCACTGCAACTTGTTTGAGCGGTTCATGGACTTTGCATCCTAATTTGGATCCTAATTTACATCCTACCTTTAAAGTTCTGGAATGTCAGTAGACAGCTGCATGAATAATTTTGTTTACAAATCAAGATGCAAATATTGGAAGAGAGAATAAAGCTATTCTGGAGTATATGTCAGGAGTGGGCACTATTTTCTCAACTGTAAATTTTCACCACTTTCTTTTTAATTTGCTGCTTCTCGATTTGTTTTAAGGTTTTCTTGTCTTTCTTCATAGACTTGATGGGTTAAAATAATAATTAAAAAACATTAGCATCTGAGAAACTAGAATTTTAATTGTGTGATTCTTTAGGATGGTGTCTCAAACAGCTTTTCTTATATTCTTAAGTTTGGTCTACATAATAGAAGCATTTTAAAACATCAAGCAAGTCATAAGTGTTTCGGTTGACTGCTTATTCAATTAAAAAGAAATAGAAAGACTAACGACAGTGCTTATTGGATTCCAAACCACCAACCCACATTTAAAAAAATATCAATCTTCATATTTCCCTGAGTCATTTTTTTCTTTTAACCATCAGTATGAGCTAATCCTTATTCAGCATAAAGCTAGGCATTACATTAAGAACTTGCATTTCATAGTCACCACAAAATGGCCTAAAATTAATATTTATTCCATTTTGTAAATGAGCAACCTGAGGTGTAAAAAGATGCAATAACCTGCCCAATGTCCTTCAGCTAGCGCATTTTAGAGCTGGGATTTTACACCAGGTTGCCAGAACTAGAGGCCTAGCCACCTTCCAAGCCCATCTGCTTACCTCCCGGGCCTTAGTTCAGCTATTCCCTGTCTTTAGAACAAATAACAGCATTCTGTAACAAAATAATTAGCAAAACAAGTCTTTTTCTTGGAAAATGCCTTTTAACCTACTATTAATCCACTTGTTAAGTTTTCACTACATTCAAGGCAAAGAAGTGTAAAATATAATCCCTGCCCTCAAGGAGCTTACAGGGATTGCAATGGGAATTTGTAACATAATGAGAAAACCATGTCAAATGGTAGTTCAAACACTGCAGCACAGTTCTGAAGCTTACCACCTGGAGTTAGTTACAGGTGCCACAGATTAAGGGACTACGCTTCCTTCAGATACCAGCCATACTTCTGGTGTCCCCAGTCCTCTTGCACTGCTGAACAACTGGCTAGAAATGTGGGCATCACCATGACCCTTTCGAGTTTGATAATTTGCTAGAACAACTCAAAGGACTCAGGAAATACTTATGCTTAGTTTTATTATAAGTAATAAAAATTAGGACCTGCCAAGGAAGAAACACATTTGGCAAAGTCTGGGAGGGTCCCAAACACAGAGCCTCCATGCCCCTCCCTGCGGAATCTGAGCCTGTCATCCTCTCGGGATAGCCACCTGTTTACCAGCCAGGAAGCTTCCCTGAGCTTTGGTGCCCTCAGTTGTTACTGAGACTGTATCACAAAGGCAGGATTGACTTAATCATTGGCCACATTTTAACTCAATCTCTAGCCCCACCCCTCAGAGATTGGGAGGTCAAATTTAACATCTTGTTCTCAAAGCCCAACTCTCCAATCACTTGGCTGCCCTTTTTGGCACAGCCTACCTTTTTCTTAAGCACGAATTCAGGTGTGATCCAAGGAGCTCATGAATAACAATGACACACGTATTACTCAGGAATTCCCAAGAGTTTGAGAGTCTTCCAGGGACCAGGGACAAAGGCCAGTCTAATTCTTCATTACACAACAGGCGACCCTGTGGCTTTTGACTATGGTTCTTTTATGTGTCTAAAACATGGAGGAGCTACTGCAGAGTATGAATAAAAAGCTTTTAACTCAATGACTGTCCTTACCAGTATTATAATTTTACCAACTATGCCAGTGTTTGACCATATTTCAATATGGTAAAATAATCTGAAAAATAAGAGTAAGAAATGTTGACATATTACTAGAATCTCATTCAGTCATTAATAATTAGTCCAGCCCATCATCATATGGTGTAACCAAAATGTCTCCCAGGGTGACATCACTCACGTTCACGGCTTCTGTTCAATTCTGTCAAGTTCCACAAGCAGGAGTGCTTTCAGCAATACATGGCTTCACTCTTGCCTGCATCTGGAATCACTGAGCTAAGAGACAATATTATCTCTTGCCCTCAGCCCCTCTTAAAGTATTAATATAATATTGGATTTTCCTCATTGTGTAACCCAGACATTCATTGTTATAATCAACTAGTGTTTCTTCTTCTCACCAGTTATGAGTTTCTAAGCTTTTCCACATTTGAAAGCACATTAGGTTCAGCCATTGTGCTGGTCTAGATTCCTGGCAGCAATACAAGTTTAGCAAGTGCCTTCCACTCAGTGGACTCCCATTCATACAGGATGAGGTACAGAACTAGGGGGCGGGTCAACCACTAAGCAATACATCTGCATTTCCTGTCAACCTCAGTTTTGCCAGATGGGGTAAAGACACAATCTACCCCATCTGGTCCTTAGGAATTTAAACATGAAGGTTTAAAAGCACAGTTACAGCTTTTACTTAGGAATTATCCCTCCTTCTGGTATTTTGCAGCCCTGGGCCCGAGACCACCATAGCAGGTAGGTAAAAGAAATTTGAGGTGACGTGGGGAAGAAAGAAAGCTGTAATCACAACTCCTTTGTAAGAAGAATTGTATACTCATCACAACATTTGCCCTACCTCTTCCTTAGGACCCTCAGAAAAGTAGAGGAATCTATCTAGTGGGACCACCCGCTTGGTTCCCTCATTTTGAATGTGAGCACACACTCAAGAAAACATATAAGCCAGCCCTTCATGCCTATTTTTACCCCCATTTTAGATGACCACATTTTTTATTTTATTTTATTTTATTTTGTTTTATTTTATTTTATTTTATTTATTTTATTTGAGATAGAGTTTTGTTCTTGTTACCCAGGCTGGAGTGCAATGGCACGATCTCAGCTCACTGCAACATCTGCCTCCCAGGTTCAAGCGATTCTCCTGCCTCAGCCTCTGGAGTAGCTGGGATTACAAGTATGCGCCACCACACCTAGCTAATTTATGTTTTTTTTGAGACAGCGTCTCACTCTGTTGCCCAGGCTGGAGTGCAGTGGCTCAATCTCAGCTCACTGCAAGCTCCGCCTCCCAGGTTCATGCCATTCTCCTGCCTTAACCTCCCGAGTAGGTGGGACTTCAGGTGCCCGCCACCATGCCTGGCTAATTTTTTTGTATTTTTAGTAGAGACAGGGTTTACTGTGCTAGCCAGGATGGTCTCGATCTCCTGACCTCGTGATCTGCCCGCCTCTGCCTCCCAAAATGCTGGGATTACAGGCATGAGCCACTGCGCCCAGCCCTAATTTTGTATTTTTAGTAGAGACGGGGTTTCTCCATGTTGGTCAGGCTGGTCTCGAACTCCCAACCTCAGGTGATCTGCCTGCTTTGGCCTCCCAAAGTGCCGGGATTATAGGCATGAGCCACCACACCCAGCCAATGACCAATGTTTTAAATGTCCATTTCAATTCTCTATCAAACCATTACTGTTAGGACAAAAGTATTTCTTGAACTAAAAAAATATGACTTGTTCATTCAAATTGGTGCAGAATAATCTGTTCTGTTGTCTCTGATCATTTGCATCTGTTTCTGGGTAAGCAAAGCCAAGTCTCGAGCAAGTGTCTAGTCCTGTCTATACCCCTTCATTCACCCCACAGGACTAATGTCATCCATTCGGCTTACAGGGCCTTCCTCCCAGCTTCTCCGCTCCATAGCCGTCTATAGTCTGTATCTCTCTTGTTAACAAAAAGAAGAATCTTTATGAGCATTTTGTGCCTCAGAAGGTACAAAGGAATAAATGTAATTCAGCCCATCTCTGGGCTGCTGCAGCCTCACAATATTCACTCATTACATGAACCCAGTGGCCGTCTCAAGTGAGCACACCAGGATATCCTCTTGCTGGCTCCAAGTACCTCCTAAGCCTAGAAGGGGGGTTTCTGATAGGCATTGGCATGTCCCACTTCAATGCACCCCTCAAATTCCTGTAATCATTTCCCAAGGCAAGCCCTCCATAGGCCAGTTTTCCATTGCCCTCTGCATAACCCCCAGGTGGTCCCAAAGTCCGTCCTAGGGGAAAAAGAGTCAATCTGCCTGTGAACACACTGGGTAAATTTACATTGACCTGTGCTATGATCTAGATGTCCCTGGAAGTTCATATGTTGACATTTAATTCCCATTGTAGTGGTATTAAGAGGTGGGGCCTTTTAGAAAGTGGCTAAGTCATGAGAGCTTTGTCCTCAAGAATGGACTAGCATCTTATGAAAGGGCTGGGGGTCTAGGCATGGTGGCTCACACCTGTAATCCCAGCACTTTAGGAGGCTGAGGCGGGCGGATCATAAGGTCAGGGGATCTAGACCAACCTGGCTAACACAGTGAAACCCTGTCTCTACAAAAATACAAAAAAATTAGCCAGGCATGGTGGCGGGTGCCTGTAGTCCCAGCTACTTGGGAGGCCGAGGCAGGAGAATGGCATGAACCCGGGAGGCGGAGCTTGCAGTGAGCCGAAATCATGCCACTGCACTCCGGCCCAGGCAACAGAGTGAGACTCCGTCTCAAAAACAAAACAAAACAAAAAAAGGGCTGCGGGGATCTAGCTGAGGCCTTTGGTCTTTCACCTTCTGCCATGTGCGGACACCTAGATGCCACCAACTATGAGGAATGGATCCTCACCAGGCACAAACTCCACTAGCCTTGATCTTAGACTTCCTGGTACACAGAACTGTGAAAAATCATTTCCACGAGGCAAAGCCGCAAAGGCCAGTTCTGTTCTTTATAAATTACCCAGTCTCAGGTAGTTTGTTATGGCAACAGAAAGGGACTAAAACATGCAATAGCATGTCCCCATAAACCAATTCCATTTGACTACGAAAATTTTCTGTTTATTGTCCTTCCTATTAGAGGCTTTCTTCACTATCACCCAAGCCATGGTCATATTTTAGGTTTCAAGATTAATTTGTGTCCTTCAGTTATAGAGTCCATTTCAATTAAAGTCTGATCACAAGCTAGTAATTGCCACTCAAACGGCAAGGGGTTCAGCTAAGGGACTCTGGCCCCTCCGTAAACTTTATCTTGATTAATCTGCCTGACCATTGTCCAGTTGATTCCAGGCTGGGTTGCTCATTGGAATCTTTGTTTTCTGGCCTTTAAAATTCCTCCAAACTGACACAAATAGACTTGTGTAGGGCCCTGTAATGGGGAAACTGGCCAAAGGGGGATCAGCAATGGTTCCCGTTGGTCCCTGCAACCCGCCACAGCACTGCATTCAGACCTTTGCTTCAACACCATTAACGTTTACTTTATTCAATTTGTTAATAGCCATCTAAAGCTTTCCACCCTGCTAAAATGAATCTCTTGACTCTCCTCTCTCTCT
The DNA here is from genome assembly GCF_009828535.3 of Hylobates moloch. Lineage (NCBI taxonomy): Eukaryota > Metazoa > Chordata > Mammalia > Primates > Hylobatidae > Hylobates > Hylobates moloch. The sequence continues at coordinate 41,798,695 of NW_026652285.1, forward strand.
ATTTTCTTGTTAATTATTTTTTGTTGTCATTGTTGTTGTTGTTGTTGTTGTGTGTATCTCTAAGACACATAAGGGGAAGCAGAGATAGCAAATCCATAGGGCTTTTTGGACTGTTTCTTGATTTTGCAGCAATAAAGCTACATTGAGTGATGAGACAAAGGGGGCCCCTTAATCATAGCATTAACCATGCCCTGCATAAGGGAAATAAACAATGATGAATATCCTGAGCATCATAAAGCCAATCCAGCATGACTTGCACACAAAACATACCAGCTCCTTCACCTGGGATGTTCCAATGGGAATTTATAGGGGAAATAGGATAGTCCTCCTCAGGGTAAACAACTTTATACTGTCTTTTATTTAGCCCAGTAGGCTAATTGTTCCCTAGGGAACAACTGCTATGTGTCTGGATCATGTGTGGTGATCTATGATTGTTCCACAGTGAGCTGTGGATCTTGTATCAACCCAAACATGCTTTTCTATTCTGCAGTATGCAAAAACCAAAGAAACTGACTCTGAATTAATTAGTCCTACATTTATTTCAGTAAAGGTTCTTCCATAAACTGTTGATATAACTTCTTCATGCTGCACCCCTGGTTTCAGTAGTTTCTTTATCTTTCCTGTCTTACCTGGACTCTCTTTTCGATGACCAGGTGTTTCAGAGCATATTCCAACATAATTTTTCCCTTCGAGGATGGCTTTGAGACTAGTGGCCGTATCTCAGACTGACCAAAATCTGAGGTTGGTGTCAGTACCCTTTTTTCCTCTTCTTTTAGCTATTATAACAAGAACCAAGGGATTATATATTTCACTTTTTCCTTTTTTTTTTTTTTTTGCACTTCCCTATACATCCAATAGATCAACTCTTTAGAAGCTGGTCTATCACTGTTTCTGAATTCCATTGGCTGGGTCTATCACTATTTCTGAATTCTATTGGTAGCTTTTAACTTTAGAAACTGATCGCAAGGCAGCTGCAATTTCATATTGGGGGTGACCCTGTGGCCCCCCAGAGATGAAAGTTTCCTCATCGTTCACCTTTTAATTCTTCCTCTTTCCAAACCCAATGTTTCAGGGTTGTTCTGGTGAGTCTCACATTTTCTGGCACAAATGGTAAGGAGAAGTAAATATTTCTCTGTGGAGAAATCACTATGGGGGCATTAAAGCTAGCTTCCTGGAGAAGCAGCATTTAACCTGGGATTTGCAGTATTCCAACTACAGAAATGTGAGGAAAGGTCCCTTTAGGTATGAGCTAAAGGGTCAGGACTAGCAGATAAGCATGTGTGAAGGCCCATGCAGAGGGATATTTGGCGGTGGGTAGCAGCAGGCAGTGGACGAGACTGAGAGGATGTCGGGGGAGGGGGACCATATGGAAGATGACATTGAATGACATTGAAAAGAAACACATTTTAAAACTTACTCAGGGGAACATGGTATTAAATCAAGTTTCACCTGAAACTGCCTCCTTACATATTTAAGTTTGGCCTAAAGGTTTTTCTGTACATCGTGAACTGTAACAAGTGGAGGTATAAGCAGACTGTAGCCTACTCTAGTGCCAATCACCGAGTTTTGGCCAATCAAATGTAGCCAACTGTTCAAACCATGTTCAAATAAGGCAAATGCCAAGCTGTAACCAATCTGGCTGTTTCTGTGCCTCACTCCCATTTTCTGTACATCACTTTCCTTTTTCTGTCCATAAATCTTCTTCCAACATGTGGCTGAGCTGGAGTCTGGGAGCCTACTCTGGCTGGGAAGGTTGCCTAATTTGAGAATCATTCATTGCTCAATTAAACTCTTTTAAATTTAATTTGGCTGATGGCCGAATAGGAGCAGCTCCGGTCTACAGCTCCCAGCCTGAGCGACACAGAAGATGGGTGATTTCTGCATTTCTGTTTGAGGTACCGGTTTCATCTCACTAGGGAGTGCCAAACAGTGGGTGCAGGACAGTCGGTAAATTTAATTTGGCTGAAGTTTTTCTTTTACCAGTGGGGAGCCATCGAATAATTTTATCTGGGGAAAGGCATGATAGGAAAATCTCTTTCAAAATAAAATGAGTGCTAGCTCGCTGCTAACCACATGTTTACTGAGGTTCGTCACTCTGCACACCTGCTCCTCTGGGTTTCCTCACTACCCTCAGAATTCCAGCCCTTACCAGACATGCTGGGGCCACCAACTTACTCGTTTGCCTGTTCTCTTTGACACTGAGGTCATCAAATACTATGTAAGATTCAAGCTTTGTAACCTCAATGCTTCTACCCATTTTGATACTAGATATATATTTATCACATGATTACATTAAATATAGACCAAGACCCTAAAACATTCCTAACCCTAAGATACTCCATGTTTGGGTAAATAGCGTCCAAAAATACCACTAGCTGTCCTAAGGTATAGCAGGAGAAAAATACAATGCATCAAAGGGAAAAGCTGTACTGAAGGAGAGAAATAGGAAAGAGGGAAATTAGAAAAATAAAAGATGAAGACAGACTTTTGCTTAATATGGGTGGGTTAGGTCATTGTGGGGGCTAAGGGGTAACAGATATTGTATGGTGGTGTACATGCCATAGGTTGTGCACACATGACCACCCATCATATTTAGACATAGCATCCACCTGGGAGTCTCACCGTACGATAGTCTGATCCATATTACAGGAGAGTCGGAACAGCACACAGCAAGACATGGGGAGGAAGACCCATGACCATTTAGACACCCATCATTCTTCAAATGGATACAGTACTTCTAAAACACTAATACTCTTTTTATGGTATATCCATGATTGTAAATTAAATATTAAGGCCAATAATGGCTGGGCGTGGTGGCTCACACCTGTAATCCCAGCACTTTGGGAGGCCAAGGCGGGTGGATCACGAGGTCAGGAGATCAAGACCATCCTGGCTAACACAGTGAAACCCTGTCTCTACTAAAAATACAGAAACAAAATTAGCTGGGCGCGGTGGCGGGTGCCTGTAGTCCCAGCTATCATTTACTGTTAAATGATAGAAACCTAGCTTGTACCATCAATCAGACTTAGATCCTGTTTCTTTGGCCAGGGGCCAAGCCATAACAATTACAATTTATTTTTTAAAGTCATCGTTATAAGGTGCATCTGTTGCCCAGGATATCCATTGATAAGGCACTCATAAATCTTGAACGGCATTGGGGAGGCAAACTCAGCATGTGCCTTCTCATAACTGATGTGAGGGCAATTACTTTCAGTGACATGTGTTTGTGAGCCTGTGAGCTCAAGAGATTATCTTCCTTCTGAAACCAAGAAGAATGGCAACACTTGATTCTAGAGTTCCTTTTATAATGAATGAAGCATAGCTGATGAGAATGTATTCTGACATAAAAAAAGCCATGATAAGCAAACCATGATATCCTAATGGTCCAAAATGCCTATTTAAAACACTTGGCACTGACATCTTTCTACCTGTAACACAGCTTTGCATGAGTCATTCAAAATTCCCAGGCTGGCAGCTTGGTCCTATCTTTCCGACCTGGAAAGTAACCCTAGTCCTCAAGGAAAAACTAAATTGGTTAAGTTTGTTTGTTTGTTTGTTTGTTTGTTTTGTTGTTGTTGTTTTTTGTTAGACGGAGTCTCGCTCTGTCGCCGAGGCTGGAGTGCAGTGGCGTGATCTCGGCTCACTGCAAGCTCTGCCTCCTGGTTTCATGCCATTCTCCTGCCTCAGCCTCCCGAGTAGCTGGGACTACAGGCGCCTGCCACCACGCCCAGCTAATTTTTTGTATTTTTAGTACAGACAGGGTTTCACTGTGTTAGCCAGGATGGTCTCAATCTCCTGACCTCATGATCTACCCACCTCGGCCTCCCAAAGTGCTGGGATTATAATCGTGAGCCACCACACCCAGCCCTAAATTGGTAAAGTATTTTACAAAAGATTAGGAACATGGGTGTTTCATTTTGCTAAAATCTATCCAAGATTAATTACTTCCCTCTCATGCCATCTTAAAGAACCAGACAAAATTGGAAATGGCAACAAGCCTTCTCCTTCTCGCTGTCTTAAATACAACCATTAAATGATTTGAGCACTCCATCTTCACTGGCAAGCATTTAGAAAGTAATAGTATTATTGCAGCCTTTCATGCTGCAGCAAGAGTAAAAGGAGACAAGCTAAAGCACTGAAGGAACCATCATAGTCAGGGACTATAGCTCTGCTCACTGTTCACCAGCAGAACCCCAGCATCTGATGGTCCCTTTCTTGTCTCCATTCAGAAGAAAGAGAGCAGCAGGTCACAAATGCAGATATGCAGGCAAAGTAGACAGTATGAAGCTAATAATCACTGTAGCTCATCTCGACTGATACGTGTCTTTTTGACTCAGGTAATAAATTATCCAGTTTAAGTGACAAGTGGTTGGGATTGCTAATTGCTTAATTTTTTTGTTTTTTTCAGCTGACACATGGGTGGAAAATGATGATAAATAATCCCACAGGGTTCGAGGGGAAACAGCCAATTAGTATTAAAGCTTGGACCTAATCTCAGATGCTAGGCCACAAATCTGAAGCAAATACCAACAGCAGAGTTATGGTCAAAGAAACATTTTTATCTCCAGCATTCAAGGCGCTCTTAGGACTGGTGAATTTTGTTCGCTGAAAGACCTCTTCCCACCAAAAGCAGTCACCAAACTGAAACTCACAAAAATAGTCTTGCACACACCACACCAGTATCAGAGGCAACATCTTCCTTTACATACCCAGGATAATAAATGGCCTTTATAAAAACATATATGAATGTAAGAAAACATAAATGTTATGAATATCCCTGTTAACCAAGGTAGCTCAGTGGATCGGAAAACATTGGTTCTATTTTCACAGAATCCAGATAACTTCACACAAAATGTTCTATGGCCCATCTCTTCATCATCTTTTTGCTTTATAATGTGTTTTATTTTGGTTTAATTCTGCTTGACAATGAGGATTCATTCTCATTCTCATCCGTGCGCTTGCGCCTGTCATGCATTCTAGAGAGCCGATGCCTGCCTTTCCCAGACTTCCCTCCCTCTAGGGTTCTCAGTGCAACCTGACATCTCTCAATGTCAATGAGATAGACTTGCCTGAGATGTAAAAGCCCACACAACGCTATTCTCCCTGTTCCCACAGCAATGAACAGAATTGCTGTCTTCAGCAGCCTCTGGGTATTGCCTGTGTCACCTGTCTCCGCAGTTCTGATGCAAGGTAGTTGGAATCCACTGCGATTCCCTGAAATATTCTCTCCTGGGCAGCAGCAGAAGCTTCTTGGACCACAGTAACAGTGGCCACCCTGAACAAGAGTGGCAGCCTTCCCCAGCTTTCCCACTCCAGTCCTATCAATAAACACATAACCACAAATATAATCCCTTTCTGCTTGAAATATTTAGAATGCTTTCTATTTTCTGGGCAAACCTGACTAGTATATGATATACTGTCTACTCCCATGACTCATAAAATGAGCAAGAGAACATTAATGTTTCGTTCTTTTAATCCTCATTTTTAAAAAAGCACAAAGTTAATACCCACTGAAGATGAGTTAATACACACAGTGTTCTTTACACAGAAAGAACAATACATGTGCTTTGAATCATCCACAAAAGTTCACATTTTTAAGATGTGAAACCTTGCAATATATATAACACAAATCAGAATCACTGCTGCCCTATTTTAACTCTATTTATAACATTTATTTTGTGCTTTTTAAACTTCTGACATTTAAAATGTAGTTAATACTGTAAACCCACATGAGTGAGAAAGGAGATTGCGGTTTCCTCATCTGAAAACTTAGTACTTCAGCTCAGTGGTCCTTAGCTTTGGTATATAATATTTTCCTTGGCTGCTTTAAAAAGAATGTAGGGATGGCCAGGTGCAGTGGCTCACACCTGTAATACCAGCACTTTGGGAGGCTGAGGCGAGCAGATTGCCTGAAGTCAGAGTTTGAGACCAGTCTGGCCAACAGGGTGAAAACCCGTCTCTACTAAAAATACAAAAATTAGCCGGTCGTGGTGGCGGGCACCTGTAATCCCAGCTACTCTGGAGGCCGAGACAGGAGAATCACTTGAACCCGGGAGGTGAGGGTTGCAGTGAGCTGAGATCGTGCCACTGCACTCCAGTCTGGGCAACAGAGTAAGTGTCCAACTAAAAAAAAAAAATGTAGGGATGATTTTAACCCAAGAACAATTAAATCAATCACTGGGGATAATAGATTGGCCATTTTAAAGGCAGCCCAGGTGTTACTAATGCATTGCCAAGGCTGGGAACCACCGCTAACACCAGGGCATCTGCAAAGGACCTTGCCTACCTGGAGACCAGAGGACTTGGACTAAGTGATATCCCCTCCTACCTATCACGTCTACAGTTTTTTGGCACATCACTAGCTGCTCGCTCATAAGGCTAAGATGAAGGGAATAATGATCATGTTTGCAACTGAGCCAATGTATTGCCAGCTCTAGAAGAGTATCGAGTGAAAACTTTTTTTCTTCTTTAGACGGAGTCCCACTCTGTCGCCATGCTGGAGTGCAGTGGCCTAATCTCAGCTCACTGCAACCTCTGCCTCCTGGGTTCAAGCAATTCTTCCACCTCAGCCTCCCGAGTAGCTGGGATTACAGGCCCACGTCACTACGCCCCACTAATTTTTGTATTTTTAATAGACAGGGGGTTTTGTCATATTGGCTAGGCTGGTCTCGAATTCCTGACCTTAAGTGATCTGCCACCCTCAGCCTCCCAAAGTGTTGGGATTACAGGCGTGAGCCACTGCGCCCGGCCAACTTTTTTTTTTTAATGCCAAAGAAAATATATGCAGGCAACCAAAAACATTAGCTAGAGTTAATGTTAAGCTTAGGATGTCTGCCTTCTGGAAGACTTGTCAGTTAACAATATGCTGTTAGAGATCCTTAAAATGAGCCTTTTCTAGAGGGTTAGCATACTTATGATATGAGCCAACTTAGAAATTGTTTAAGACAAAAGGTCATCAAGTGGGACTATCAGAACTGAATTTACAACAGAATTTTTTTCACTGAGGTTACCTTTGGTTATCCCCCAAAAATGTGACTTTATAAATACATGTGGGTGTTCTAGCTCTGAAGATTATTACTAGACAGCTCTGTTTTGTATTATTAATCTTTTGTTAGCTCTAAAACTTACCTGTTTGTTACTCAACAGACAAAATAAATATACACTGCCAACTGTGTAGTTTGTGGTGACCCAAAAGGATTTATTGATCTCTGATATGTTTGTTCTATAAGTGTTTCAAGTTTATATACTGATGGTATACAGCATACTAACTTCATTTTAAAGACCAGAAAATATGTTCAGACTGTAGGCAAAATTTTCCATAAAATTATACCTTTAAAGACATTGATAAGTAAGCATCGGCAAAATTACAGATAAGTGAAATTAAAATTATGAGCCTACTTAGGCACTGCTTGTGTTTTTATTTGTCATCCTAAAGTACATAAAAAATCACCCCCCCAAAAATCCAATAAAAATTTAAGTGTAATTATTGAAACAAAAGTTTTCTTTTTGTTTAACTAGAAAGTAATAGGGGCACACTGAATCAACTCGGTTTTATTTTTTTTTTATTTTTCTCTGTTGTGTTGCTCTTTTCAAAGTCATTAATTTCTGATCTTAATTATTGCATTCCTTTTTCTTTGCTATGGTATTTTATTTGCTCCTTCCTGCCCCCGCCCCACCCCCCACCAGGTCTTTACTGTGAAAGTATACCATTACCTTGAGGCCGTTCTTCTTGTCAAGTATAAACATTTAATGACATAAATTTCCCCCTATGCACTGCTTTACCTGCATCTCCAAAATTCTTATGTTTCATTTTCATTCAAAATATATTTTAATTTCCCTTGTGACTTTCTTTTTTGCCCATGGGTTGAACAGAATTAAGTCATTTCATTTCCAAATATTTGGGAGATTTTTCAAACATCTTCCTGCTATTGATTTCCAGTTTGATTCCACTATACTAACAGAATAGTCTTCATATGATTTCAATGCTTTTAAATTTGTTGAGGTTTGTTTTATGTCCCAGTATCTTGGTAAATGTCCCATGAGTCCTTGAAAAGAATGTGTATTCTGCTATTGCTGAATAGAGCATTCAATAAATACCAAAGTTGTCAAGTTGCTTAACAATGTAGTTCTAGTCTACATATTTTACTGATTTTCTGTGCATCTGTTCTATTACTGAGAGAGGAAGGCTGCAGTCTCTAAGTGTAGGTTTGTCTATTTTTTCTTTCTGTTCTATCAGTTTTGCTTTATGCATTTTAAAGCTCTGTTGTTAGGTGCATACACATTTAGTCTTTTTATTTCTTCTTGATGAATTGGCCTTTTTACACTATATGTGGTGGCTTTTTATTTCTGAAGATATTCTTTGTTCTGGAATTTCCTTTTATCTAATGCTAATAGAGCAACTGTTCACATGGCATATACTGTATATTTTTCACCCTTTTACTTTTAATCTGTATACTTTTATATTTAATGTGAATTTATTATAGATAGATTATAGTTGATTCTTGCTTTTTTATCTAATTTGATAATCTGTGTTTTAGTTGGTATGTTTAGGTCATTTAAATTAAATACAGCTAGTGATACAGTTGGATTTTAATTTACTATCTCATATCTTGTTTCTATTTGCTGTATTTGTTCTTTGTTCTTTTTCTAACTGATTTTGAATTATTTTTAATGATTTCATTTAATCTCTATTTTTTGTTTTTTTAAATCATTTATGCTTCTTTTAAAAATATTTTAGTGGTTCCCTAGGTTTATAACATGCCCCTTAAAAGATTTTTTTTCGTAGAGACAGAGTCTCACTATGTTACCCAGGCTGGTCTCAAATTCCTGGCCTCAAAGGATCCTTTCTCTACCTTGGTATCTCAGAGTGCTTGAATTACAGGGATGAGCCACCATGCCTGACCCATGCATCTTTAATTAATGACATCTTACCTATAAATAATAATATACTGCTTCTCATATTGTATCAGTCATGATTCAACTGAGAAACAGAACCATTAAAAGATTTTATGTTTGTGAATATAGGTGCAGAAAAACTTTTATGATATTTGCTATAGGGCCATGATGTTGTTATAACTGTTGGAGCTGCTTAAAGCAATCTCTGTAGGATGTTGTCTTCATGTCTGATGCTGGAGTTTGAAGTCCACAGCACAGACAGTTAGGAAGGAGACATGGATGTAGAGGGGAAGACAGCAAAGACAAGCTGTATCCCACAGGCATGAGCCCCAGAGGATGGACTGAAATCCATCAGTTCTTCTGGTTTGTATCTTGATGCTGTCATGGAGCTAAGTACACAAACTTGGCCTAGATGTCAGAGACACTGAAGGAGTATTCAGGGAAGGTGGAGCTGTTGCAAAGCCAGCCACTGCTCTTAGCCGATGATATGTGTCAACAGTCAACAACAGCATGCGTAACCTACAAGACCAAGAATAGATTAACACTACCAGGGAATAGCAACCAGAAGAAGTCATAATAAACTTCCCAAGTGCAGGCTTCTTATTTCATTTCTGGTACTGAAGACAGTGCCTAACTTGTAGATAATACTCAGTGACTTGAACACCCTAAAATACATCACATCCTGCATTTAGCTAAGTGGTTTCCCATACATCATCTAACTTGTGGGGTAGCCAGCACAGGTCCACCCATATTGTTTTTATACAGGAAGGAATGAATATTCTGAGCAGTTCAGTGATGTGTCCACGACCAGGCAGGGAAGGGGCAGAGCCAAGGCCACAGTGCAGAACTCATATCTGCTGACTGTCAGGCAAGCAGGGCGGTTCTCAGACTCTGTGTACAACAGAATTATCTACAGATCCATCATTTAATTTAATCAAAACCCACATTTCATGGATTTACCCAAGAATTACTGAGTTCAAATCTCTGGAGGTGGAGGCCAGGTAATTGTGATATGCACCAAAGTTGAGGACCCCTTTGGCAAGACTTTCAGATAAATTGAAAAGATGACTTGGGGCCACATAGTGGACGACTTGGTCTCTGAGATGGTGGCTTTCAGATGTTGGCACATAAGAATGACCTGGAGCCATCCCACAGTCACCACACTCTGGTTTTCTGGGACAAGCCAGAAATCTATATCATAAGAAAATTGTACCATGTACCACACTCAGTAAACACAGCTCCAAGGAGTTTCTTTCCTTTGGGAAACAGAGGGTTGCTGACTATTTTTTGAGCAAACATTTGTTTGTTTGTTTGTTTGTTTGAGACAAGGTCTCACACTGTTGCCCAGGCTGAAGTACAGTAGTGTGATCACTGCTCACAGCAACCTCAACCTTCCAGGCTCAAGTGATCCTCCCACCTCAGCCTCCCACAGAGCTGGAACTACAGGCATGCACCACCACATCCAGTTATTATTATTATTATTTTTTAGTTTTTGTGGATATGGGGTCTCACTATGCTGCCCAGGCTGGTCTCAAACTCCTGGGCTCAAGTGATCCTCCCTCCTCAGCCTCTCAAAGTGCTGGTATTACAGGTGTGAGCCACCATGCCCAACCTGTACTCATATTTTATATGTTTCCATTCTCCAAATATCCAAGCATCTATCATAGAATTTCACAGTGTTAAATGCTTCTAGACATTTTAGTTTTCTCTTAATCTTCATTTGTTTAACCATCAACCAGATGTGGACACTTTTCATTTTTTTACTGAGGATATAGTCTATGTTAGGTAACATGGGCACAGTAAGATGGCACTGGTTCCAGGTTCTTCACCCCCGGTTCCCGGTTCCCCACCCTGCGAGCCCGCCAAGGGAAGGCCAATCAGGGAAGAACACTTCCTGCCTTTTACTCAAACCCCACCCCTAAGCCAATCACCGATGCCCACGTAGCCCCACTGAGTATAAAAACCCAGCACCTAAGCAGCTCGCCCCTTCTTCCTTCCTTCTCTTCCTCCGTGTGGTGTCACCTTGGTGCCTCCAATAAAATCTCTTGACCGTGACCAGCGTGTCCTTGGTTTGAGCCCGACTGGGTCCAACTCTTTGAGTCAGTCCGACTCTTTCAGTCTAGTAATCCAATGGGGAAAAGGGTTCCTCCATAAAAATTATCTTTATCTCCCTTTGGAGAAAGAGCAAACATTATTTTGTTTTTAATGCTTTGTTTAAAGTGAATTCAATAATAGTCTTTGGGAAATCACAGAAAGTACCTTAGACGCCTCAAAACATTTTGATGATTTCTAAATTTTTTTTTTCTCTCTCTACAGAGAAATCAGATGTTTATACTTGCAAAAAACAATCCTATTTATTGTTTTTGTCCTTGGAGTATTTTTCCTTGGAGAGGACACATGTACACTGTACAGGGAAAGCCTCAGAGGGTACCGTCTTGCTTTCTCAAGTTCATTTTTTTTTTTTTGAGTGCAGTGGTGTGATCTCGGCTCACTGCAACCTCCACCTCCCTGGTTCAAGCAATTCCCCTGCCTCAACTTCCTGAGTAGCTGGGATTACAGGCGCCCGCCACCATGCCTGGCTAATTTTTTTTTGTATTTTTAGTAGAGATGGGGTTTCACCATGTTGGCCAGACTGGTCTCAAACACCTGACTTCAGGCTATCTGCGTGCCTCGGCCTCCCAAGTACTGGGATTACAGGCATGAGCCACCGCGCCCAGCCTCTCAAGTTCACTTTCTGAGATTCCTAAGGAATTAATAAAATAAAACCCTGGAAAATAGCCTATGTGTGCCTGAGTGTAAGAAGGAACACACACGCACGTGCATATGGAGGCACAGATAGAATTCCACCAACCCTGCGCTGTCTCTCGGTGGGCTCTTGTCACTGTCACACACGTTCAGGAGCTAAGCATGATGCATTCAACGAGAATATGATTAGTCTCGTGCATGAGCCTACAACAACAATGAGCAGCAGACAGAATGACAGTAATAGCAGTTCTTAATTCTCACAGTTATAAGAAAGAAGACTGACTAATGACGCTGTCTGCCAGTGGCTGCATTGTCTGAATTACTATTAGTTTAGAGGGAATTACTTTAAAAATTTTAATAACATGCAGTATAATAATAACAAAGGTTATTCATCACCAAACAAGCATTTTCAGTACCAATGAAAGGCCCCTCCACAGCGGCTGCACTGGTGAATCCAAACAGCCTTTTTCAGTGTGATTGCTCTGCACGGGGTCTTTGGCAACAATGAGGAACCTAGTCAGAGAGAACTAAGTTTGTAGGGCCGGGCGCGGTGGCTCACGCCTGTAATCCCAGCACTTTGGATGGCCGAGGCGGGCGGATCACGAGGTCAGGAGATCGAGACCATCCTGGCTAACACGGTGAAACCCCGTCTCTACTAAAAATACAAAAATTAGCCGGGCGAGGTGGCGGGCGCCTGTAGTCCCAGCTACGTGGGCGGCTGAGGCAGGAGAATGGCGCGAACCCCCGGGGGCGGAGCTTGCAGTGAGCCGAGATGGTGCCACTGCACTCCAGCCTGCGTGAAAGAGCGAGACTCCATCTCAAAAAAAAAAAAAGAACTAAGTTTGTAGACTCGACTCACATTTTTTCAAATACAGTAGTGTAAATATATTTTCCAATCACATTCCATAAGAGATGATTCATGAAATCAGACAAAAGTAAATTATCACAGGCAAGAGCAGAGCTTCCTTCCTCAGATTGCTGTTGCCATAATACATCTTTGGAGCCTTCTCTACACGATACCAGCTTTTAGCTCATAATGTATGCTCTTCTCTGGAGTTTTTCCCTAGAGTGGAAGCCACAGATTTCTTTACTTGTGATTTAAGATATAGTTTCTAAATTAAATGGCAAGCTTCTACCGCCACCAAAAGAAATGGTAATTCAATCCACCCTAAACACTCTCATTTCTGAAAATGCTCTAAAAGCTTTGGGTAAGATTAGCCCAGTTCCTGAGGTGAAAGCTTAACTTTGTTTCATACCTGTTTAAAAACTGGTAAAAAGTCATATAGATACACTCTACAAGAAAAGTATTATGAAGAGACCCAGTGAGGAATGCTCAACAATGGAGTTAAAGGGGAAGATGGGTAGTTGTTTAATCCTCTATCTAAGATGTGGTCTGTAGCATGTTTGGGCTTATGCTGTTTGGTTGCAAACTCAGGCGTTGAAGAAAGAGGCTGTAATTTATTAAAGCCCGATAACCCCAACCCATGATGTACTGGTTTTCTGGGGCTTCACTAACAAAGTACCACAAAATGGGTGGCTTAAATAACAAAACTGTATTTCCTCACAATGCTGGATACCAGAAGTTCAAAGTGCAGAAGGGCTGGTTCCTTCTGAAGGCTTTGAGGGAGAATCCGCTTCATGCCTCTCCCCCAGCCTTAGGCATTCACTGGCTTGTAGACGGTTTTTCCTCTTTTTCTTCACATTGTATTCCCTCTATATGTGTCTGTCTCTGGGCCCAAATTTCCCCTTCTTATGAGGACACAGTCGTATTGGATTAGAGATCACTCTGATGACCTCATCTTAACTTGATCATCCGTACAGATCCTATTTCCAAAGAAAGTCATATTTACAAATCATGAGGGTTAGGACTTCAACCTCTTTGGGGGCAAAATTCAACACATAACGTATGCTGATGATCTTGTAGTTTACCGATGATGCTGTAACCTTCTGTTTATTTTTTATTAAAAACACATAACAAAATTTATCATCTTAATGATTTTTAAATGTATAGTACAGTAGTGTTAACTACTAATGTATATTGTTGTGCAGTTACTCTCCAGAACTTTTTCATCTCCTGTAAAACTGAAACTCTGTACCCACTAAACAACCCCCTTTTCCCTCTCCACCCAGCAATCGCTGCTTCACTTTTTGTTTCTAAAAGTTTGACTGATTTAGATACCTCATAGAAGTGGAATCACGCAGTATTTGCCTTTTTTTGTCACTGGCTTATTTCACTTAGCATAATGTCCTCAAGGTTCATTCATTCATGTTGTCACGTGTTTAAGAATTTTTTTCTTTTTTAAGATTAAATAATTTTCCATTGTATGTTTATACTACATTTTCTTTTTTCTTTTTTGAGATGGAGTCTCGCTCTGTCACCCAGGCTGGAGTGCAGTGGCGCAATCTCAGCTCACTGCAAGCTCTGCCTCCCAGGTTCACGCCATTCTCCTGCCTCAGCCTCTCCGAGTAGCTGGGACTACAGGCACCCGCCACCACGCCTGGCTAATTTTTTGTATTTTTAGTAGAGACGGGGTTTCACCGTGGTCTCGATCTCCTGAACTCGTGATCCGCCCGCCTCGGCCTCCCAAAGTGCTGGGATTACAAGCGTGAGCCACCGCGCCTGGCCCCACATTTTCTTAATCAATGGGCATTTAGGTTGCTTCCACCTCTTGGCTACTGGGAATAATGCTGCAATGAATAAGGGTGAGCAAATATCTCTTTCAGATAATATTTTCAATTCTTTAAAATGTATACTCAGAAGTGAAGTGATGAAAGGTATGAAAATTCTCCATCATACTGTTTTCCATAGTGACCACACCATGTTACATTCCTGTTAACAGTGCAAAAGGGTTCCAATTTCTTCACAATCTTGTCAGTTGTTATTTTCTATTTTCTTGATGGTAGCCATCCTAACAGGTGTGAGGTGCTATCTCATTGCAGTATTCACTTGCACTTCCAGAATGGTTAGTAATGCTGAACATCTTTTCGTATGGTTGTTGGCTCTTTGTATGTCTTTTTTGAGAAATGTTTATTCAAGTTCTTTGCCCATTGTTTAATTGGGTTGTTTGTTGGTTGGTTGTTGAATTGTAGGAGTTCTTTATATATTCTGGCTATTAACCCCTTATCAGATGTGTGGTTTGCAAACATTTTCTCTCATTCCATAGGTTACCTTTTCACTATGTTGTTTCCTTTGACATGCAGAACATTTTTAAGTCTGATATGGTCCAATTTGTCTGTTTTTGCTTTTGTTGCCAGTGCTTTTGGCATAAGCAACATTTTTTTGCCATAAAAATCATATTTTTCATCATGTTAGCCAGATGGTCTTGATCTCCTGACCTCGTGATCTGCCCTCCTCAGCCTCCCAAAGTGCTGGGATTACAGGTGTGAGCCACCATGCCCAGCCGGTCCTTTGCTCCTATTTTTTAATTGGGTTATTTGTTTTCTGGCTATTAAATTGTGTGCTTTTTATATACTCTGTTTATTAACCTCTTATCTTCATAGTTTGCAAATATTTCCTCCCATTCTATAGGGTGCCTCTTCACTCTCTGTTTCTTTCACTGTGCAGAAGCATTTTATTTTGATATTATCCCATTTTTTTCAGTTAAACAGGAGATATATTGTACAACATGATGAGTATAGTTAATAACAATGTATTATATACTTGAAAATTGCTAAGAATGTAAATTTTAAGTGTTCTCATCACCAAAAATAAGTTTTTGAGGTAATGCACATGTTAATTAGTTTGATTTAGCCATTCCACAATCAGTACATATTTCAAAACATTATGTTGTACACCATGAATACATATAATTTTTGTCAATTGAAAAATAAATAATCTTTTTAAAAAATAAAAATCTATAAAATTTTTTAAAGAGTGGGCATTCTTGCCTGGCTCCTGATCTTAGAAGGAAAAGAATTCAGTTTTTCACCACTGAATATAATATTAGCTGTAGGCTTGTCATATATGGCCTTTACTATGTTAAAATAATTTCTTTCTATTTCCAGTTTGTTGAGTGTTTTATGATGCAAGTGTGTTTAACTATGTTAAATTCTTTTTCTGTACCAATTGAGATGATCATATATTTTTTGTCCTTAATGTTGTTAATGTGATATCTTAACATTAATTTATTTTCATATGCAAATTATACTTGCATTCCAGAAATAAATCCCGTTTGGCCATCACATATTATCCTTTTAACATATAGTTGAATTTGGCTTGCTAGTATTTTTTAAGTATGTTTCCATTAATACTCATCAGAGATACTGGCTTGTAGTTTTCTTTCCTTGTATCTTTCTCTGATTTTGATAGCAGGATAATGTTGGCCTCATAAAATGAATCAGAAATATTCCCTTCCTTTCAACTTTTTGGAAGAATTTGAGAAAGATTAAAAATTCTTTAAATATTTGGTAAAATTCTCCAGTGAAGCTATCAGGCCCTGGTATTTTCTTTATTGAAATGTTTTTGAATACTGCTTCATTCTCCTTATTTGTTACAGGTCTGGTCAGATTGTCAGTCTTGGTAGGCTGTATTCTTCTAGAAATTTTCCATTTCTTATATATTATTCAATTTTTTGCCTATAAGTGTTCATAGTAATTTCTTTTTTCTTTTTCTTTTTTTTTGAGGAGTCTCGCTCTGTCACCCAGGCTGGAGTGCAGTGGCGTGATCTCGGCTCACTTCAAGCTCCGCCTCCCAGGTTCATGCCATTCTCCTGCCTCAGCCTCCCGAGTAGCTGGGACTACAGGCACCCACCACCACGTCCAGCTAATTTTTTGTATTTTTTAATAGAGACAGGGTTTCACCGTGTTAGCCAGGATGGTCTTGATGTCCTGACCTCATGATCCACCCGCCTCAGCCTCCCAAAGTGCTGGGATTACAGGCGTGAGCCACCGTGCCTGGCTGGTTTTTTTTGTTGTTTGTTTTGTTTTTTTTGAGATGGAGTTTTGCTCTTGTTGCCTAGGCTGGGATGTAATGGTGTGATCTCAGCTCACTGCAACCTCCAACCTCCACTTCCTGAGTTCAAGCTATTCCCCTGCCTCAGTCTCCTGAGTAGCCAGGACTACAGGCACCTGCCACCACACCCAGCTAATTTTTGTATTTTTAGTAGAGACAGGGTTTCATCATGTTGGTCAGGCTGGTCTCGAACTCCTGACCTCAGGTGATCCACCCACTTCAGTCTCCCAAAGTGATGGGATTACAGGTGTGAGCCACCATGCCCAGCCTTCCTTTTTGTTTAGTTATATTTCTGTGTTCTCTTGTAATGCATTGAGCTTCTTTGAGATGATTATTTTGAATTCTTTGTCAAGTAATTCACAGATATTCATTTTTAGAATTATTTTTTTCTGGAGATTTATTTTATTCCTTCGATTGAGTCACGTTTCTATGTTTTTCCATGTGTCTTGTTATTTTTTGCTGTGATGTGTGTATTTAAATATACAGCCACCTCTTCCAATCTTCATAAACTGCCTTCATACAAGGGAAGAGCTTCAGCAATCAGCCTGGTTAGAGATTCTGGGGTCCCCTACAATCTTTTCTGGGGATACATCTTTTCTGAGCTTATGTATCTAATTTCCCAGTTAGAGAGATTTGCAGTTTCTTTTTCAGGAGCTTCTAATCTCTTGCTGACACTGATGTCTGTCTACAGTACTAGAAATTCTCTGATGTAATATGCAAGCTGCTGAATACCCTTTTGTTTTCTGTGACCATAGGCACAAAGTATGCAGGTTCTGTCAATGCTCCAAGTCAGGTGTGACAGAAGTCTGTTTGTAGGGCAGCCCCCTGACCAAAAAAAAAAAAAAAAAAAATGCACTGAGTTGCTGGATGCATGTTCCACTCTTCTCTTTTTCTTCCAAATGAGTAGCCATGAGCTGGGCATTTTCTCCCAGTTACTCCAAGCTGTACCAGCTCTTGCATGGTGATAAGGTTCTCTGGTGCCGCATCAAACTGCTGAGCAACATTTTCTTCTCAGCAGTCCCAAGACATCCATACTATGCTGGTTCCTCATCACTGCTTCAAGCCAGGTGAGAGGGAAACCAGTCCCTGAGCAGCCCCCTGAAAAGCTAGAACATTAAACTTATGTTCCACTCTTCTCTTTCCCTCTCAAAGGAAAAAGCATGAGCTGGCCTTTTTCTCCTAATTTTGCTGTGTTGTGCCAGCTTGGAGGAGCTACTAAGGTTGAAATAAAATGACTTTTCTTACTGATTATAATGTGGCTGTTCTTGGCTTTGAGCTTGCCTGAGGTGCAATGATTTCTTAACTAGTTTCTGGAGTTCTCATAAAGGCTTATTGTTGTCAAGTCAGTTTATCTGTGAGTGAATGAAGCCTGGGGCTTCCTAGTCTATCACTTTACTGACATCATTCTCTACTTTCTGTTTATTTCTTAACAAATTCCCAGATACTTCCTCTGGGCCCAAAAGTACCGAATCCATTTAATCTCATCACTTATTCATTATAAGGAGGAAAGCAAGGAGACCATGTGCTACAAGTCATTTCTGGCACTTTATTTTGCATCCACTCCAATATAATAAGTTCATAGTGAGCAGTGGTGGAGTAAAAACTTTAAAAGATGGAGAGAAAAATCTCTGTGTTAATGAGAGTTGTTCCAATTGACTGTGTTAAAAAGAACACTGACTTTAGAATTAGACAAATAGCAGACTAGCTATCCCAGCTTGACTACTCAGTATGGAATATGGAGAAATTGAAATTCCCTGAGCCTTAATTTCTTCAGTAAATAATGCTACCTTCACATAAAGTTGATATGAGTGTTCAATAATGAATGCAAAGTTTCTAGCCTACAACACAGAACACAGTAGGCATTCACAGTAGGCACTCTCCTTCTCCTCCAATTAGCCAAATTAGATGAAAACTATTATAACAAGGAATAAATCATGTGAATAAGTTCAGTATATACCATATACCTATGGAAAAAATATTGTATAATCCAAAGACAAAATTTATATGTGCCTAAACTTTCAAATGATGTCTAGTACCTACTTTACATTTTTATAAGCCAGGTGCCCCATGCCAAGTAATTTGGTTGTTTGCTCTATGCCAACTAAATACCACAGTGAATTAGTGAGGTTTTTTGTTCTTTTTTTTTTTGCTTCTCTCTAAAAAAAGTATTTTAGAATATAAAGCCTGAAAAGAAAGGCCAGATGTTTGTAACTGACTAAGCAATACCTGGAAGGTTAAATAGGTACACTGAAGGATGTTGGCCAGAAGGGCTTCAAAGGTATACCAAGAGAAAAACAAACAAACAAAAAAACATAGGTGACATTTTGATATCACCATCAGCTTTAATAATTAATAATAAAAGACATGAATACATTGACATGTCTCTATAAATGTATACAATGCCAAAAGAGTTGGACATTATTTATTAGACTTGAACATTAAAAATATGTAAAGTAAATTTGCATATTGATTCAATCTACTGTTGACTTTCAATATAATTTTTAAAATCTCAGGCCGGGCACGGTGGCTCATGCTTGTAATCCCAGCACTTTGGGAGGCCGAGGCAGGCGGGTCACAAGTTCAGGAGATCAAGACCACGGTGAAACCCCGTCTCTACTAAAAATACAAAAAAATTAGCCGGGCGTGGTGGCGGGCGCCTGTAGTCCCAGCTACTCGGGAGGCTGAGGCAGGAGAATGGCGTGAACCTGGGAAGTGGAGCTTGCAGTGAGCCGAGATTGCGCCACTGCACTCCAGCCTGGGCGACAGAGCGAGACTCCGTCTCAAAAAAAAATAAAAAATAAAATAAAAGAAAATAAAATCTCGAAGAAATATTTCCAATTTGAATAATTAATAAAATTCACCCTTCAGATCCTGATAGTCATTTAAAGTACCATTAGCAGTACCTGTCTACTCACTCCTACCAATTAAGTGGCAAAAAATAAGCCAGAGTCTAAATACCCAGGATTTTAAAAAACTCATTTCAAAATAAATCATCTCATTAAGGCTTTGCACTGCCTGTTAAAAGCAGTAATGTAGATATTCAGCAGAAAATGTAACATGGAGAAAGGGCTGAGTCTGACTACACAGTAAAAACCCGTTATTAGAAAACTCTGCAATCAGCTCTCTTCATTAAGATCTGCTGGCTGATGGACCAAACACACAAAAGCAAACAGGTTTTACAGGACTTAGTGCCGAATTAATGACAGTTTATATTGCAATTTATTTTGCCCTAGATAACTTCCTTTGC
Source organism: Hylobates moloch (assembly GCF_009828535.3). Classification (NCBI taxonomy): domain Eukaryota; kingdom Metazoa; phylum Chordata; class Mammalia; order Primates; family Hylobatidae; genus Hylobates; species Hylobates moloch. The sequence goes on from NW_026652285.1 coordinate 41,818,533, forward strand.
AAAGATGTCAGAGAAAAGGGAGAAGGCAGTATTAACAAATTACAAAATATGTTACAAATAACATACAAATATGTGCAAAAGTTCTATCATTTATTTGTTTATTCACCGTTATGCAACAATGATTGAGCACTTACTATGTGCCAGGAAAGACTTCACAGGGCAAGATCTCATGGACAATATATCCTAGTGGGCAAGACAGAAAATAACAGATAAGTAAATATATAAAATAATTTTAAATAGTGATATATGCTATGAAGAAGATAATCTTATGTCACTGTCCTATCTTGGTAATTTAGCAGTCTCAAACTTTATGTAGCAGGTATAAAGAAAGGCTAACTTACGTGCTTTCATCTGTATCATTACATTAAATGATTGAACCAAGAAAAAGCCTTCCTCAGTTGGCTTCTTCGCAAAAGTGACCACATCCTCCTTTCATGGAAACCGTTGGACTCACTCACTGACAGAATTTGATTTATCCTTCATGAATGTTGAAAATAAAATTACAGCTTTTTTGAAGTTTAGGAAACAAAAAAGAGTTTATTCAAGAAATAATTCCTGTGATAAAAAGAGCTCATTTGCACCATCTCTACCTGATTCTGAGTAGGCTAGTTAATGTTTTAGAAATTGCATTTGGGACTCAAGCAAAGCCTTTTGAAATTTAATGTTCTATATATTCATAAAAACATAATCAGATGTGTATTTTTATTAAAAGTTCCTCTCATGGTTTTCATTCATGGTAAACGGCAACATGAAAGGACATAAAGAGTACAAACTGATAAAAATTCTCCCTCAAAAAAAAAAAAAAGATTTTAGGATCCCCTTCCTCCTGCAACACAAGTAGTTTCTGATGAGATTTGATTGACACTATGAGGTCTATGCACCTGGGCTGATATTCGTGTCTGTTTTTGCAATTAGAATATGTATTAGTGCTGACAAGCCTGGAAATTCAGCACTTTAAAAGAAGCAAAATTTTAGTCTTGCAAAAAATCTAATTATAATAAACAAAAAAATTATAGCTCTGATCATAGTAACCAGGTTGCAAACGCCTACCCAATAGTAGGAGTTTCAAACAACCTTCATTTAAGTTATTGTATTCACTTCACGGAGGAAAGAAATAGGGCAACTGAGCATTAAACAGTGTTGCAAATATGACTGGAAAACCTCCACCTGATTCAAGGGAAGTGTCTGTCCTCTGTGAAATGGGAAGATTGGTCAGGGGCCTATCCCCCTCTCGGAGGTAAATGAGGCCAAGTATTAATATTATTCTAAGCAGGTCTTACTATATTAGTCAGAGAAATTCTAAAAATTAGGTTTATGCTTTAATGAGCTGCAGAAGGTTTGATTTTTTTAATGCTTCAACTGATCTGAGTTCCTAACTCACAATACAGAATGGTCTTATGAAATGTCCCTATTCATAAAAGGTGCATATTTCAATTTCTAGACAATTCATTAGACATTCTTCTCTGTTTAATCCATAAAAATAAAGCCTATTTCACCACTATTTGAATAATTTTGCAAATGATGATGAGGCATCTCAGAGCTGGTTGCTTGCATAAACTGTTGTCATTTTCAAGAATTTGTAAGTAAATTACTGCCTGAACAACCAGACTTTATAAGTCTTCAGGGTAACTGTATTCAAAAAATTATACATAGTACTCTAACAGTATATTTCTCTAAAGAGAGTCAGAAAATTGTTCAAAAAGTATTTGGATTCAGCTTCTAGTATGTATTTGAGGTAGCAAACCTGCCCACCACCAGAGTATGAAGTAAAACAAGGCTAAGAGTGATAGAAGGATTTTTTTTTTCTTTGAGATGGAGTTTTGCTCTTGTTGCTCAGGCTGGAGTACAATGGCACGAACTTGGCTCACTGCAACCTCTGACTACTGGGTTCAAGACATTCTCTCACCTCAGCCTCCCAAATAGCTGGGATTACAGGTGCCCACCATCATGCCCAGCTAATTTTTGTATTTTTGGTAGAGACGGGGTTTCACCATGTTGGCCAGGCTGGTCTCAAACTCCTGACCTCAGGTGATCCACCTGCCTTGGCCTCCCAAAGTGCTGGCATTACAGGTGTAAGCCACCACGCCCTGCCAATAGAAGCATTTTTTAACATGAGAGTCATTTAAAATTGCATGAGATCCTACCACGTAACAAACACTGCATGCGTGCACTTTATGGGTGCATTCACACATGGCACCTCTTCCAAAGGGCATGCGATTTGGATTCCGTGAAATTGAATGTTGCAAACTCAACAAAATGCAATCTTTAGAACTAGTTTTCCAAATGAAGAAACATCATAATACAATTTTAGAGGCCGATGTGGAAAGGCTGTGTTAAAGACTGAATGCCTGCTCTCTGACACGTTCATCTTGTCAAGGCTTCCCGAAGGCACTGCAGACTTCGCAGCTTTATTAGCAGTGATTCCTTCCTTTGGAATGCCTGTTCCCGTGCGCACACACTCTTGCTGCAGCCACATTGTATTTAAAATCTGCCCTGATCCTCCTGGTTGACATCAGTGTTGTCACTCCTCTTCATTTTCATAGCATTAAGCCCTATTTTGTACTTAACAGAAAGTAAGTTCGGCACGGAGGGAAGAGAATTGGACCTATTTTGTTCATATCCCATCCCTGGAGCTGAGCATAGTGACAGGTACACAGAAAGCTCTCATCTGGTATTTTGAATACATTATAACATTTTCCCAGTCTTTTCAACATATTGTCTTAGCACCGGTGGGTGAAAAAATGCTGCAATGGCCATGCTTTTCCAACCTAAGTCTTCCCCAGGACTGGCACAGTGAGTGGCACATAGTAGGGGTATTAGTCCCTGTGGCTGCTTAACAAAGTGTCACAGCTGGGCTGCTTAAAATAACAGAAATTTATACTTTCATCGTTCTAGAGGCCAGAATTCCAAAATCAATGGGTTGGCAAGACCACGCTTTTCCTGGAGTCTATTGGGGAGGACTGATTCTTTGCCCCTCCCATCTTCTGTTGGCGTCCCTAACTTGTGGCTGCATTACTGCCGTCTCTGCCTCCATGGGCACTTAAGTTCCTCCTCTCCTTTCTGTGCTTTCTCCCTTTGCCTCTCTTTTATAAGGACACTTGTGATTGCAATTCAGGGCCACCTGAATAAAGAAGGTTCATCCCTTCATGTCAAGATCCCTAACTTAATCACATCTACAAAGACTCTTTTGCCAAACAAGGGAACACTTCCCAGTCCCAGGGATTTGAATCTGAGATCTTTGGATGAGCATCTCTCAATCTACTACGGGAGGCATGGAGTAAGTACACGGAGTTTCACCAGCACAAGCACAGTGACACATGATCTGTTGGTTGATTCCATGTATCTTGTTTTTAATGCTGTTTGCCAAAAAATATCAAAAGATCACAGCTCTTCTGCAAGGCAGTCATTTAAGCAGAGAAAGAAATCCACTGTAACGGTGTTATTTCTCACTGTTGTTTTCTTAGCTGGGTGGCTGGTTTCTTAAGCATAGCCACAGCATCCGATGAACCCTAGAATTTCTGTTGCATTTGCAACCATCTCTCCAGTCACTTGGGTCCTTCTGCACTCGCTTCCTGCTCTGACTTATGTGGCACCGTTCCACCACGTGGCAGGACTCCCCATCTTTTTTGTGGCACTGACACGATAGGACACTACGCATTTCTGACCTTTATTTTCAACAGATTGTTCCCTCACTCAGCATAAAATTTCATCCAGCATTCTCATCACACGGTGAGGGTTCACTGATTTCAATGGTGTATGAAAATGCAGCTCTGGGCTGGGCACGATCCGAGCACTTTGGGAGGCCAAGGCGGGTAGATCACGAGGTCAGGAGATCGAGACTATCCTGGCCAACACGGTGAAACCCCATCTCTACTAAAAATACAAAAAATTAGCCGGGGGTGGTGGCAGGTGCCTGCAGTCCCAGCTACTCGGCAGGCTGAGGCAGGAGAATGGCGTGAACTCAGGAGGCAGAGCTTGCAGTGAGCCGAGATCGCGCCACTGCACTCCAGCCTGGGCGACATATCAAGACTCTGTCTCAAAAACAACAACAACAACAACAACAACAACAACAAATGCTCTGTTGTATTTGGCGTCAGAGAAAGAAGCAGATGGCTAAACTGGCCTGTGCTGGGATCCCAGCACTGAAAGCCAGATGGTGTGGATTTCAGTCAGATCTTTCATAACCAACAAATTTGAGAAACAGATGAGACAGAGCCGAGAATTACTAATTTTTTCATTTTATAAATAAGCACCATTAAGCTTTTCTTCTATAAAGCCTCTTGATCTAACCACTGACTAAGCTATTTGTCTGAAATCCTGAAGTCAGTGTAGTAAATAAGCATTTACTAAATTTAAATTTAATAAAATAAGCATTTTTTTTCCTCTTTTGGCCAATTTAGTTCTTTAGAAGTTGAGTTAACAAGAGCCAACTTCACCACCGTCAAAACATATGTTTGCTTTTATGTAAGTAGAGGCATGCTGTTACTTCTTTTTAAAATTAGTTTAGGCCAGGCACAGTGGCTCACGCCTGTAATCCTAGCACTTTGGGAGGCTGAGGCAGGTGGGTCACGAGGTCAAGAGATCGAGACCATCCTGGCCACTTGATGAAACCCCGTCTCTACTAAAATTACAAAAATTAGCTGGGTGTGGTGGCATGGGTGTGTAGTCCCAGCTACTCGGGAGGCTGTGGCAGGAGAATCTCTTGAACCCAGGAGTGGAGGTTGCAGTGAGCCGAGATTGCGCCATTGCACTCCAGCTTGGCAACAGAGCAAGACTCTGGCTCAAAAAAAAAAAAAAAAAAGTTTAGTGTAGAAAACAGTACTTTCAGATTGGGCTACCAGTGTACCATGCATAAATGAAAAGTGTCCTGTGTCATTAAACAAATGCATTTAAAAAAAGAATTTTTTTACAGGCCCACAAACAAGTTTAAAATTAGAAGGAAATTAGGCCGAGTGCAGTGGCTCACGCTTGTAATCCCAGCACTTTGGGAGGCTGAGGCGGGTGGATCACGAGGTCAGGACATCGAGACCACGGCGAAACCCCATCTCTACTAAAAATACAAAAAATTAGCCAGGCGTGGTGGCGGGCACCTGTAGTCCCAGCTACTCGGAGAGGCTGAGGCAGGAGAATGGTGTGAACCCAGGAGGCGGAGCTTGCAGTGAGCTGAGATCGTGCCACTGCACTCCAGCCTGGGTGACAGAGCGAGACTCCATCTCAAAAAAAAAAAAAAGAAGACATACATGTGGCCAACAAACATATGAGGCTGGAGTGCAGTGGCGCAATCTCGGCTCACTGCAAGCTCCGCCCCCTGGGTTCACGCCATTCTCCTGCCTCAGCTTCCCGAGTAGCTGGGACTACAGGCGGCTGTGACCACACCTGGCTAATTTTTTTGTATTTTTAGTTGAGACGGGGTTTCACCATGTTAGCCAGGATGGTCGCGATCTCCTGACCTCGTGATTCGCCTGCCTCAGCCTCCCAAAGTGCTGGGATTACAGGCGTGAGCCACTGCACCCAGCCTGCATGAATTTTTAAACTGCATTCAACTCTTTAAATTCTTTTTAAATTTTATTTTTTAGTTGACAAATAATACTAGAGGCAATGGTAACCATGAATTCTGAAAGAGATGACTGTTTTATTAAGAGCTTTATTTTATTTTTGATCAACGTAAAATAATTGTACATCTCTATGGGTTACATAGCGATGTTTTGATACACACAATGCAACCTTACTAAATTGTTTATCAGATCTAACAGATTTTTGGCAGAGTGTTTAAGTTCTTCTCTATATAAGATTATGTTGCCAGCAAACAGGGACAATTTGACTTCCACCTTTCCAATTTGAATACGCTTTATTTCTTTTTCTTGCCTAATCACCTGCATAAGTCGTTATTGGATACCCGCTAGATACTAGGCTGTTTGTTCTATGCTAGGTGCTGTAAGAATAGAAATATGAAAAAAATAATACCTACCACAAGGAATTTTTGTCCCATGGGCCAGCCCTAAGGCAGAGAGCTAGCTATGAGAGATATTGTGAATGGTACTAAGTGGCCAAGGAACACAGAGAACAGAGATGTGAATTCACATTCACAAGGGCTGGAGGAGGAAAGAGGCAACTGGTAGGTATGTGACATTTCTAGGCCATTTGGTGTTGGTTAGGCTTTGAGTAGACAGATAAGAAAATAAATGGGTTTTCATTTGGGAGAACCGTATACCCACAGTATGAAGGCAGAAAGACTCGAAGGTTGTCTACCAAACAGCTTTCAGACCAGTGTGATCCAGGAGACTGGGAGAACTCTCTGGAAAAAAAAAAAACCAAAAACAAAAAAACAGCATAAGTCAGACAACAAGGACCAGACTAAGGTTGGAAGTTTATTCATTAGACCCTAGAGACCCATCAAAATGTTTTGAGCAGGGTTATATTAGATGGGTATCAAATACTTCTGGAATCAATTGCTACTGGATTCATTATATTTTAACCACTCCACCACACCTACCATTAGTGACAACATGAGAAGCTAAACATTATATTCTAACCTACACTTTATCTCCAGTTTTTGCAGAGAAAGCAGTCTGAGCTGCACTTTGACTCCACTTAGTAGTTTGTGATTAGTCTGAAATGCTCTACTGCACAGAGCAGGGTCAAGCACATTTCATACACTTGTTTAACAAGTAGCACTCAGGAAGTATATTTTATGAGCCACTTCATAGTATCATAATGCAAACCGAAAACAATGACTGAAGATGGTAAGATAAAATTATTTGAAATGGAAGCAAATATAAGTTATCCACTTTTATTATTCAGTCCTCTGTTTGGATGGAACACATGAATATTAAAATGGCTCTATTTCATTCCTTTTCAAAAGTAGTAAGAGAAGGATAATCATATGCAATAAAGCATTTTCAGCCTGGGTCTTTATGACAGCTCTAAATGCCTGCCACATTTTAAATACCACAGGTGCAAAACAAATGTATAAATTCCCTGTTACATAATTTTCCATTTATATTGTAGAGAAACAAAATACAGTGTAATGGGGAATTTAATTCTCTGAATAGAAATTATATAATCTAAGCAAGAAAATTCAATAACAGCTCCTACACAGATGACAAAAATCTGCTGAAAGATCCCAAGAGTAATGGAAGACAACTGGAATTTGCATATAAAATTGGATATCACCTTTCCAAAGCCATGTCAGTAATTTAGTTCCAATGTTTTCTGCGTGATTCACTAATTTTATAATTATAATTTTTGGCAGAATATGGGCTACTCAAAATGGTCCAAATGCAAAAAGTAGCTTTAAGCAGAACATGAAGTAATCTATCTGTTTATTATAATTTTATAAATAAATAAATAATAATCACATTTGCCATTATTCATATGCTTTGCAAGTTTAATATTTCTTTGTGTCCTGTAACATGTTCCCTTCAAAGTAATGGAAGATGGAAAATAACAACAATGAAAAGCTGGAACGCGCTCATAATTTTGACACATCAGCAACACCACCAGTTAAATCCACATACTACGTTAAGATATACAGTTTAGTGAACAGTTGTCAGGCAAATCAATTGTGTGAGTGAACCAGCCAATGTGTTCAGCACTCTCATAGCAACTAGTTTAGAACATTTTTTGATTGAGTAACCTGAAGACTCTAGGAGACTGAGAAGCGTGCAGAGACCCAGCCAGTAAAGATCTGGGACAGAAATTCAGAACGTTAGACTCCAGGTTGAGTGTTCGCTCCACAACACGGCAGAAGGGGGTTGGAAAGACCCTTGTTTTTACAGTATCTTCATTGCCATGGGCTTCCTAAGAAGAAGAGTTCTAGGGGTCAAAGTCACCAAACACAGAGGGAAAGCAAGGTTTTTTTCAGTGCTTTTTAATTAGCAAACTCAATAATGTTGGCAAATACATATATTCATCACCTGAGCTGAGTCAACACAATCTAAATGAAAGAGAATCTGGGGGGGGCATAAAGGAGGGAGGCTGTGAATTAACCAGCCCGGCTAATTTTTTTTTTTTTTTTTGTATTTTTAGTAGAGACGGGGTTTCACCATGGTCTCGATCTCCTGACCTCGTGACCCGCCCGCCTCGGCCTCCCAAAGTGCTGGGATTACAAGCGTGAGCCACCACACCTGGCCGGGTAAGCAGTACCATTTCCTCTCTTTATAAAAATTTAGAATCTTGTTCTGATTATTCCAAACCCACAACTATGCCCTTCTCCCATTTTATCTGTTTTCCCCTCCTATTTGGGAGTAAATCTTATAGTTTAAATTACTTTGACAGGTAAATGCCAGTCCAGCATCAGCAAACCTGGTGGGTTGCCATAGGCTACTGGCAAAGTTCGACCACCAGGGGCGCCCGAAACCTGTGGAGGCGGAGATTGTGAGTTTGTCAAAAACAAGGACACCCTTAAAGCAAGCACATTGCTGGGTGTGAAGCAGGGGAGCGGGCTTTAAAAAGGTAGTACCTTGGCCGGGCGCAGTGGCTCACGCCTGTAATCCCAGCACTTTGGAAGGCGGGCGGATCACAAGGTCAGGAGATAGAGACCATCCTGGCTAACACGGTGAAACCCCATCTCTACCAAAAATACAAAAAATTAGCCGGGCGTGGTGGCGGGCGCCTGTAGTCCCAGCTACTCGGGAGACTGAGGCAGGAGAATGGCGTGAACCCGGGAGGGGGAGCTTGCAGTGAGCCGAGATCGCGCCACTGCAGTCCAGCCTGGGCGATAGAAGGAGACTCCGTCTCAAAAAAAAAAAAAAAAAAAAAAAAAATCTTGTCCTCTGTATATTGTCTCTTTCGGGTTTCCACGAAGATGACATGCTAGGGTGGGACTGGGTCTCACCTCTCACCTGAAACTGGGAGCTGGAGGTCAATAGTCGTAACCTGGAAGTGCTGGCTGGCAAGGTTTTGGAGCAGGCTCATGTAAGGGTGGTTGGAAGGTGCAGTTCTTGAGGGTACGGCTGCTAGAAAAAAAACACAATAAAATGCAATGCAATATTTGGGACATACTTATACTAATCAACAGTATTTGTCATTTATCTAAAATCCAAATTTAACGGAGTGTCTTAAATTTTCATTTTCTAAATCTTGCAACCCTACTTGTGGTAGAGTGGGGAGGAGTCACAAAAAAAGGAGGTAAAAAGTCTCCGGGTCTGCTATGTTGGAGAAACAGAGGTTAACAGCAAGAGTCTGGGCTGGAAGTGGAGAAGTGGCTGAGATAAGAAGGCCCCTTACCTGACTGCCCTGGATTTAGGGGAATGGATGCTTCACAGTCTGCCCTGGGCATAAGAGTCAAGCAACATTCCTATGATAACCTGAAGAGTTCCATTTTTAACATATTGAATTTTGGATGGTGCAATTAATATCTGTTACACAATTACCACATTGCAGTGTATCGATTGTTTGCACTAATATCTAATTAAATTGTAAGTTCTGGCATTTTATCTTTCCATACCCGTATCCTTGCAAAATGCTAGGTACATATTTGTGCTTGCTGATTTTTGAAAAAAATCGAAATTTTTTTAACACAATTACTAATTAACCATAAACTCAGTATCAACCAGTGCTAAAACAGGGAAGAGGGCATGCAGCTACCTGGATACGGCACACAGCTACCTGATCGGACAATATTACAATATTAAAGGCAATATACATGGAAAGTCTGTTCTCTCTGCACAAAAACGGATCTCAGAAAATAGTTTTTTCCCTGAGTTCCTGGCTCTGGCATTAACAAAGGCAAACTGAGGGTGTCCAAGGTGACATACAGGATGGTGGGGGCTATTGATGACTTTTCATGTGTGGAAAGATTAAAGGAAGGAAAGACAGGCCAGGCATGGTGGCTCACGCCTGTAATCCCAGCACTTTGGGAGGCCGAGGTGGGTGGATCATGAAGTCAGGAGATCAAGACCATCCTGGCTAACATGGTGAGACCCCATCTCTACTAAAAATACAAAAAAAATTAGCCAGGCGTGGTGGCGGACACCTGTAGTCCCAGCTACTCGGGAGGCTGAGGCAGGAGAATGGCATGAACCCGGGAGGCGGAGCTTGCAGTGAGCTGAGATCACGCCACTGCACTCCAGCTTTAAGCATTCAAAGTGCCCAATAATGGAAGACAGTCTCACAACGGTAACGGGGACCAGGGCTCCTGGCTACTGGAAAAGCTACAGCCGATTCTAGGGGAACAGCCAACAGAGATGTAATACATACCTGCATTTGGGAGGAAGCGAGGACCAGGCATCATTAAAGGCTTGTCTACATTTAAGTGTCTGTGGTTCCAGATGAACCTGTCCCAATGTTTCCCTCACTGTTCTCTTCCTCAAATCAAGATGAACATAAAACTGAATCACCTCATTACTTGCCAAACATTACAGTGAAAGTCTCACTCACCCTCATAATTACTAAAAAAACCCTGCACTTACATGATTCTGAATGGGCAGATAAAAACATCGTATGTTCTGGCTTTATCAGAGGACTGAGGTCAAATGTGACAAGAACAAGCTCAGCTCTGCCGGGGGATGAAGGGCCTGCCTCTCACCCACACCCCAGGGATGTGGGCTCCCAAAGGTATCCAGACACCTCTACCGCTCCCTGCTGTTCAGGGACCAGTGAATCTTGCTTGTGTCCTGCCTTAATTCCACTTACAACTTTTCTGACAATTGGACTTTATCATCTTTACATTTGCATCACTGTATCTGTGTATATGTCTGTAATATTTTATGTTTCTCAAAATACTTTATGTTGTTTTTATTTATTCTAAAAATCGTAAGTGGAACTGTAACAGAGTAATGATGCAAATTTCACTCACAATTGAAGATTTAAAAATCCAAGTCTGGGTTTTCTTTCTTCTTTCCCACAAAGGTCAGTAGGAAACTGTTTGCAACAGGAAATGCCCTGGTCTCCAGGTGCTGCTCCAAGATGCGGCTGACCCATTGCCATGTGTCATTCAAGTGACAGTGTTGAGGGACTACATATGTCATTCCATGGTTAAAGTTGGCTACGACAAATTTGGCAAGAATTAAAGTGTAAAGATTTCAGGGAACATTGTACAATTAAAGCATCAGAAATAAATGGCAAAACAGACAGCTTTGCTGCTCCTATAATCAACCAAATAAAAGTTTAAAACAATAAAGAGACATTAAAGTTTCAGGCCAGGTCACTATTATTAAAGGTTTGTCCATTTCACTTCCAACTCAGTTTCTCTACCTCAGTATTATTGATATTTTGTACCTGATAATTTTTTTGTAGTAAGGGACTGACCTGAATGTTGTAGGATTTTGCTGGCCCTCACCTCTGTTGACTAGATGCCATTTGACTTTGAAGAAAAAAGGCTACCATGGCCACAGTTGCCCTTGGATTCCAAGGCAGCAGAACATGAGCAAAAGCTTGGAGCCCTGTCACTTGAGATGGTCCTCAATGATAAAGAAACAAATTATTTCTGGCCAGGCACGGTGGCTCACACCTGTAATCTCAGCACTTTGGGAGGCCGAGGCGGGTGGATCACGAGGTCAAGAGATGGAGACCATCCTGGCCAACAGGGTGAAACCCCGTCTCTACTAAAAATACAAAAATTAGCTGGGTGTGGTGGCGTGTGGCTGTAGTCCCAGCTACTCGGGGGGCTGAGGCAGGAGAATGGCATGAACCCGGGAGGTGGAGGTTGCAGTGAGCTGAGATTGCAACACTGCACTCCAGCCTGGGCAACAGAGTGAGATTCTGTCTCAAAATAAATAAATAATAATAATGGTAAATTCTATCATGTATATTTTACAGCAATTTTTACAAAGGCATAAAACTTCATAAGAAAATACCTTCTTTGGAGGCAACCTCTGCAAAAGACAATGTGGCTTTGAGGGAACAGGGCACGGTGCTGCTGAGGCCCAGCAGTGGTGCCAGTGGCCAGGCTCCTGCAAGCCCATCTGTACCCCGATCCCAGCTCTGCCAGCCCGGGGCTGCAAATTGATAAAGCAGCTCTACACATATCAAAATACCTAAGAAACATAAATCATTCTCTAACTTGTATATAATGAATAATTATCCCAAAAGAGCATTTCCTCTTATGTGTGACAGATGTCAGACCATTAATATCAGAGTGTATTAGGGTTCGCTAAAGAAAGGGACCCAATAGGGGAGATATAGATGTATACTGGGTCCCAGAGACAAATACACAAATATTTGTATGTGTACATATGTATATATATAGGAATCAGTTCACGGGATTCTGGAGGCTGTGAAGTTCCATAATCTGCCATCTGAAAGCTGAAAAACCAGGAAAGCCCACAGTGCAATTAAATCTGAGTCCAAAGGCCTGAGAATTAGAGCACTGCTGTCGGAGGGCAGGAGAAGAGAGATGTCCCAGGCCAAATGCCAACAAGGGATTCCCCTTTCTCTGCCTTTTTGTTCTACTTGGGCCCTCAGTGGTTCGGATGATATCTGCCCACATTCTTGAGGGTGATCTTCTTTACCGAGTCTGCCAATTCAAATGCTCATCTCTTCCAAATCACACTCACAGACACACCCAGAAAGAGTGTTTGACCAGCTATGTGGGCATTCCTTAGCCCAGTCAGGTTAACAGATAAAAGTCACCATTACAAGGGGAAAGAGCGAGTGGGGACGTATGGACTATACACCTCACCTCCCCAAAGCGGGGACTATCAGAAGTAGACTGAGTTAATCCTGCATAATGCAAAATGTAAATCAAGGCTCTGCTTGTTTCATGATAGCATGAAAGACAGTATAAAAGTTACAATTTTTAAAGATAAAACAAACACAAAGTAAAGAACAAACAAAGCTCAGAGGTTAGAAAGTTTTCTGTGAACCAGAATTAGTAGAACTTGTCCTAAATGTGAACTCCAGATCTCCTCATAAGTAACTTAGTCACGCAACAACTGTGCTGAAGATGAACAAGCATAAATGTTGCGAATTGTTTGGTTTTCAAATGCAGAATCAAATTAGCTGTAAAGTCATTTCATTATGTAAGCTACACTGCGTCTCTCCCTATGGTAGTGTAGATATATGATATTATGGTGAAAGGAAATGGAATAGAGCAGCCTTAAAACCCTTGATTGAATCCAACAAGTCTGGGACAATTACCTCATTTCTCAAATATTTTATTTAATGTCCTGGTGGTATTCACACTCTCATCCCCTAATGTAATTCTGTTTTATTATCAATATTATCAATGATAAATTGGTATCTTTAATCATAATGAGAATTGTAGGCAAATCTTCTCCCTGCTTCAATAAGAAATCTAATTTTTCTTTTAGAAAACAAAGGATGTTTTCCCCCAGTGATACATATAACTACACTTCTTATTAAATAATTTCGGCTGTCTTGTGTTTTCTAAAGCTTTCATTTTGCAGTTCAATAGTACTTAAGATAGGATTGAGTCCCACATCTGTTTTAGCATGCTGATGCCGCTGAAGTACCACAAACTGGAGACTCCAGACAACAAAAATGTATTAACTCACAAGTCCTAGAGCCAGAAGTCCAAAATCAAGGCTTTGGCAGTGCCGGCTTCTTCCTGGAGGTTCGGAGGGTGGCTCTGTTCCCTGCCTCTCTCCCGGTGCTTCCCAGCAATCCTTGGCCTACAGCTGCCCTAGTGCAGTCTCTGAGCCGTGGTCCATCATGCTTTTCCCTTCGTATCTCTGTGTCTCTTCCTATGAAGACAGGAGTGATCAGAGGAGGGCCCACACTGATCCAGGATGAGCTCATCTTAACTTGATTTTTCTGGCAAAAACCTTATTTCTCAATAAGGTCCCGAGCTGAGCTTCTGGCTGAACAGGAGCTTTGGAGGGACACTATTCAACCCACATGACCTCCCTCTTCTGAAACCAGTTTCTAAATAACCTTTCTTGTTATATTTTCCATTGATTTCTGGTTTCTTGCTTCAGTCCATCAGTGTGGTGGTGGATGAATAGCAGTGGCCGAACAGTTTCCATGATCCTGTTAGCACTTGTTCTTGTTACACTCCCTGTCCCTTTCTCTTTCATGGCCTTTGTCATTGTTCAACAGTCAGAGGACTGATGCTAGGTGGACCACCAATAGAGCCTGTCCACCAAACCTCAGTGGTCCATCCAGATGAGCAGGGGTGAGCTAGAACCCTTCCCTGGGACTTAATCTTAGAATTACACAGAAAAGCCTTTTTTCTCTCGTCAAAACCCCTCAACACTTCAGCTGCTATGGCATCAGCCTTACGAAGAAGCTGACCTGGGAGAATAAAGCCAGCACAAGAGAGAATCATATGTGAAAGATAAGAGAGTCCCAACAGCACCCATATTCCTGACTTCACAATTTAAAGCCAGTTTCAAATGACCTAAGATCAATCCACTTTTTTTTCTTAGTATTTGCTAATTGCAACCAAAGAATTCTGACTAAAATAGACATCGGAGGTGTTGTGTTATGTTTTCCCAGAGTTGCCACAACATATTATCATAAACAAGGTGGCATGTAAACAGAAATTTATTGGCTCACAATTCCAGAAGATCAAAGCCTGAAGTCAGGTGACAGCAGGGCCGTGCTCCCCCTGAAGGCTCCAGCGGGGAATCCTTCCTGCGTCTTCCTGGCTTCAGGTGGTTGCCAGCAATTCTCGGCTCACAGCTGCATCACTCCAATCTCTCCCTTCATCACTGCATGGCCTTCCACTCTCTCCGTGTCTCTGTCTTTCTGTGTCTCCAAATCTCCCTCTCCTTGTAAGGACACCAGTCATTTCATTTGGGGCCCACCCTAATCCGATATGACTTCATCTTAACTTCATTACATCTACAAAGACCCTATTTCCAAATAAAGGCACAATTCCAGGTTTTGTGTCTACTACATTTACAAGTGATGAACACTAAAATTTGATCTTGGCTGATTCAAGGTGTGACAGAGAACCTTGAATAGGCTCGAGGAGACAAAACTACTTGGCTGCTCAGTGCACTGTGCATTAAGTTCTTCCCTTTTGTCTCTTGGGAGTCAATCCCCATGCATTCTGAAATGATTTAGGGGACCTTGCAGAAAATCAGTGTAGTCAATTTTGTCAACTACTTCCTAAGAAATTCAGTAAGATGCAATGGACGCTCTAGAGAGAAGCCACAGGCTCAGCCAACCTGCTTAGACACAGAAACGGAACAGGTGAGCAAACATACATGGGGAGGAGCATTTAGTCCATGTCCAAATAGCCAACACCATTTAAGGACAATCGTGCAGTGACCAGGAATGAGGACACTCAGGAAGCAGCAGAGTGGACTCCCTTAGGCAAAGGGCAAGGCAGCTGCTGCTACCAAGGGGCCGAAAATCCCAGGCTGGTCCAGACTCAAGATGGGGTTTGTATACTCTCCTTGCTGTGGGAGATGGGATTATGGTCTATCAAAGATTCACTCTATTCTCTATAACCTCCATGACAGGAGCATACTTCTCTCCCCATTGATGCTGGGGATATGGCCATATGACTTGCTTTGGCCAATGAGCATTAACAGACTTCACCCGAGCAGGGGCTTGAAATGCTCATGAAATGCCTGTCCCTTGTGCTTCTGCCATTGCCCCAAGGAGAGCACATGCTAAGCAGCACGGCACAGGAACAGCTACATGAAGCTGACTTGAAACCCACCTGCAGCTTGGAGCCAAGCCCAGCCCTGACTTAATCAGCTTAACTCCAAGCAACCTGCTGATGTGCGAGCAAGAAATCAGTGGTTGTTGCCATAAGCCACTGAGTTTGGGGGTGGTTTGTTATGCAGCGTATTTTTGAGAACAGCTAACTAATAGAATAGCTAATAGAGCTCTGTTCCCCAGACAAAATGGATAGACAACTGATTAGAACATTAGAAATTGTATCGTTTTCCAATCCTGGCAAACAGGAATTCAAACCTTATTGTAATTATATTTGCTGAGCCAGAAACATTTCTCTGCCAAAAAAATAAGTTTAAAAACGAATATTCTTAGTGATCCTTGGCCCAAATAAAGCATGAGACACATGCTGAGCTAAGTTGCATGTTCTTTACACATTGCTAAATAAGAATTTTCATTATCCTGTTTTTCCTCTACTGTTTCATTTCAGATGGTTGGGTAGCTAAATTTGACATGTGGCAGGATCCCATGAAGCTATTCGTCCAGAACTGACCCAGAAAACAAACCTTGGCCACAGTTCTGAGCTCAGAGTTAGACCCAAAGCTGCCTTGCTTTGACATTCATCCCTCCTCATCCTCAGCCTGCCTGTTCCCTGGAGGGTGCTCCTGCATGCCCTCCTTACGTGGTGCTTGCGTGCCCACCTGCACCGCAGCAGGAGCTCCCAGCTGGCCTGTTCCAGCCCCGTGTCACCTCCTGCCAGCTTCTGCCCGGGGCAACCCCGAGAACCTCCTGTCAAGCTGGTGTGCTGCAACCACACCTCCAATGAGGTCAGAGGCCCAGTCTTGGGGAGTGGGACCCCTTTTCAAGTTTGTTTCTTCCTTGGGGACTCTCCCAGAGCCCAAATACTTTCTTCAGGTATCCCTTTATTGTTAACCCCATATAACATTTAATATTATTTATATTGATTTTCCTTTCCAAATTACTATGTGGTTTCTGTTTCCTCATTGGATGTTGATTGATTCAGTTGCAGAAACCGATACAAGTTTTTCCTAAATAAACATTAATTTTATTAGTGACAGTTACTATTCTCTGGAAACCTAAATGACTTAGTTTTCTTTATTAAAATGTTTTGTTTAACAGCCTAAGCTAGCTAATTTCAAGCTTATTTTCACTACATTTTATTTAGTGTAATTTTCGCTACATTTTATTTCACATACACACTGGTGTACGCAATCTCTCCATCTCAGACTCTATTTAGCTCTCCCAAGCTCCACCGGCCTCACTGTCTCCCTCAGTTTCTAAAGTGGCTAACTCACAGCACAATGTACACAGAGTTTGCGAACCCCCTAACCATACTGATCTGAGGAGTAAAAGAAAGGAACTAACAAAATTTTTTTGATTTCTATATTGTTGTTTAATTTCTATGACAACTCTACATAATAAAGTT
Organism: Hylobates moloch; assembly: GCF_009828535.3. NCBI lineage: Eukaryota > Metazoa > Chordata > Mammalia > Primates > Hylobatidae > Hylobates > Hylobates moloch. The sequence continues at coordinate 41,835,514 of NW_026652285.1, forward strand.
TTATTGTGAAAAAAACAGCTTCAGATTAATTTGCTCGGAATCATGTGATCATAAGCAAACCTCTATCCTTCAAAACATTTTTTCCACTGTCATGCAACTTTTTAATTAACATTATTTTTAATTGAAAAATCATTATTGTACACATGTATTGGGTACAAAGCGAAGTTCTGATATATGTACATGATGTGGAATGTTAAATCAAGTCAATTTACATATTCATAATGTCACTTATTTTCTGTGGTGAGACATTTGAAGCTTACTCTGAGCATTTTGAAGTGTACTTTTAAAATGGTGGGATCATCATCTGTGACTATACAAGAAATCTGTCAGTATGGTTATAGTTTCATAGAATTCCTTATATATGTGCACTAGGCAAAGAGATGGGAACAGAGTATTATTAAACTGGTGACTAGCACATAGTAGATTCACAATAAATACTTATTGAATAAATAAAAAAAACAGAAGAGTACAAAGTGAATCTTAGAAGTTACCAAAAAGGTGGCAAATTTGGTCTGGAATCCAAGCAGCAGAGGAACAGGTGGATAATACGCAGTATCTGAAACTCAATGAATAACTAAAGCAATAAAAACAAAAATGGCTGCCACTTATTGAGGATTTACATGTGCCAGATCTCTGTCACATCATTTAACCTTCAATGAAAACGTATTGGAATATAACCTGTCATTATTCCCAGCCTGCAGATGAGAAAAGTGCGGGACATGACCTACCTGGAGACTCAGATTAAGTGGCAAAGTCATGACTGAATCAAAATTCAAACTTTTGGCCAGGTGTGGTGGCTCATGCCTGTAATCCCAGCACTCTGGGAGGCCGAAGTGGGTGGATCGCCTGAAGTCAGGAGTTCGAGACCATCCTGGCCAACATGGTGAAACCTCGTCTCCACTAAAAATACAAAATTAGCCAGGCGTAGTGGCACATGCCTGTTATCCCAGCCACTCGGGAGGCTGAGGCAGGAGAATTGCTTGAACCCAGGAGGTGGAGGTTGCAGTGAGCCAAGATCACGCTCCATCCAGCCTGGGCAACAAGAGCAAAACTCCATCAAAAAAAAAAAAAATCCAAACTCTTAGCTACCACCCTTATACTAATTGTCAAGAAAGAAGAAAACACAACCCAAATTCTTGAAAGGAACAGGGTGTGGGCAGCCAGGGAGTGCTCCCAGGTGTGTGGGCCCAGCGGCACCAGACTCTGCACACAGGAGTGCCTCCTTTCCACCCAGGCCTGGTTTCATGGAATGCCTGCTTCACCTGCCAGCATTTGCCTCAGACACATAAACTTCCCATGGAGTATATGAGTAAGCTCTGACAGCTCCATTGTTGGTGAGCTACTACATAGCAGGAATTAGAACCCAATTAAATTCAATACTCTATGGATTTTCAATCTCTAAGGAAAGGCAATGCAGTCCATCTTACTGATAGACAATTTTAGAATAGGTGTCTGTGATAGAACACACGCATTATTTAATCACCAAATAAGGGTAAAGTTTTAAAAGACAGTAAACCATAGCAGGCTCCGATATTATCTCTAAAGATTTTATTTGATATCCAGGATTCAAGAATGAAAAACGTCCGACAATTATGAAACCAGCTTTTGCAATGGCTATCATCACCCAGGAAAAGACATTGTTTAAAAATCCAAAGAAAATGGAGCAATGTTGAAACCAATCAGGGGTTCAAGCACAGGTAAGGGATTAAATAAACAATGGTGAATCCGTGTTATGAAACATTGGAGCTGTGCAAATGATATTTCAAGTAATCTTTATGACATGGGGAATATTTTCACTATATAATGTCGTCTGAAAAAACATGCATAACGCCAATCTGTTTACACAATTTCATCTCAACTATTGAAAAGAACACATAACTATAAGGAAAAAAACAACTAAAGGAAGAGGCAGACTCCTGTGGAGGGCAGTCGTGCCAAGCAGAGGCATGGCCTGATGGGCTCATTGGCACCACAGATGTTACTCCGTGGTGGGAAGAGGAGGCTGGGGGGCCAAATTCTATGACGTATGGCTCTCTGCATATATAGCTACACACACACACACACACACACACACACACACACACACACACAAAGGATTTTCAACAGAGATGCAATCTACAAACTTCCTAGTGACAGGTATCATGTGGTGAGTAAACCCCCAAAAGGATCATGCCCATGAGACAGAAAATTACAGATTTATCAAACTTTCCCAATTATCTGTCTGTCCCTGCCCCCTTTCCTCCCCTGTGGCAGAGGCTGTCTCATGCTTGTCTTCTCAAAAAATGACAGTTTTGGAAAGGCCCAATGGCTTCATCCGTGAGTCGCTAAGGTGCCAGAAACCTTGCAGGATTTCCCATGGTCTTCTGCTTTTTCAGTCTCTTTGAGTTTATATTTAGGGGCAGAAAAGCAGGAGAGCTTGAACTTGAGGCCCTGGAGCTGCTATCAGTAAACCTGGAGAGAAGGGCTGTGTGTCTACACTCCGAGGTGCCAGATCATTATCCCCTTCAGTCTGGGTGTCTGAGAAGCTTGGTCTATTAGTCTAGCAGAGCAGACTGAAGATTCCACAGGAATTCAAGGGGAACTGACTCCCGCCCTCCCTCCAGCCCCCAAGCGTGAGAGGGCATCACTAAGTCCTCCTGGGGCTCTGGCTAGAGTTCATCTGGGAGGTCTTAGGAGGCTTAACTTTTCCAAATTCTCCTTCTGCTTTTACAGAATAATCCCAAAGTTGATTTTTTATTAAAGAAAAAAGATCTATATTATAAGGGTTCTTACATAATTATTACAAAGGTAGCCTACATAGTGCAGACATTGGAATTTGATTAGTATAAATGCATTTTTATCTGAATTTTTCAAAAGCAAGTTCAATAAGCCAAGTTTGATTTGTTGATATTCAGTGTTTATAATTTTGTAGAGACGTGTTTTAACTTTTACTCTGTATTTCTGTGCTCAGAGAGTTGTTTGATAAGCCTGTGCAACTTGACTTCACAGTTTGATTTCAAGCATATGTAGTTTTTATCAGGAAATCATATTTTTTTAGAATTATGTATTCATCATACAAAAATCCTTAATTAGCAGTAGTCAAGAAAAGCTCTTAGACTGAAGACTGATTAGCCTAGCCTCCAGAGGAGATGTACGTTAGTGGGACAATGTCCTCTAATAAAGGAACATTCAAGTCAGAAATCACAGCAAAACACCTTAAATTGTTAACCACGAAGGAAACAGCGCCTCCAAATTGATAAGGCATTTAGATCTGCCTAGGCGTTACAGAAAGTATCATAACTGCCCACACATATATTGCAAATATTGAATCATTAGCAATTACTTTAAATATATTCTTTGTATTTAAAGTGAGAAGAATGCTTTCTCCCTGTGGCATGCTCACCCTGGGTTCTTGGAGAACTTTAGACCAATGATGTGGCCAGCGAGCCCCGGCCCAAATCATGAAATTCAAAGCCGTGAGAGTATGCTGGCACTTACTGCGTGCCGGGAGGGCCTCGCAAAAGGAGAAGGAACTCAGTGGTCACCTGAGACAGAATCTTTCACACAGCAGCTCTTGTGTGCAAAGAGAACGTGGCGCCACTGTTTATTAACTACACTGATTTTTTTTATTTTTATTTATTTTTAATTTTTGCAGAGCTGCCCCTGCTGATTATAAGGGAAAATTATCTATTAAGATTTAAAACATTAAACTCATAATTTAAACTGGTTTCTCAGTTAACGCTCAGTATCCTGTAGGAAAAAAACCAGTCTGCCAATGTTCTAGGTTACCCAGCCTCGCTGTGACTCAGTCAAGAAGGCATCAGAAAGGCATCATAGCTCAGCAGTACCGTGTGTGTGTGTGTGTGTGTGTGTGTGTGTGTGTGTGTGTGCGCGCGCGCGCGCGCGCACTCTGTCGAATTCTTTGTCCTTACACAACTCATATTTTAGTAGGGAGTTGAAGAAAGAAAAGAAACAAATACATGTGTCATATGGTGATAGGTGTTAAAAAGAAACATGGGACCAGGGGCTGTAGTGAAAGTGGTGCAGGCAGAAGCATTTTAGAAGACGTGGTCGGGGAAGCCACACTGATGTGGTGGTGACTGGGAGCAGAGATGTGAATGCAGTAAGCTGGCCATCTGGGCTATGTGGGAAGCACATTCCTACAGGGCAGAAGGCATGATAGGTGCAAAGGCCCTGAGCTGTGAGGGCGCCCCCACCCTGGGCGTTTCACATACAGTCTTCATGGAAAGCAGTGGGGCTCATGGGACCTTCAAGCCAAGAGGGAGAGTCAGGATCCTGAGTTGCCACGTCTGGGACAAAGGACCTCCCCATATCATTGCTTCTTGCCTTGCTGACGTTCTCTGCCAGGTCAAGCCTGGATGTTGCACATGATTTATTTCACTCTGGCCCAAAAACTCAGCAGCCTTCCTGGCTGGTGCAGCCCTACCCAGGTGCACCCTGGCCCTACATCGCATATCTGGCTGCACCTCCAGTTTGGATCTGGCCCAGGTGGACCACTCTTCAGCCTCTTCATCTCTGCCAGGGTGACCCCTCTTGATCCCATATGTGTCCAGGAGCCAAGAGAAGCTCAGGCGCTGCACCTCAGGGCCTCTCACTTGTTGGCTGCGCTGCACCACCTGAGGGCCTCGGCTGAGCCTGAGTGGGTGTGGGGGCTGCTCAGGGGGCCATTCGTTCCCCGATCCTGAAACAGGAATGGGGCGGGGGCCACCCTCCCCACACCAGGACCACAAAGGAGTGGGCTTTCCTTGCATTTCCCCACATCACATCCTCCACCCTCACAGCACTAGCTCTGTGCTGAGAGCAAATGAAGATATTTTCTGCACACATCTGTAGAATGTGTAGGATCGGAGTCTTCCAGGCTTAGCCCACTCTCATCCAAAGGAGGCTTATTATACTGTGAAGCCTCAGCCAAGAAATCAGAGGCCAAATATGACATTGTTCAGCTTCAGTTCCATTTGCAAAATATTTCTGCCTTTAGGCCGCACTGCCTGGTGAAGTGTGCCCCCTTCCCTGCCTGTGGCATCTTTTGACTAATAGTCACACATGTACTGCTACATATTTTTTATTAGAGAAGTTACAGCCCCATTCTCACTGTTATTTTAAATTTGAAATTATTACTTCAATTTAAACCTTTACAAGAATTTTAGGTATGGTCACGTTGGTCAAATAGTGTAATAAACAATTGTTGTGTAAGAAATAAACACTATACCTTTGTATAAATCTTAAGATTTTATATGTCTTGCATATATTGATTGTATCACTTAATGAACTCAATTTTTAAACTGAAATTTGCATATATGTGATAAACGATAGAAAGATAAATGATAGAGAATAGGTTATATATATGTGCATGTACAAATATATATATAGATACATATATAGAGAGAAATGTATATAATTCACTGAATGATTTCCTTCAGTTAGAAGGAATCTATGCACATCTATTTTTTTTTTTTCCATCTTGTATTAGATGGAAGTTGTATTTTTTCCTTAGGCATTACCATAAAAGGATGAAAGGAGATCAAGGGAGGCGAGAACGGAGAGTGTCTGTAGCTACATTCCCAACAAGTTCTTTCCACCTGCCACTTAGGCAATTGCTAGGCAAACTATCAGCAAAGAACGGGGCTTGCTTTGGCTTAAACTGTCAGCGCTAGGTTGTTTGGGTCCTCATGCTGATCTGTGCCAAGGTGCAATGCTTTATCAAGGCTGCAGACACCTTTCTAGTAGAAGCACCACTTCAGCCTGGAGGAAGCAGCAGGGAGACACCAGGGCAGGACCCCAAATGCCACAGCCATTCACAGGCCCTCAGGCAGCAGCCACCAGTCCCCCTTACTGAGAAATGACTTGCAGTTGTTTGCTTCTCTTATTCTGTCTTGGAAGCCACGTTGTGGTTCTTACTGGAGTCTGACTCATTTATATTCATGTTTTAAAGAAATTTTTTTTTTTTTTTTTTTTTTTGAGATGGAGTCTTGTCCTGTCCCTCAGGCTGGAGTGCAGAGGTGTGATCTTGGCTCACTGCCGCCTCCGCCTCCTGGCGTCAAGCAATTCTCCTGCCTTAGCCTCCCCAATAGCTGGGATTACAGGCACCCGCTACCACACCTGGCTAATTTTTGTATTTTTTTTCGTAGAGACAGGGTTTCACCATGCTGGCCAGGCTGGTCTGAGGAACACCTGACCTCAGGTGATCCGCCCGCCTCGGCCTCCCAAAGTGCTGGGATTACAGGCGTGATACACCGTGCCTGGCCAGAAAACATTTTTTAATTATAGAAAAATGAAATCAACTGCCATGATTTAGGGTTGGAGGAACTAAGTCAGTCGTTTTGTTTTTAAAAGTCTTGTGTTACCACAAATGTGTAGGGAAAGCATCAGAATAAGAGGCCGTTTCTATCCACTCAAGGATGAAACAGGGCAGATGTTCAGTGCCTGCTGCCTCCATTCCAATTCAGCAGCTGCCTGGGGTAACAGGGCCCATATTTCTTTATCTTCTAAATGAGAATAAACCTGCTTTGAGCACTGCAGACATCTTTTTTTTTTTTTTTTTTTGAGACAGAGTGTCGCTCTGTCGCCCAGGCTGGAGTTCAGTGGCGTGATCTCTGCTCTCTGCAAGCTTCACCTCCAGGGTTCATGCCATTCTCCTGCCTCAGTCTCCCCAGTAGCTGGGACTGCAGGCGCCCGCCACCACGTCCGGCTAATTTTTTTGTATTTTTAGTAGAGACGGGGTTTCACCTTGTTAGCCAGGATGGTCTCTATCTCCTGACCTCATGATCTGCCCGCCTCGGCCTCCCAAAGTGCTGGGATTACAGGTGTGAGTCACCGCACCCAGCGGAGCACTGCAGACTTCTAACCATGACTAGGCATTCTGAGCACTCATTCCCCAGCCTGACAAGAGGAACCAGGTGCGCCAAGCGTTGAGGGGATGGCCACTATTGCTGACCGGTCTCCTTCGGGCGCTCCACTCTGGGCAGCTGAGCACTCTGTGAGGAGATGGGGCAGAACCACCCCAGTGACCACACACTCCCACTCTGTTCCAGGCACAGCGTCCAGCCTCTCTGGGCTTCCTCTGGCAAAGCCCATCTAATACTGCATGGAGCACAGATCCTGGGGCCACCTCTCTCTGCAAAGCCCTTTCTCCTTGTCACCTGAAGAAATCTGGAGAAATTTACATAGACCTGAAACCCTGAAACCTACACTGGCCCCTCTGGGGTGCCAAGCTTATTTCTTCTCAGTGAATTGGAATTTTCTTTAAATTCTTTTTCCCACTTAAGAATGGGGAGAGGGAAGAGGAGACTGAGGCAGGAGAATGGCATGAACCCTGGAGGTGAAGCTTGCAGAGAGCAGAGATCGCGCCACTGAACTCCAGCCTGGGCGACAGAGCGACACTCCGTCTCAAAAAAAAAAAAGAAAAGATGTCTGCAGTGCTCAAAGCAGGTTTATTCTCATTTAGAAGATAAAGAAATATGGGCCCTGTTACCCCAGGCAGCTGCTGAATTGGAATTTTTTCTTTAGATTCTTTTTCCCACTTAAGAATGGGGAGAGGGAAGAGGAGGTTAAGGATAATCAGGATGTCAACACCTTAATACCTGAGTGGACTCTCCTCACGCTAGATTTAGAAAGAAAAATTAAACCACTTTTTAGTGATAGGACCATTTTAACTTTTCTTCCTGTAACATTTTCAAAAATGATATGTAAAAAAAAAAGGAGCTTATTTCAGGTGTTTTCTGCTGGCAGCCTAGGGAAGTAATTGTTATTACTATTATTTTTACTGTTATTTATACACTCCATTATACTTCAGGGAATGTGAGATGAAAGAAACTAGTTTATAAAAACCAATACAAATTCTCATGATTCAAATAAACTGTTGGCTCGGCGTGATGGCTCACACCTGTAATCCCAGCACTTCAGAAAGCCGAGACTGATGGATCACCTGAGGTCAGGAGCTCGAGACCAGCCTGGTGAACATGGAGAAACCCCGTGTCTACTAAAAATACAAAAATTAGCCAGGCGTGGTGGCGCATGCCTGTAATCCAAGCTACTTGGGAGGCTGAGGCAGGAGAATCACTTGAACCCAGGAGGCAGAGGTGGCAGTGAGCCGAGATCGCACCATTGTACTCTAGCCTGGGCAACAAGAGCAAAATTCCATCTCAATAAATAAATAAATAAAAAATTTAAAATAAACATAAAATTTCTAATTCTAATAATTTAACTCACACAGTTACAATTAAATAGTGTAAAGATCTTTTGGATTTGGTTTTGTTTTTTTCTCAGATCACTCTGGGTGGCTCCCTGTTGATGTTCCACCACGTCTGGTTTGGTGGAATATGTGAGTTGAATAGAATGGTATTGGTAGTGATTTTCTGTCAATTGGTAAGTTAAGAGATGATTTAATTATGCAAAAAGCAGACTGCTATGTTATAAAAAGACCTCCTTGAGGGCTTGGGGTCTTTTCTTTCTCAGCCCTGCTGAAACAGTGGATACCTAACAAGCTTGGGTATAGTGTCCAGCTGAGGCTTCCACAGCTTACAGAGCAAACCTCACTGCTATGCCAGAGGCTTCTCGGGAGAAGAGCTTGGATCTGGGACACACAATTAAGAACTCATTTAAAAGAAAGACCCTGCAATGTTAAACATCAAAATATCTGTGCATTTATATATACAGTTACATACTTAGTATGACACTGGTTACCAACTTGGCTGAGTCTGCTGAGACGGAACACAAACACACACAAATCACGTACGTGGATTTATTACTTACAGATAGGCAGCAAGGGCCAACAGCACCTGGGATTCATCGCAAGCTAGTCCTCCAAGGCTGGGGAAAGCTGCTTGGGGGAGGTGTAGTCCTGTCTGTGCATGCCACACTTGTACCTCAGCTAGGGACCCGCAAAAGCAGCCCACCCTGGGTTTTATACTCCAAGGTGAAGTTACCCCCTGGACAAAGCACTGAAAGACATTCTGTTTCCAAGGGAACTGGACCAGGGCCTGGGCGGTTCTAGCCAGTCCTTTCTTCTCTCAGGATGTTGCATTCCCAGTACCTTCTACAGTTATTCTTGAGAACTACAAAACAGAAACGGGAGAGAACTGGGTTGGTCCAAGGCCACTGAGAGAATTGTCCTGCACTTAGATTATTCTAACCTTTGCAATTAAGATAAATGCTGCTAATTAGTCAAACTTGTGTTATGATAATTATTCAAACATAGTCCTAAATGCATTTATTATGTAACTAGAGAAATCAAAAACAAATAAACTGAGCATTCAACCCAAGAAGCTGGATGAAAATGCAAAAGAAATAAGGGAAAGAGATTGACACCAATCTCCTGACTTTTATGGTTGTATTGTGGGTTAAGCAGGAGAATGTCCTTGCTGGGTGGAAATACACTGAAGCATTTGGGGATCGTGGGTGTATCAGTTTGGCAACTTACTATCAAACAGTTCAGGCGGGGTGGGGGGGAAGCTCTTTGTATTATAATTGCAACTTTTCTGTAGGTGTGAGATTGTTTCAAAATAAAACAAAATTATGTATTTGAAAAAAAAAAAGAAATAAGGGAAAGATATTAAAAACAAGTTTATAAAATAAAAAAGAAAATTTTTTATCTGACATTTTCTGATTTTTTTCATGTTCATATCATTTGAACATTTTTCTACATGAATATTTGTAATTTTAGTACTGACTTGTAGGAGCTGTAAATGGCAATTTATTGTTATACAGGATGCAAATGTTTTTCATGTATTTATCCACTTTCCTAAAAAGTTTACGCTATTCTCACTGATAACATTTAAAATTATAACATAGAATTTAATATTCTTCAGATATACTCATCATAGCTAAATTTGATCATTCTCTTCTGTGTTATATAACCGTCTTCTGAGTTCTCTGTTACTGGACATTCAGATGAATAGCTTCAAGGGCATGTGTTGGATATATTAAATAAATACTTACTGAGGTACACTGTTAACAAAAACAAAAGTTCGGTGGAGCTCATATTGATCGGCCAATTTTCCACAGCAGTATCTTCATTCTGTGGATGAAATAAAATCTAAACCTCCAAAAATACTGTTGTCTTTTTCCCTACATGTTCGTTCCTGACTTTAATAAAGTGTTTAAATCCTTCTAAAAGATTCTGCCTTACATCAAATAATAGAAACAAATACCTATATTCTTCGGTTTTTTAAAGTTTAAAGTCAATGGCTTTTTTTTTTTTCCAGAAATGAAAAGTAGGATGTTTTAAAAATACTTTTTAGGGCCGGGTGAGGTGGCTCACACCTGTAATCCCAGCAATTTGGGAGGCCAAGGTGGGCGGATCACCAGGTCAGGAGATCGAGACCATTCTGGCTAACACGGTGAAACTCCGTCTCTACTAAACATACAAAAAAAAAAAAAAATTATCCGGGCGTGGTGGCGACGCCTGTAGTCCCAGCTACTCAGGAGGCTGAGGCAGGAGAATGGTGTGAACCTGGGAGGTGGAGCTTGCAGTGAGCCAAGATGGCACTACACTCCAGCCTGGGTGACAGAGGGAGGCTCCGTCTCAAAAATAAATGCAAAACTTTATAGGATGAGACCACTACAATTTTTCTTTTTTTGTTTTAAATCTTAACTTTTTTATTCCAAAAGAAAAAAATTAAAATCTAGATCTAAACATGTTAATTAATCACGCCAAAACATAAATAACATAACTGGAAATCTTACAAAAATTCATAGATGTTATCCCATAATATGGATTCCATAATTTCATAAATTATAGATAAAATTGATTTAAATAATAATATATGTAATTCTCAAGATCAATGAATTATTCCCTCTAAATCATCAACAATTGCAAGAATCAGATTTTGTTAATCTTTATGACATGATCTTTTTGCTTTTGGAGATGACAAGGATTTTAGGAGCTATGAGCCAGGAACCACGGACAAAAACAAATATACATGTTACATAACACCAGAGGCCACCCCCTAGTTTTCAATCACGGGTCCGTTACATCAAAATAATATATATAAAATCATTAATAATTAGTCCAGTCCATTATACTGTAGGAATGTCTCCCAGGGTGAGGGCACTCAGGTTTGCAGGTTTCCTTTCAACCTTGCTTATGACATGATCTTAAAGTACTGTGACAGGTTACAAGATAAATATTTTCAAGCAGCAAAACTGCTTCTGGCTCTTCTTTTTGATACTGATGTCACTAAGGTTTTTAAAAGTGTTTTTATCTTCAAATAGCCACCTAATACAACATTGAGTCAATTTAAAGAAATTATCTGTTGCTTTAAATATACTTCAGTAAGTAATACTGTTAAATGAAAATTAATATTCACTATTGAAATTCATTTTTTATTTTTTTATTTTATTTTATTTTATTATATATATATTTTTATTATTATTATTATACTTTAGGTTTTAGGGTACATGTGCACAATGTGCAGGTTTGTTACATATGTACCCATGTGCCATGTTGTTTTGCTGCACCCATTAACTCGTCATTTAGCATTAGGTATATCTCCTAATGCTGTCCCTCCCCCCTCCCCCCACCCCACAACAGTCCCTGGAGTGTGATGTTCCCCTTCCTGTGTCCATAAGTTCTCATTGTTCAATTCCCACCTATGAGTGAGAACATGCAGTGTTTGGTTTTTTGTCCTTGCGATAGTTTACTGAGAATGATGGTTTCCAGTTTCATCCATGTCTCTACAAAGGACATGAACTCATCATTTTTTATGGCTGCATAGTATTCCATGGTGTATATGTGCCACATTTTCTTAATCCAGTCTATCGTTGTTGGACATTTGGGTTGGTTGCAAGTCTTTGCTATTGTGAATAGTGCCGCAATAAACATACGTGTGCATGTGTCTTTATAGCAGCATGATTTATAGTCCTTTGGGTATATACCTAGTAATGGGATGGCTGGGTCAAATGGTATTTCTAGTTCTAGATCCCTGAGGAATCGCCACACTGACTTCCACCACTACAATTTTTCAAGTGAGATCACTAGATCATTCTTATCATTGTTTTTACTTAGCACTTTCCCACTGTTGGGATGCAGCCGTTCTTAGATGATATGTGCCAACAGAGCAAATCATCAAAAATGGAAACTCTTCTGTTTTGCCAATATTTCAGTACACAATTAACTACTTCCTGATTTTAAGACGATGGCTGGTACAAAATAAACCCATTCCATTTTATTATACCATTTCCTTTTTGAGAGAAGTCAAGCATCAATGAAGATCTGTAAAACTTAGTTGAGTTTTCATTTCTCATACAGAAGAATTTCCAGGGCTTTATAAACTTAAGAGAGCTTTCTACTAATCAGTCCACTAAAATATGTTTTGAAAGTAGTTCCAAAACACTTTTTATAAGATTATTTACCATAAGTTTATTCGGCATAAGTTTGTATACAAACTTTTTAAAAATTATTAAGAACATATTCTTCATATCTTTCTTTAAATTCATCTTGAAATGATCCACACTATATAATACAAAATGAGAAACAACTAAAGTTGACACAGATAAAAATCTGTATCTTTCAGTACTCCTTTTATTAACCAAAAAATGGAAAACAAACTAAGAAACAAGTTATTTGAAGAAATTACGGATGCTATTATTAGGAAAATGTAGTACTACTGGACCTGCTGAAGGTGAAAAGTTCAAAGAGAGAAACTTGTGTCCACAAGCTAAAAACCCAAAATGGCTACATAGCCAGTGTGTGTCAATCTCATTTCTGGAGTGCTGTAAGAAAATAACTATCAGTCTAGAAATCTATATCCAGCACAAATATTCTTGAGGAATAAAGTGGAACATCAGGAAGAAAGTAAAAACAATAAAAAGAGCAAAGCATTGGGTAAATACAGGTTTTCCTTCTACTCTTGAATTTCCAAATTATGTTTGACTATTGAAGTAAAAATAATAATAATGTCTGATGTGATTCTCGATGTATGTAGAAAAAATATTTAAGACCATTATATTATTATTATTTATTTATTTATTTATTTTTTGAAACAGAGTCTCCCTCTGTCACCCAGGCTGGAGTGCAGTGGTGTGATCTCGGTGCACTGCAAGCTCTGCCTCCTGGGTTCATGCCATTCTCCTGCCTCAGCCTCCCAGGTAGCTGGGACTACAGGCACCCGCCACCACGCCCATCTAATTTTTTGTATTTTTTAATAGAGACGGGTTTTCACCATGTTAGCCAGGATGGTCTCGATCTCCTGACCTGGTGATCCACCCGCCTTGGCCTCCCAAAGTGTTGGGATTACAGGCATAAGCCACTGCGCCTGGCCAAGACCATTATAGTATAAATGGAGGAGGGAAAGAGACACAAAAGGGGATATAATTTCTGTACTTTAACCGAACTGGTAAAATATTGATACCAGCAGAATATGCTGTTGTGTATGTATAATTTAATACCTAAAGGGCTCCCAAAAAGCTATACAGCGAGATATACCTAATAACACTAGAGATAACAAAAAAATGGAATTAAAAAAATATGAAGTAGCCCACAGTGAAACAAGAGAAAGAAAAACATAGATGTAAGAAACAAAGTATAGACACAAAAAAAGAAGACTTAAACTCTAAAATATCAATAATTACATTAAATGTAAATAGTTTAATTTAGAAGATTCTCAAAAAAAAATCCACAAAAAAAGTATACAAATGAAGAAGAAATTTGAGCTTTCAAAGGATAGGAATTATGGGGGTAGGAAGGTGACAATAAGAGGTTGCATGAGGGAGATCTCTGTGGTGTGGGAGATCTCTGTGATGATGGAGTATTTCTGTATTTTAATTGCTGTGGTGGTTACACAAATCTACACATGATAAAATGACAAAACTATACAAATCATATTATGCCATTGTCAAAATCCAAACTTTGACATTGTGCTACAGTTATGTAAGATACATCTATTAGGGAAATTGAGTGAAGGGTATGAGGAAACTGTATTATCTGTGAAACTTTCTGCAAACCTATAATTATTTCCAAGTAAAAGTTTAAAAGACTCTTACAAAGAAACACAGAGATAAAAATATCAATGATTGAATAAAAGGATGGCAAATATATTCTCAGATAAACAAAACTAGGAAAATTTTGCCATGATCATATTATTCTACATCACTAAAGGAATTTCTCATAAAAAGAAGGGAAGAAGGGAAGTGACAATAGATGGATGTTCCAGAATGCAAAAATAATTAAAGCACTGAGACTGATAAATATAGGAGTTAATCTAAGCAAACGTTGGCAATTGAAAAGCAATAGCATTTTACACACCTAGTAACAGATCCTCAAAATAGATGAAAGAAAAGTTGACAGAACTGAAAAGATAAATATGCAATTCTACAATAATAATAATTGGAGACTTCAACACCCCACATTCAATAAGAAATATATAACAAACAGAAGATATGTAAGAAAATGGAGGACTTGAACAACACCATAAACCAAGTGGATCTAAGAGGCATACACAGAATACTCTACCCAACAACAACAGCAAACAAATTCTTAAAGGCACATGAGACATTTCTCCAAGACAGACCATATGTTAGTCCACAAATTAAGTCTCAGTAGATTTTAAAAGATAGTTGCCATACAAATGGTATCTTCTCAGACCACAACAGGATGAAGTTAGATATCAATAACAGAAAGCAAACAACAAAAAAAATGGAGATGTGCTATTACATGAAATGGACAATGCATTTCAAAAACTTAGTGTAATGGGAAAAGTTTCCTTATCCCCCAGCAGGGCGTGTGATGGGGGTGTGGCTCACTTCTTTGGTGCCCTGCTACTCATACCCCTAGGGTAAGCATGCGGACAGGGGCAGGTCATGGCAAGTGCTGGCACCATGGCAGCCTCTAAGGCTGAGTGTTCACACTCCTGAAGCCCCAGTGGGCATATATTACAGTTAGCTCTTTCAGTTTTGCAGTCTGCAGGTGGCTTGTGTTAATTAGCTCAAGTAGACGCTGTGCCTTATCGCAAGGGCAGAGGGCTTTCTGTATCCTGGGTTCTTGCCTTGGTGTACCAAAAAAAATTAGATCACACATGGGTTTGAATAATGAGTGCAAGGTTTTATTGAGTGGAAGTAGCTCTCAGCAGATGGAGCGGAGCCAGAGTGGGGATGGAGTCGGAAGGTGGTTTTTCCCCGGAGTGGAGCCGCTCAGTGGCTGGACTCTCCGACTGAATTCCCCTCAGCATTTCGTCATTCCACTGGTGTCTGCCAAAGTGTTCTTCTGCCTGTGTGTTCCTCTTAATGTCCAGCTGTTTGAGTGTTCTTCCACTGGTGTGTGTTGCTCTTGATGTCCAGCTTCTGTGTCTCTGCCCACTAAGGTCTCAGGGTTTTATAGGCACAGGATGGGGGCATGGCAGGCCAAGGTGGTCTTGGAAAATGCAACACATGGGAACGAAAGCAGAAATGTCTGTCCTCACCTAAGTCCATGGGCACAGGCCTGAGGGTGGAGCCCTAGCCAGGGACCTTCCCCTTCTCTACCCAGCACTGCCCTGCCCCCCTCCTATATCATTAGTACAAAAGAAAGAATGTAAGACATCTCAATACTAATTTCTTTCATTGATGATGTATTGGAATGGTATGATAATACTACGAATATATTAAGCTAAATAGAGTATACTATTAAAAATATTTTTTAAAGAAGGAAAACTAGAAAATTCAAAAATTTGTGGAAATTAAACAACACATTCTTAACCAATGGATCAAAAAAGAAATTGCAAATGAAATGAGAAAACAGAGATGAATGAAAATGAAAACACAACATACCAAAACTTGTGGGATGCAGTGAAAGCTGTGCTCACAGGGAAATTTATAGCTATAAATAACTATATTGAAAAGGACATTCCATATCAGTAACTTAACTTTCCACCTTAAAGAATGAGGAAATAAAGAACAAATTAAACTCAAATCTAGAAGGAAATAAACAATAAAGATTAGAGCAGAGAAAAACAAAATGGAGAATAGAAAAACAATAGAGAAAAATCAATAAAATCAAAAGTTGGGTTTTTGTAAAGATCAACAAAATTGACAAACTTCCCTAGAAAGACTAAGAAGAAAAGAGAAAACATGCAAATGAAAAATATTAGACATAAGAATGGGGACAATACTAGTGATGTTATAGAAATAAAGAATTAAAAGTACTGTGAGCAATTGTATGCCAAACAAATAACCTAAAATAAATGCATAAATTTCTTAAAACACACAAATTATCTAAACTGACTAAAAAGAAGAAGAAACCAAAGTGATTAACAAATATAAATTTTAACTGATATAACAAATAAAGAAAGAGAAAGAGAATTCTGGAATGGCAAATTAAGAAGCACCAGGAAACTGTCTGCCCCAACTAGACACAATTGCATTGATAGAATATGTCTGATGTAATTCTTTTTTTTTTTTTTTTTTTTTTGAGACAGAGTCTTTGCTCTGTCGACCAGGCTGGCATACAGTGACATGACCTCAGCTCTCACTGCAAGCTCCACCTTCCGGGTTCATGCCATTCTCCTGCCTCAGCCTCCCGAGTAGCTGCGACTACAGGCGCCTGCCACCACACCCGGCTAACTTTTTGTGTTTTTTAGTAGAGACAGGGTTTCACGGTGTTAGCCAGGATGTTCTTGATCTCCTGAACTGGTGATCCACCCGCCTCAACCTCCCAAAGTGTTGGGGTTACAGGTGTGAGCCACTGCACCCAGCCTGATGTAACTCTTTGGGAACTCTAGAGTCTGTTAAAGGTTTGCAACTTCCAGGGAAAGGCTGGATGGTAAATTGCATTAATTTTGCCAATTTCAGCTCTTAGCACAGTAGCAACTATCCATCCCTCACCTCCACTCACATGGCAGGTAGCTGTGCATGCATTCCAATAGCAGTTTCCATTCAGCTTGCAGAGGCCAGGGTGGCCAAATAGTACCCTGTCCTCCAAATATCAGAGATGTATTCTCTGATTGCTAATGGCTGCTTCTGATCTCAGATATTCTGATAAAAGATTACTATCCAGACTATATGAAGAACTCTTAATACTTGATATGGTTTGGCTCTGTGTCCTCACCCAAATCTTATGTTGAATTGTAATCCTCACATGTCAGGGGGGACCTGGTGGGAGGTGACTGAATCATGGCGGTGGACTTCCCTCTTGCTGTTCTCATGTTAATGAGTGAGTTCTCACAAGATCTGGTTGTTTGAAAGCGTGTGGCACTTCCCCCTTCACTCTCTCTTTCTCTCCTACCACCATGTGAAGAAAGTCCTTGCTTCCCCTTCACCCTCCGCCATGATTGTAAGTTTCCTGAGGCCCCTCAGTCATGCTTCCTGTTAAGCATGCAGAATTGTGAGTCAATTAAACCTCTTTTCTTCATAAGTTACCCAGTTTCAGGTCATTCTTTATAGCAGTGTGAAAACGGACTAATGCAATACTCAACAACAAAAAACAAATAAACAAACATTTAAAAATGGGCAGACGATTTTGAAGAAACATTTCTCCAAAGAAGACCTACCAATAGCCAATAAATACATAAAGAGGTGTCCAACATCATTAGTAGATAGAAAAATACAAATCAAAACCACAATGGGATACCATGTCACACCTACTAAGATGGCTATACAATTAATAATAATAATAATTGAAAAATAATAAATACTGGTGAGAATGTAATGAAATTGGAACCCCTGTGCATTAAGGGTGGAACTGTAAAATGGGGTGCAACTGCTTTGTAAGATAATTTGGCAGTTTCTCAAATAGTTAATCTTAAGACTACCAAAGGACTCAGCAATTCCTCTCCTAAGTATGTATAGAAAACAATGGAAAGCAAGGACTAAAGCAGGTATTTGTGCACTAATTAATGTTCATAGCAGCATTATTCATAACATCCAAAATGTGGAAGCAATCCAAGTGTCCATCAACAGATGAATAGATAAAGAATATGTGGCATTGTGATGGAATACTGTTCAGCTATAAAAAGAAATAAAATTTTTATATTCGCTGCAACATGAATGAACCTTGAAAATATTATGCTTTGTTTAATAAGGCAGATATAGCAGGACAAATACCGTACAATGCCATGTATATAAGGTACCTAGAGTAGGCAAATTTACAGACAGAAAGTAGAATCAAGCTTACTAGAGGATAAGGAGTGGGGAAATGGGTACTTATTGATTAATGAGTACAAAGTTTATGTTGAGGATAATAAAAATTTTTGGAGTAGGGACCAGGCACGGTGGCTCACGCCTGTAATCCCAGCACTTTGGGAGGCCAAGGCAGGTGGATCACGAGGCTGAACCCAGGAGACGGAGCTTGCAGTGAGCCGAGATCGCCCCACTGCACTCCAGCCTGGGAGACAGAGCGAGACTCTGTCTCAAAAAAATAAATAAATAATTCATGAATCAAAAGTGCAGTTGTGCTTCCAGCACATTAAAGCCTCTTCTAATCTCAAGATTGAAAAGTTAACAAAACCCTCTAACAATTTCATAGGTGAGAAACAAGCGACTCCTATGAGAAAGTAGTTGGTAAAGTGGGGACAGCCATGCAAATAAAACATACTCTTGTCACCATTCAAGGGCACTCCAAACCATAAGCCTGATCTGGACGCTCCTGGATTAGCTACAGAAATTAAAAATGGACAAATGCTTTCCCCACCTACATGCACAGATTAAATCGGCTGTTTCGGTGCACCACACAAAGAGGCATTTCTTTCTCTCTCCTGTTTTTGTTTTTGGCATCAGCTTCCATTCTCCCTACTTTTCCAGCCATGTTCCTCAAGCAGGAACTCAGGAAGAGGCCTCCTCCCTTTGGTTGATGAATGTGATGAATGCGATGGGGTGACTTCTACTGAACCCCAACACGATTATCTTTGATTACAAGCTTCCACTGCTTTTTTTTTTTTTTTTTTTTTTTTCAGGCACGCGCCACCATGCCTGGATAATTTTTTGTATTTTTACTGGAGACGGGGTTTCACCGTGTTAGCCAGGATGGTCTGTATCTCCTGACCTCGTGAGCTGCCCGCCTCGGCCTCGGAAAGTGCTGGGATTACAGGCATGAGCCACCACGCCCGGCCCTTCCACTGCTTTTTAAAAAGGGGGAGCCAAAAAATTGCATACGCTTTCCTTGTTATCCAAAAACATCAGGATGGGCAAGAACAGCAGAGCTACCCCATGAGCTGAGGCCAATCTTCCCACCTTATCTGTCAGTCACTTTTCTCATCAGAAGCACTGATTGGCTTAGGCGTGCAGGCTTATTTCCTTCTGGGTTATGACCTCTTCAACCTGACAGTCTGCAGGAGATTTCTTAAGAACCTAATTGATTGGCCGGGCGCGGTGGCTCACCCTTGTAATCCCAGCACTTTGGGAGGCCGAGGCAGGCGGATCACGAGGTCAGGAGATCGAGACCACGGTGAAACCTGGTCTCTACTAAAAATACAAAAAAATTAGCCGGATGTGGTGGCGGGTGCCTGTAGTCCCAGCTACTCGGAGAGGCTGAGGCAGGAGAATGGCGTGAACCCGGGAGGCGGAGCTTGCAGTGAGCCGAGATTGCGCCACTGCACTCCAGCCTGGGCGACAGAGCAAGACTCCGTCTCAGAAAAAAAAAAGAACCTAATTGATTTACTGAACATTATATGCAAAATTTAACAGCCCAAATAACTAAAACGTTTTTGTGAGCTAAGCAGGATAATATCATTTTTTAAAAAAATCTCTGGTTATAGTACTTCTTATTGTAAAAAAAGAGTTCACACATTGCTGTTTTTTATATTTCAAAGCAATGTTGTTTTAAAGAGAAATTTAATATGTCTTCCATAAAGAATGATACTGTAGGGGTGGGGAGGGGAAACTGGAGAAGGAAAGCAAAGATGAGAAGTTTATTCAGTTTATTCAATACAGAAGCTAACACAGGGTTTTATTATTTCACATATCGGTGTGATAATGGCAAGGATTCCAGGATGCGGCAGCTGGACCGCCAGCTCCGTCTCACAAGGCTGAAATAAAGATGTAAGTTAATGTTTTCCTCCCTAGACCCCAGGCTCCTCTTCCAAGCTTACTCCTGCTATTGGCAGGATTCAGTTCCTGGCATTGGAGGACTGAGGTCCTGGTTTCCTTGTTGGCTGCCAGCCACGACCTGCCTTGCACCCTTCAGGCCACCCTCATTCCTGCTCTCTTGGCTCCCTCCATTTCTGAATAGCAGTACACACTGCGTCATTCTCACACTCTGAATCTCTCTGACTTCTTCTCCTACCAGTCAAAGAAAACTCTCTGCTTTGAAATTGTGTGATGACATTAGGCCCGCCAGATAGTCTCCCTACTCTACAGTCAACTGTGCCATATGACACAACAGAGTCATGGGACTCCCTGTTCTCGTAGGCTCTGGGGGATTTGGGTGTGAAATTGTGTGGTCGCTTCGCAAATTCTGTCTACCACACATACATAGGGAAAATATTTATCAGTTCACTTTATTTCTTGTCAGATTTTTCTTTCTTCTCAATGAAATCAATCCTCAGTATTTACTGTGCAATTGTGATACACCCTGCATAGATCAAGGGCTCTGCAGGAAAATCCCCACTGATGTATTTTACTGCCACCACCACAGTGCATACTCACAGATCACAAAATAGACCTCAGCAAATGTATTATAAAATGTAACCCAACAGGCCGGGTGCGATGGCTCATGCCTGTAATCCCAGCACTTTGGGAGGCTGAGGTGGGTGGATCATGAGGTCAGGAGATCCAGACCATCCTGGCTAACACGGTGAAACCCCGTCTCTACTAAAAATACAAAAAATTAGCCGGGCGTGGTGGCGGGTGCCTGTAATCCCAGCTACTCTGGAGGCTGAGGCAGGAGAATGGTGTGAACCCAGGAGGCGGAGCTTGCAGTGAGCTGTGATCCAGCCACTGCACTGTAGCCTGGGTGACAGAGCCAGACTCCGCCTCAAAAAAAAAAAAAAAAAAAGCAGAACTGCTCACAGAACTGTCCTAAAACCTCCTGATTGCCCATCAAAGCCTCCACACGTGCCTCCACCAGGGGAGTGTGTTCTTTCCACATGCTTGCTGATATCACGGTCTTGAGCTTCAACCTCAGGCTCTGAGGTTCACCCTGTCCTTCATCTTCATTTCACTGATCAACTCACGTTTCTCCTTTACTTCTATATGTGGAGTCCTGTCATGACACACATATTCCCATGTGTCATGATAGGACTCCACAGGACATGAGAGATGTTTAACAAGACTGTGCTGGGCAGGCTGGGCATGGTGACTCACACCTGTAATCCCAGCACTTTGGGAGGCCCAGGTGGGCGGCTCATGAGGTCAGGAGATGGAGACCATCCTGGCTAACATGGTGAAACCCCGTCTCTACTAAAAAAATACAAAAACAAAATTAGCTGGGTGTGGTGGCGGGCTACTCAGGAGGCTGAGGCAGGAGAATGGCATGAACTCAGGAGGTGTAGCTTGCAGTGAGCTGAGATGGCACCACTGCACTCCAGCCTGGGTGACAGAGCGAGACTCTGTCTCAATAAATAAATAAATAAACAAACAATAAAGACTCTGCTGGGCAGTAGTGATGCCTGTGCATAGGCAAGCCTGCATTTCCCAGCCCTTAACATTAGGCAGGGCCTCATGACTAGTTCTGATCAATGAAATGTGAGCAAAACTGAGGCCGATGCTGTCAAAGTCCCAGTGTGGTTCTCTGGTGTCTTTCTCCTGCTGCAGCGACCAGAAAGGCCACAAATTCCACCAGAAGCAGTGACAAGAGGATGGAGCCCTTGTCAGCCTAGACTCCTGAGTGTCAGTGTGAAACAGAGCTCCCCATGCACTCTCACGGGACATCTAGCATGAAGGAGTAATAATCCTTTTTTTCTTTTCTTTTCTTTTTTGAGACAGAGTCTTGCTCTGTCACCCAGGCTAGAGTGCAGCGGCACAATCTCAGTTCACTGCAACCTCTGTTTCCCAGGTTCAAGCAATTTTCCTCCCTCAGCCTTCCAAGTAGCTGGGATTACAGGCGCCCGCCACCACACCCGGCTAATTTTTGTATTTTTAGTAGAGAAGGAGTTTCACCATGTTGGCCAGGCTGGTCTCAAACTCCTGACCTCATAATCCACCCCCCTCGGCCTCCCAAAGTGCTGGGATTATAGGCATGAGCCATTGCGCCTAGCCCCTTTGTTGTTTTAACCTACAGAAATTTTGAAATTGCTTTACAGTAGTTAATGTAAATTGTCCCAATTAAAATAAAAACTAAAGAACAGTAATTATTTAAATGTGACATAATCAAGCATTCTCTTTTACCTATGGAAATATTTTAAGTGAATTTTGATAATCCACAATTCATGTAATGTTTTAAATTTTAAACTTCACAGTTTGTTTCACACTTCTCTGATATACTTTTTTCTCCATAGCTCAGCATACTGATTCTCACAAAGACATATGATGGATACAGTAACATTTTAAACGTGGCTTTGAGAGATGAGATGAGAGGTGAAGCAGAGAGGTGCTAACGGCTCCAGTCACTGAGGGGCAGTGAGAAAGCAGATCAAAGATGAGTGTGACAGTTATTGTCATGTGTCAACTTGACTGGGCCATAGGATGCCCAGATAGTGGGTTAAACATTTCTGGGCATGTCTGTGAGGGTGTTTTCAAAGGAGGTATATATCTCTTCAACTTTTTAATTGGCGGACTGAATAAGGCAGATTGCCCTCCTCAATGTGAGTGGGCCCCATCCAATCCACTGAGGACTTGAATAGAACAAAAATGTCAGAGGAAGTGAGAATTCTGTCTCTCTCTTTCCCCGCCTGACTGCCTGATCCAAGACATTGCTTGGTTTCTGTCCTTGAACTCGGACTTACACCATCAGTGCTCCTGATTCTCAGGCTTTCGGGCTCAGACTGGAACTATACCACCAGCTTTCCTGGGTCTCTGTCTTACAGACACAAGACAGAAGATTCTCAGCCTCCATAATTTCAGAACCGCCCCCAGTGAGTGCTGGAAATCTCTGATGGAGCGATTTCGGAGTGGTATACTAAGTAAGACTTCATTGTCTTGGAAAACCACTCACCATCACCCCTAGCAACTCAGTAGCAAATGTTGACGTCCTGTTTTCACAATCTTGTGCTCTACTATAGAGGGTATAGTAACTACCTAGAGGTTATAGTAACAGAGGGACGAATGCTTCCACCAGGAGAGGCAACAATGACTCTACTGAACTGGAAGTTAAGAATGTCACCTGGCCACTTTGAGTTACTCATGCCTCTGAATCAACCGGCAAAGAAGGGAGTTATTGTGCTGGTTGGGGTGATTAATGCTGACTACCAAGAGAAAATTGGACTACTATTCCACAATGGAGATAAAGAAGAGTATGTCTGGAACACGGGAGGTCCCTCGAGGCACCTTTCAATATTATCATGCCTGGTGGTTAAGGTTGATGGAAAACTACAACAAACCAATCCAGGCAGGAACACTCATGGCCTAGACCCATGCAGTGCTGGAGGGCTTACTGGAGGAAACAGAAATAATGAACTAGTAAAGGAGGAAGCTAATTATAAACACTAACTACAGCCACAAGACAAATTATAGAAATGAAGAGTTTGTCATATGTATATCTTTCTTTTTCTTTTTTTTTGAGACGGAGTCTCTTTCTGTTGCCCAGGCTGGAGTGCAGTGGTGTGATCTCAGCTCACTGCAAGCTCTGCCTCCCGGGTTCATGCCATTCTCCTGCCTCAGCCTCCCAATTAGCTGGGACTATAGGCGCCCGCCACCATGTCCGGCTAATTTTTTTTGTATTTTTAGTAGAGACAGGGTTTAACTGTGTTAGCTAGGATGGTCTTGATCTCCTGACCTCGTGATCTGCCCTCCTCGGCCTCCCAAAGTGCTGGGATTACAGGCGTGAGCCACTGCGCCCGGCTGTCATATGTATATATTTCTTATTTAATTATAAATAAATTTGTGTGTGTGTGTGCAGGTGTGTGCGTGTGTGCGTGTGTGTCCTATTGGCTCTGTTTCTCTGGGAAGTTCTAACACAAAGAGGGTAATATGGTAATATTGTGCCACTGGTAAGTGGTACAAACATCAGAGGCGCCAGGCTTTTCAAAGGTAGAAAAAGAAGAAATGATTTGGAAGTCGTAATGAGGCCTGTGGAATTGGAGGGGGGATGATGACTAGAGAGAGGCCAATTTTCAATTAAGGCCAGAAATGGGAGAGAAGGTTTAAGTAAAGGATGTCTACATGGAAACTATACTGATCAGGAATTCCAGAGAGCACGGAGAAAGGGTTTGAAGAGGAGAAGACTGATGGAAGATGGAGTCAGATTGAGGAACATTCACAAAAGTGGTGAAGGGTAGGGGTGAGAGATGGAAATTCCAGGAGCCTGTGACAGCAGTAGGTGGGGAGGTGAGGGTCCAGATCTGTTTTCATGGGGAAAGAGCAGAATAGGTTTATCATTAGTGTAAGTACTCAGCCTGCTGCTGTGGCTGCCTTATGGTAACTGTGCCCTCTAAAACACCACGTCTCTCATAAGCACCAGGAGTGTTTTGAACATGGTAGGCAACAACTATGAGTGTGTTAATTTGAATTTAATTTCTTAGCAAATCTGTGAAAAGATGAAGATTATTAATTCCGCTTTTTTTGTATTTTCTTGTGGGCAGGAAGATCCTCCCACCTGCATATCCTGCTGCAGTATTTCCTCCCCCTGTGATCTCACAGGCTTCTGGGTGTAATAGAATGACTCTGTTACAATTCTGTTGGCTGGAGGTTTCACCTGAGTTTCACAGGGAAGGCCAGGAGGAACTTTTAGTCAAAGCAGGAGATGTTTTTCTTTCCTGTATGTAAGTAGGAGTTTGAGTGGATCTTGGGACCTCATTGCACAAATGAAGCCAACTGAGACACTTAAATATATATAAACATATGCCAGATGATTTTAACTTCTTCCACACTGGGCCAAGAGACCTCCAAATCAAGGTAACACAGCAAGTTCATGCTTCAAAATTTCCCTCTTCTTTACAAACAACAATAATAAATAAATCAAGAGAGGACACTGTCAAACAGATGGCAGGTCCAAAATGCAAAATAAAATGCCTGTGCCTTGGGATGGATGTGTGGAGAAAGAAGGGAAAGAACAGAGAAAAAGAAATGCCCAAAACACTTAGCAATTACAATCCATTTATATGTTATTAGCCAACCAAATATAGCATGGGCAATTTTTTAGAACTCAATAAGCAGAAAGCCCTAGAGGTATTTTTTCCTTGGTAGGTCCTTCATAGTTTTATGACAACAATGTCCCTCCATGCCCCACCAGTCCTAACTCACCTCAAAAATGACTAAATATTTTCATGAACAGAGTACTTAATTCTGGCCATACCACTAATTTTATTTGCTTGCTTTTACATTTCTGGGCCTCAGTTTCTTTCTCTAAATGAGGATATTGGACTAGAATTTTTAAATATTTTTGAGCACTCTTAATTTTATCTTTCTACATTCATAATGATATTAAAAATATTTCAAATATGCTTGAGATTCTCATGGTTGTTATTTATATGTATTGGTTTAAGTAAGAAGAAATATGGTAAAAGTATTAAATACACTACAATAAAATGATTGTTTTAGTATTCCCAAACAACAAACATAATTACACTGCAAGAAACTCAAGTG
The DNA here is from genome assembly GCF_009828535.3 of Hylobates moloch. Taxonomy (NCBI): domain Eukaryota; kingdom Metazoa; phylum Chordata; class Mammalia; order Primates; family Hylobatidae; genus Hylobates; species Hylobates moloch. Next base: position 41,861,098 of record NW_026652285.1, read on the forward strand.
AAATATAGATTTGAAATTCTTATTACTAATCACATCCAAATTGAGATTAACTTCTTAAACATGTAAAGGAAAATCTCACTCTATCCAAATAAATAATATGCCTCTAGCAAGAAGAAAGACTTCATTTTGGGTTGAGTTTTACAGATTATTCCCTTATTTCTCCTTAGTCAATACCTATTTAAAGCAGATGCACCTGACTCATTTAAAGCATCCAGTCAGGAATATGAAGGCCAAATCCATGTCTTCCAAGCATGAAGCAAGGAAATAAGGTAGAATGATTTTCTGTCAATGAAGCTCATGCATGAAATAAAACTGGGACTCGCCATGCAGACTCAAAGCACACAATGACCAAAGAGCCAGAGATCGATCCAAGGTGACTACAACACAGCCCACAGTGAAAAAGTCAGGAAAGCGCCTCCATAAATCCATGCAAAGAATGAGAAAAATAGGAGGTAAAATAAAAATAAAACTGATGAGTAATAGTATTAAACTTTGCACAAGTCCTGGAAATACAGCACAGTACAAACATGGATCCAATTAGCGGCATCTGGGCTTTTCTCGCCTCTTGAGTTAGGATCAGTTAGAACAGCATTGGTTCACAAAAATTGCATACCTGGCCAAAAAAAGTAGCTCTTGGAAATTATTTCCAAATGCCTGAAGAAAAGAAAGAGGTAACATACAACATGTGATTAAAGAGTACTGCAGCCTTGGAGCAGAAGGCTGTAAGCAAGATGGTGAATAGGACTTTCTAGCTCTTGCCCCCCTGCAGAAACAGCAATTGGAACAACTATCCATGCATAAAACCACCTTCACAAGAACTAAGGAAACCAGGTAGGAGATTACAGAAAGGATGCACTAAAGAGATAGGAAGGACAGTTGGGGTAGTAGCCCGACTGTAGCTGATCAGTAGCCCCAGACTTTGGACAAACCCCAACTCCAGGCTATCCCCCACAGACTCAGGCTCCAGGCCCACCCCAGGGCCAGGCAGCCAAAGGCTCTGGACTGCTTGCAGCACCAGGCTGGCCCCACGGCCCCAGATTCAGACCTACCCAAGAACCAGGCCAACCCCTACAGCTCTCATCTTCAAACAGGCACCCACAGACCCACCCTTCAGATTATCCCCTGCAGCCACACATTTCAGCAGACATACGGCTCAGTCCCTTTCTGGTAGACTCCGGCACTGGATTAGACCCCATGAACCCAGACTCCAAGATGACCCCTGTAGACTCAGGTTTCAGGCCAGCTCCTGGAGCCCCCAGACAGTATTCTTAGCTGGTAGATTTTTTTTCTTTGAGGCTTTGAATATATCATCTTGCTTTCTCCTGCCATGTAAGGTTTTTGCTAAGAAATACGCTGCTAGCCTTATTGGAACTCTCACATATGTGACTTCTTTCTATTCTCTTGCTGCTTTTAGGATTCTCTCTTTGTCTTTGATTTTTGATAGTTTGATTATAACACGTTTTGTTATGGTCTTGTTTGGAGAGAATCTGATTGGAGACATTTGATCTTTATACCTTGATATCATTCCCCATGTTTAAACACATAAATTTTTGTTGAATCTCCAGGCCAACACCCACACACCCAGCCCCTAGGACAACACTGTTTAAAGAAATAATCACAAAAACATTCTTTTTTTTTTTTTTTGAGATTCAACAAAAATTTATGTGTTTAAATATGGGGAATGATATCAAGGTATAAAGATCAAATGTCTCCAATCAGATTCTCTCCAAACAAGACTTACATGGCAGGAGAAAGCAAGATGATGCATTCAAAGCCTCAAAGAAAAAAATCTACCAGCTAAGAATACTGTACTTGCCCAAGCTGTTCTTCACAAATAAAAGCAAGATAAAGACTTTTCCAGACAAATAAAAGCTGACTTGTCTCACAAGAAATCCTAAAGGAAGCTCTTCAGGCTGAAAGAAAGAAAAGAATGCTCACTGGTGTCATGGAAACATGAGAAAGTATAAAACTCACCGCTAAAAGTAAGTACACAGTCAAATTCAGAATATTCTAATACTGCAGTGATGGTATGTAAATCATCTGTGTCTTTAGTATGAAGATTAAATAAATATTAAAAATAATAGCTATAATAATTTGCTAAGGGATATACAATTAAAAATATAAATTATGACATCAAAATATAAAATGGGGGCAAGGGGAAAAGTGGAGACTTTTTTCTGTGTGATCGAAGTTAAGTTGTTACCAAATATAAATAGTCTGGTATAAGAGGTTTTATGTAAGCCTAATGGTAACTACAAAACAAAAACTTATAGTAGATACACAAAGCAAAAATAGACAAAGTCAAAAATTGTTACAAGAAATGAATTAAGGTCATTATATATTGATAACTTGTAAATTTATCAAGAATATAAAATACTTATAACCATATAGATACCAAAAATCAGAACTCCAAAATACATGAAACAAACATTGATAGACTTGAAGGAAGAAGTAGATAGTACTACCATAATTGTTGGAGACTTCAATACCCGACTGCATTTGGCAAATTATATGCCCCATATCATTTGAATGTGGTTTGGCCTTGCCAAAGCTCATGTGGAAACTTGATCCTCTATGTAACAGTGCTAAGCGGAGGAGCCCACTGGGAGGTGTTTGGATCAGTGGGTGGATCTCTCTGTCTTGCTTTCTTTCTCACCACATGATCTCTTTGCACATGCCCACACCCCATCCACTTTCTGCCATGAGTGGAAGCAGCATGAGGGAGGCTCTCACTAGATGCAGCTGCTCAATCTTGAACCTTCGAGTCACCAGAATCACGAGCCAAGTAAACCTCTTCTCTTTATAAATTACCCCGTCACAGATAGTCTGTTACAGCGACACTAAATGGACTTACACACTCACTTTCAGTAACAGATAGAACATCTAGACAGAAGATCAATGAAGAAATAGAGGACTTGAAAAACACTGTAAATCAACAAGACCTAACAGACATATAGAAAATACTCCACCCAACAATTGCAAAACACACAAAGCACGTGGATCATGTGTCAGGGTAGGCCATACAACAAGTTTCAATAAATGTAAAAAGATAAAGTTAGGTAAATTATCATCTCTGACAAATACAGAATGAAACTAAAAATCAATAACAGAAGAAAAACTGGAAAATTTACAAATATGTAGAAATTAACACAATCTTAAGCAACCTGTAGGTCAAATAAAAAATTACAAGGGATATTAGAAAATACTTTGAGCCAAATGAAAATGAAAACATGATATACCCAAATTATGAATGTAGTCAAATCATTGCCCAGGCCAGGTGCTGTGGCTCATGCCTGTAATCCCAGCACTTTGGGAGGCCAAGGTGGGCGGATCACCTGAGGTCAGGAGTTTGAGACCAGCCTGGCCAACATGGTGAAACCCCGCCTCTACTGAAAATACAAAAATTAGCCAGGTGTGGTGGCAGGCACCTGTAATCCCAGTTACTTGGGAGGCTGAGGCAGGAGAATTGCTTGAACTTGGGAGGCAGAGGCTGCAGTAAGCCGAGATTGCACCACTGCACTCCAGCCTGGGTGACAGAGTGAGACACCATCTCAAAAAAAAAAAAAATTACAAACTATTTTATGCCAACAAGTTAGACAACCTAGATGAAATTAGCAAATTCCTAGAAACACACTATCTATCAAAATTAACTCGAGAACAGAAAATCTGAATAGACCTATAACAAGTGAAGTAATTCAATCAGTAATCAAAACTTACCACCACCAACAAAAAAAGTTCAGGACCAGATAGCTTCTCTGATTAATTTTACCAAACATTTAAAGAGGGATTCACACCTATTGATATAATCATACAGTTTTTTAATTTTGTTTATGTGATGTATCACATTTATTGACTTGTGTATGTTAAACCATCCTTGCATCCCTGATATAAAACCCACTTTATCATGATGTATTATCTTTTTCATATGCTGTTGGATTCAGTTAGCTAGCATTTTGTTGGGGATTTTTGCATCTATGTTCAGGGATATTGGTTTGTAGTTTGTTTGTTTGTTTTGTTATGTCCTCTCCTCCTTTTGGTATTAGGGTGATACTGGCTTCATAGACTGACTTATGTAAGATTCCCTCTTTCTCTGTCTTTTGGAATAGTTTCAGTAGGACTGATACCAGCTCTTCTTTGAATGTCTGATAGATTTCAGCTGTTAATCCATCTGGTTCTGGACTCCTTTTTTGTTGGCAGTGTTTTTTTTTTTATCACCGATTCAATCTTGCTGCTTGTTATTGGTCTATTCAGGGTTTCTATTTCTTCCTGATTTAGTCTAGGAGGGTTGTGTATTTCTGGGAATTTATCCGTCTCCTCTAGACTTTCTAGTCTGTGCATGTAAAGATGTTTATAGTAGCCTTGAATGATCTTGTGTATTTCTGTGGTATTGGTTGTACTATCTCCAGTTTCATTTCTACTTGAGCTTATATGAATCTTTTCTCTTCTTGGTTAATCTTACTAATGGTTATCAACTTTGTTTATCTTTTCAAAGAACCAGATTTTCATTTCATTTATCTTTTGTATTTTTTGTTTCAATTTCATTTAGTTCTCTTCCATCTTTGTTATTTATTTTCTTCTGCTGGGTTTCGGTTTAGTTTGTTCTTGTTTTTCTAGTTCCTTCAGGTATGACATTAGGTTTTCTATTTGTTCTCTGTCAGACTTTTTGATGTAGGCATTTAATGCTATAAACTTTCTTCTTATCACCAGTTTTGCTGTATCCCAGAAGTTTTGATAAGTTGTGCCATTGTTCTCATTCATTTCAAAGAATTTTTAATTCCTATCTTGATTTCACTGTTAATCACCAAATCATTCAAGAACAGATTATGTAATTTCCATGTATTTGTATCATTTTAAATGTTCTTTTTGGAGTTGCTTTCCAGTTTTCTTCCATTATGGTCTGAGAAAATACTTGATATGATTTCAATTTTGTTAAATTTGTTGAGACTTGTTTTATAACTACCATAGGTTATCTTGGAGAATGTTCCATGTGCTGATGAAAAAAAAATGTATATCATGCAGTTGTTGGGAAGAATGTTCTGCAATTATCTGTTAAGTCCATTTGTTCTAGGGTATAGTTTAAGTCCATTATTTCTTTGTTGACTTTCTGTCTTGATGACCTGTCTAGTGCTGTCAGTGGAGTATTGAAGTCCCCCACTATATTTGTACTGCTGTCTATATCATTTCTTAGGTCTAGTAGTAATCATTTTATAAATTTGGAAGCTCCAGTGTTAGGTGAATATAAATTTAGGATCATAATATCTTCCTGTTTGACTAATCCTTTTATCATTATATATAAATCCAGCATTCCTTTACAATAAAAACCTTCAACAAAATAAGCATAGAAGGGACATACCTTAAAGTAATAAAAGCCATATATGACAAACCCATACTCAACATCATACTGAATAGGGAAAAGCTGAAAGCATTCCCCCTGAGAACTGGAACAAGACAAGGATGCCCACTTTTACTGTTTCTACTTAACACAGTACTGGAAGTGCTAGCCAGAGCAATCAGACAAGAGAAGGAAATAAAGGGCATCCAGATTGGGAAAAAGGAAGTCAAACTGTTGCTGTTCACTAATGATATAATTCTATACCTAGAAAACCCTAAAGAGTCATCCAAAAAGCTCCTAGACCTAACAAATGAATTCAATAAAGTCTCAGGATACAAAATAAATGTACATAAATCAGTAACACTGCTATACACCAACAGTGACAAAGCTGAGAATCCAATTAAGAATTCAATTCAGCCAGGCACAGTGGCTCATGTCCACAATCCTCAGCACTTTGTGAGGCTGAGGTGAGTAGATCACCTAAGGTCATGAGTTCAAAACCAGCCTGGCCAACATGGTAAAACCCACTCTTTACTAAAAATACAAACATTAGCCAGCCATGTTGGTGGGCACCTGTAATCCCACCTACTCAGGAGGCTAAGGCAGGAGAGTCACTTGAACCTGGGAGGCAGAGGTTGCAGTGAGCCGAGATTGCGTCATTGCACTCCAGCCTGGGTGACAGAATGAGACTCTGTCTCAAAAAAAAAAGAATTCAATCTCTTTTACAACTGCAAAATAAAACAAAATACTTAGGAATATATTTAACCAAGGAGGTGAAAGATCTCTACAAGGAAAACTACAAACACTACTGAAAGATTCATAGATGACACAAACAAATGGAAATACATCCCATACTCACGGATGGGTAGAATAAATATGGTGAAAATGACCATAATGTCCAAACCAATCTACAGATTCAATGCAATTCCCAACAAAATACCATCATTATTCTTCATAGAACCAGAAAAAGCAATCCTGAAATTCATATGGAACCAAAAAAGAACCCGCATAGCCAAAGCAATACTAAGCAAAAAGAACAAATCTGGAGGCATCACATTACCCAACTTCAAATTATACTACAAGGCTAAAGTCACCAAAACTGCATGGTACTGGTATAAAAGTTGGCATATAGACCAATAGAATAGAACAGAGAACACATAAATAAAGTCAACATACTTACAGCCAACCGATCTTCAACAACACAGACACAAACATAAATTGGGGAAAGGACACTCTATTCAATAAGTGGTGCTGGGAAAACTGGCAAGCCACACGTAGAAGAATGAAACTGAATCCTCATCTCTCACTTACACAAAAGTCAACTCAAAATGGATAAAAGACTTAAATCTAAGACCTGAAACCATAAAAATTTTAGAAGATAACATCAGAAAAAATCTTCTAGACATTGGCTTAGGCAAAGAATTCATAACTATGACCCCAAAAGCAATGCAGCAAAAACAAACATAAATACATGGCACCTAATTATACTAAAAAGCTTCTACAAAGTAAAAGAAATAATCAGCAGAGTAAACAGACAACCCACAGATTGGGAGAAAGTATTTGCAAATTATGCATTTGACAAAGGACTAATATCCAAAATCTACAAGAACTCAAACAAATCAACAGTAAAAAAAATAATAATAATTCCATGAAAAAGTGGGCAAATGACATGAATAGACAATTCTCAAAAGAAGATATACAAACATCCAACAAACATGAAAAAAATGCTCAACATCACTAATTATCAAGGAAATACAAATTAAAACCACAATGAGATATCACCTTTCTCTTGCAAGAATGGCCATAATTAAAAAGTCAAAACACAACCGATGTTGGTGTGGATGTGGTGGAAAGGTAACACATCTACACTGCTGGTGGGAATGTAAACTAGTACAACCACTATGGAAAACAGTATGGAAAAACTAGTTTTCCACTGTTTCCACACGGGTTTGTTTTGTTTTGTTTTGCTTTTTTATTTTATTTATTTATTTTATTTTATTTATTTATTTTTTTTTTGAGACGGAGTCTCGCTTTGTCGCCCAGGCTGGAGTGCAGTGACGCAATCTCGGCTCACTGCAAGCTCCGCCTCCTGGGTTCACGCCATTCTCCTGCCTCAGCCTTTCCGAGTAGCTGGGACTACAGGCGCCCGCCACCACGTCCGGCTAATTTTTTTGTATTTTTAGTAGAAACGGGGTTTCACCGTGGTCTCCATCTCCTGACCTCGTGATCCGCCTGCCTCGGCCTCCCAAAGTGGTGGGATTACAAGCGTGAGCCACCGCGCCCGGCCTATTTTATTTATTTATTTTTTTGAGACAGACTCTCGCTCTGTTGCCCAAGCTAGAGTGCAGTGGCACCATTTCGGCTCACTGCAAGCTCCACCTCCCGGGTTAATGCCATTCTCCTGCCTCAGCCTCCTGAGTAGCTGGGACTACAGGTGCCCACCACCATGCCTGGCTAATTTTTTGTATTTTTTAGTAGAGATGGAGTTTCACTGTGTTAGCCAGGATGGTCTTGATCTCCTGACCTCATGATCTGCCCGCCTCGCCCTCCCAAAGTGTTGGGATTACAGGTGTGAGCCACTGCGCCCGGCCGGAAAACAGTTTTAAAGGACCAAAAGTAGAATTACCATTCGATCCAGCAATCCTACTGTTGGGTAACTACTCAAAGGGAAATCAGTCACTATTTGAAAAAGATACATGCACACACATGCATGTCGATAGCAGCACAATTTGCAGTTGCAAAGATATGGAATCAACCTAAGTGCCCATCAACCAACAAGTGAATAAAGAAAATGTAGTATATATACACCATGGAATACACCAGACATAAAAAGGAATAAAATAATGTCTTTTGCAGCAACTTGGGTGGAGCTGGGGCCATTATTTTAAGTGAAGTAACTCAAGAATGGAAAACCAAATATCATATGTTCTCCCTTATAAGTGGAAGCTAAGATATGAGGATGCAAATGCATAAGAATGATATAATGGACTTTGGGGACTCAGGGGGAAGAGTGGGAGAGGCATAAGTGATAAAAGACCACATGTTGGGTACAGTGTACACTGCTCAGGTGACAGGTACACCAAAATCTCAGAAATTACCACTAAAGAACTTATCCATGTAAAGAAAAACTATCTGTACCCCAAAAACTATTAAAATAAAAATAAAAATTAAAAAACAATTAATACCTATCCTTCTCAAGCTTTTCCAAAAAATTGAAGAGGAGGGAACACTTTCTGACATTCTATAAGGACAGCAGTACCGTGATATGAAAACCAGGCAAAGATATTCCAAGAAAAGAAAGCTACAGACCAATATCCCTTATGAATAAAGATGCAAAAATCCACAACAAAATGCTAGCAAATCAAATCCAACAGCATATTAAAAGGATTATATACCACATCTAAGTGGAATTCAGCCCAGGAAAACAAGGATGGTCCAACATTAGAAACTCAATGTATTATAGGACATTAATAGGATGAAGGTGTGTGTGGGGGCGAGGAGAAATTCAGGATCATCTCAACTGCAGAAAATGCATTCAACAAAATCTGCCACACTTTCATGATAAAAATCCTCAGGCCAGGTGCGGTGGCTCACACCTGTAATCCCAGCACTTTGGGAGGCTGAGGTGGGTGGATCACGAGGTCAGGAGTTCTCGAACTCCTGAGACCAGGCCGGTCAACATGGTGAAACCCCGTCTCTACTAAAAAAGAAAACACAAAACATTAGCCGGGCATGGTGACAGGCGCCTGTAGTCCCAGCTACTCAGGAGGCTGAGGCAGAAGAATCACTTGAACCCAAGACGCGGAGGTTGCAGTGAGCCAAGATCGAGCCACTGCACTCCATCCTGAGCGACAAAGCTAGACTTCTTCTAAAAAAAAAAAAAAAAAAAAAATCCTCATATAAAATTGGAAATTGAAGGGGAATTCCTTAACATAAAATAAGGGCATTTATGAAAAACCCATAGTCAAATCATATTCACTGGTTAAAGACTAAAACTCAGGAACAACACAAGGATGACCCCTTTTACCACTTTCATTAACATTGTACTGGAAGTTCTAGCCAGAGAAATCAGAAATGAAAAATAAATAAGAAGCATCGAAAGATCTCTATTCACTGATAACTTAATTTTAGATATAGAAAATCCCAAAGAATCCACTACTACAGCTAATAAGCAAATTCAGCAAAGGTACAAGCTGAACACAAAAATCACATGTGTTCTTAGAAAGGCGCAGTGAATAATTTAAAAACTAAACTAAGGCAATTTCATTTATAATAGCATAAAAATGGTAAAAAAACACCTCAAATTAAATGTTATCAAGGAAGTGAAAGTATTACACAATAAAAACTACAAACCATTGCTGTAAGAAATTAAAGAATACCTAAATAAATGGAAATATGCCTTGTGTTCATGGATTGGAAGACTTGATATTGCCACAATGGCAATACTTAAACAGATCTAGTTTCAATACAATCTGTGTCAAAATTTGAATAGCCTTCTTGCAGAAATGGAAAAGCTAATATCACATATGTAAGGTATTGCAAAACATCTCGAACAGCTTAAGACAATATTATTGAAAAAGCAGAGTAAAGTTGGAGGACTCACACTTTCAAATTTCAAAACTTATTACAAAGTTAACAATAATCAAAACAGTGTGGCACTGTTTATCCTTATGGATAAACATATAGATGAGAAAAATAGAATTGTGATTCCGGAAATAAGCCCATGCATTTCTGGTGATTAATTTTCGACAAGGTGCAAAGACCATTCAATGGGGAAAGAATAATCTCTTCAACAAATAGTGCTTGGACAACAAAATAGCCACGTGCAAAAGAATGAAGTTGAACCCTTATTTCATACCATATGGAAAAATTAACTCAAAATGTATCAAAGACCTAAATGCAAGAGCTAAATCTACAAAACTCTTAAAAGAAAACCTATGCTTAAATCTTCCTGATCTTGAATCTGAGATTAGGTTCTCAGATACAGATTAGGCACATACATGTTCTTAGATATAACCCCAAAAGCATGAGCAAAAAATTAAGAAATATATAAATTGGGGTCCATCAAAATTTAAAACTTTTGTATACCAAATGACATTATTAAGAAAGTTTAAAAATAACCCACAGAATGGGAGAAAAAAATTGCAAATCTCTAAATGATGTGTCTATATAAAGAACTTTCATTACTCAACAATAGAAAGACAAACAACCCAATTAAAATGAAATGGTCAAAGAATTTATATAGGTATTTCTCCAAAGAAGATCTACAAATGGCCAACAAGCACATGAAAAGATATTCAATATTATTAGTTATTAGAGAAATACAAATCAAAACCACAATGAGATACCACTTCACTACCAGGATGGCTATAATTAAAAAATATATATTAAACACCAAGTGTTGGTGAAGATGTGGAGTAAATCATACATGGCTAGTGATGATGATGTTTGTGGAAAACAGTTTGTCAGTGGTCAAAAAGTTGAACATAGAATTAGTGTATGACTCAGCAATTTCACTCCTAGGTATATACCCCTGAGAAATGAAAACAAGTTCTCAAGCAAATACATATACATACATGTTCGAAAGAGCTCTATTCAAAATAGCCAAAAGTTGGAAACAACCCAGATGTCCGTCAACAGAGGAATGTATAAACAAATTATGATATACACATATAGTGGAATATTATGCAGCCATAAAAAGAAGTGGAGTACTGATAAATGCTATAACATGAATGAACCTTAAAAACATTATGCTAAATGAAAGATGTCAGGCCCACAAAAAATTATACAGGGTTATTGTATAATTTCATTTATATGAAATATCCAGGATAGGTAAACCCATAAAACAGATTGGTGGTTAACAGAGACAGGAGGAGAGGAAGGTGGGATTTGACTGCTTATATGGTTTTTTTTGCAGTGATGAAAATATTTTGAAACTAAATAGAGGTGGTAATTCCATAACATTGTAAATATGCTCAATGCCACTGAATTGTTCACTGTAAAATGGTTAACTTTATGTTATATGAATTTTACCTCAATTTTTTTATAAAAGTAAGACAAAATTATTTGCTGTATTATAAACATAAAAAATTCAAAAGAGTTTGCTTTTTTAAAAAAGTCACCATTTACTGGTACCAAAATGGATATATAGACCAATGGACCAGAACAGAAGCCTCAGAAATAATGCTACACATCTACAACCATCTGATCTTTGACAAACCTGACAAAAACAAGCAATGGGGAAAGGATTCCCTATTCAATAAATGGTGTTGGGAAAACTGGCTAGCCATATGCAGAAAACTGAAACTGGACCCCTTCCTTACACCTTATACAAAAATTAACTCAAGATGGATTAAAGACTTAAATGTAAGACATAAAACCATAAAAACCCTAGAAGAAAACCTAGGCAATACCATTCACAACATAGGCATGTGCAAAGACTTCATGACTAAAACACCAAAAGCAATGGCAATAAAAGTCAAAATTGACAAATGGGATCTAACTAAACTAAAGAGCTTCTGCACAGCAAAAGAAACTGTCATCAGACTGAACAGGCAACCTACAGAAGGGGAGAAAATTTTTGCAATCTATCCTTCTGACAAAGGGCTAATATCCAGAATCTACAAGGAACTTTAACAAATTTACAAGTAAAAAAACCAAACAACCCCATCAAAAAGTGGGCAAAGGATATGAACAGACACTTCTCAAAAGAAGATATTTATGTGGCCAAAAAACATGAAAAAAAAATCTCATCTTCACTGGTCATTAGAGAAACGCAAATCAAAACCACAATGAGATACCAAAACCACAATGAGATTTCCAGCTAGAATGGCAATCATTAAAAAGTCAGGAAACAACAGATGCTGGAGAGAATGTGGAGAAATAGGGATGCTTTTACACTGTTGGTAGAAGTGTAAATTAGTTCAATCATTGTGGAAGACAGTGTAGCAATTCCTCAAGGATCTAGAGCCAGAAATACCATTTGACCCAGCAATCCCATTACTGGGTATATACCCAAAGGATTATAAATCATTCTACTATAAAGACACATGCAAATGTATGTTTATTGCAGCACTATTCACAATAGCAAAGACTTGGAACCAACCCAAATGCCCATCAGTGACAGACTGGATAAAGAAAATGTGGTATATATACACCATGGAATACTATGCAGTCATAAAAAAGGATGAGTTCACGTCCTTTGCAGGGACATGGATGAAGCTAGAAACGATCATTCTCAGCAAACTTACACAGGAACAGAAAATGAAACACCCCATGTTCTCACTCATTAAGTGGGAGTTGAACAATGAGAACACATGGATACAGGGAGAGGAACATCACACACTAGGGCCTGTCAGTGGGGTGGGAGCTAGGGGAGGGATAGCATTAGGAGAAATACCTAATGTAGATGATGGGTTGATGGGTGCAGCAAACCACCATGGCACGTGTATACCTATGTAACAAACCTGCACATTCTGCATATGTATCCCAGAACTTAAAGTATGTGTGTGTGTGTGTGTGTGTATGTGTGTGTGTGTGTGTAGTCGCCATTGAAACTAATAAGAAAATTTTATCATATGGCTAAAAACAGGTAAATTTTACCAAGCAACTTTCCTTTATGATGGAAATAATCAACCAGAAAATTGAAATAAAGAAAAAGATTATATTTGCAATGTCAGAAAAACAAGAAAATACCTAGGAATAAACCTAATAAGACAGGTTCAAGGTCTGGATGAATGTGATGTCATGTTCCTGATTGAGGAAAAATCAAACAAAAGTTGAGGAAGCCGTGGGGAGGCAGTGGGTGCACAGGGCCAGTCCCTCCTCCTGTCCCCGCAGAAAACCTGCTCTGTGTCCTCCTCCTTGGGGAGATATACCTCAGCATCATTTATACTTTACTATGTTCCTGGCTAAGTGAAATGTTTCAAGTGATTCCAACAGCAAATGTGTCAGACCCTATTCAAGGCACTGGGATGCACCAACTCTGACCACACAGAGCAGGGGGTGGGGATATGGAGTTGTCGGGAGGGTGAGAGGCTTGCATTTTAAGTGTAGGTCAAGGTTTGTGAAGGAAAAATACAAAATCCCATTTAGTTGCATGTATTATTTTATTCCTCTCATTCAAAACAGTAATAGTCAAAAGAGTACTATATATATATATAGTTCATATATATTTATGAAACTTAAGAAATATTGGCCAGGGCCAGGCATGGTGGCTCACGCCTGTAATCCCAGCACTTTGGGAGGCCGAGGTGGGTGGATCACAAGGTCAGGAGATCGAGACCATCCTGGCTATCACAGTGAAACCCCGTCTCTACTAAAAATACAAAAACAAAATTAGATGGGTGTGGTGGTGGATGCCTGTAGTCCCAGCTACTTGGGAGGTTGAGGCAGGAGAATGGCGTAAACCCGGGAGGCGGAGCTTGCAGTGAGCTAAGGTCATGCCACTGCACTCCAGACTGGGCAACAGAGCGAGATTCCGTCTAAAACAAACAAACAAACAAAAACTAATAAAAGTTTAAAAGTTACCCATGGTTCTATCCCCTAGAAATGGTTATAACTATTTAAATATTTAAACTTCTAATGGTATATTTTGAGACAGATTATATTACAAAAATCAGTACAGAGTTGCCTGGTTTTCTGCCTCACCCTTTTAACTTAATTATAAACATTTGTAAATGTGACATTGAAAAAGTAGGATAAAATCATAAAGCATCATATATTTTTTTCTCAAAAATGTCCTAACAAAAGTGCTTTTGAGGCCGATTTTGGGGGAGTCTTTTGCATAAAACTTGAGCCAGTTCATAATTTCTCTTGGGTGACATTTAAAAGAGGTGACAATTGATGAAGTTGCTGTTCCCATAAGGATCACATGAGGACAATCCCAGGAAGGCCGGCTGCGAAACCAGAGACATTGGGTACAGCCCGCTGCAGTGTCAGCCTCCCAGCACTTTGGGAGGCTGAAGCGGGCAGATCACGAGGTCAGGAGATCGAGACCATCCTGGCTAACACGGAGAAACCCCATCTCTACTAAAAATACAAAAAATTAGCCGGGCGTGGTGGTGGGCGCCTGTAGTCCCAGCTACTCGGAGAGGCTGAGGCAGGAGAATGGCGTGAACCCGGGAGGCAGAGCTTGCAGTGAGCCGAGATTGTGCCACTGCACTCCAGCCTGGGCAACAGAGCGAGACTCCGTCTCAAAAAAAAAAAAAAAAAAAGAAAAACTCAGGTTTTTCCTACTCTTTTGTAATCCTAGAAGCAATTAATGTTACCCCAGAAATGAATGATTTGTATAATAACAGTTGTCTGACTGTCACTTTTATTTTTCTAAAATTTATTTTTCTCTGTTTATTCAATAAAACAAAAATACTCAGAGTTTATCAGTATCATAATTTCTAGGCTCTAGAACAAAGTTTATGATTGGTAAAACCTCCCTTAATACAAAAATCAAACATACAGTCATCCATTACTATTTGGTCAATAGTTCCAATAAGGTCTCATTTGTGAAACAATTCTAAGAAGCATAACAGTTGCAACTTTTTCCTAACGGTATTCACATCACAGTAAAAATACCTGCAAGCTATGGTGTTTAATTTTGAAGAAGGGAAATGCAAGATGTCCTCTCTTGTTGCTACGAGCTGAACATCATGCAGGTAAGTGGATTTTTAAAGGAGATGCCCTTCAGGAGTTAGATTAGTGAAATTTATCAAAACAAAACCATAAAAATACAGGAAATTTGTTACAGTTCTCATTATTTTGCTCTATCCTGTTGTTTCATGGTAAAATTTGCAGGTTGACTGTTCAACAAGTAATTACTAAGCACATAAAATTTATTTGGAAGACAGCAGTAAAGAAAAGAACTTCAAGTATCACCTGCTATTCCCATAGCCTCAGCAATCAAGGATGCCTATGTCATCATCCCAGGCTCACTTATATTCCATTATCACCTAAGCAAGGATATTTTTTTAAATTATGCTTTAAAAACTTTTTGACCCTATTTTGATTTTGAAATTATAAAACATATACCAAAAGTTGTATGAGAATTCATTTTGCAGAGCTCTGATACCTCATCAAATCCTGCAAGCTTCATCCACTTGGAATTTTCTGAACATTTCTTTGCAGGCTGCTTACTTTTCCTTTTTTTTTCTCATTTAAATCCTTTACAGAAATCTCGCATTGCTGGAACTATGGACACAAAGAGAAAGAAAAGCCCTTGAACATCAAAAGCTTTCCTTACTATTTCTCAGGAAGAGATTACCAGTACAAAGAGAGAAGCTTGACTTCAATAAAACTCAATACATTTTATTCATATTTGCTGAGAAATACGTTGAAGACTCTGAAGGATCACCGGCGAATTCAAAGCCCATAACAGTCAGGAACCTAGACAGTGCTTCCTTATGCCACTTAGGAATAATCTGCTTACCTGGGGTTTACTTGACCGGGTTCCCCAAAGTCTACAGGGTACAGACCGCTCGGTAAATTAACACTAATCCACACTAACCCATTCTGGAACCTGAACTCTGTCCCTGAGGTCAGTGTGACCACTGGTGTTACTGATTGACAGACAGTGTTAAGTGTGAAAGGCAGACCACAAGGTACTCTGATTCCTTCTAACACGTTGGTGAGGTATTCCCTGTTTCTTTTTTATAATTTGAAAAGTATTTATTCAGTTCCTACTCCATGGAAGACATTGGCAATTAAAACAGTAGAGTAAGATATACCTCCTGGCAGATCGAGACCATTGTGGCTAACACGGTAAAACTTCATCTCTACAAAAAAATACACACACACACACAAAAATCAGCCAGGCTTGGTGGCAGGCGCCTGTAGTCCCAGCTACTCGGGAGGCTGAGGCAGGAGAATGGCATGAACCCCAGAGGCGGAGCTTGCAGTGAGCCAAGATCGCGCCACTGCACTCACTCTAGAGGGAGACTCCGTCTCAAAAAAAAAAAAAAGATATACCTCCCTAAGGAACTTGAAATCTAAATGGGGGTAGGAGGGTCGGAGAGTGGGTTGAGGCGAAGATGTAGTGGATTCGCAAGCACATAATAACCACCTAACCAGACCTCAAAGCAGCAACAAAAGGAGACGGTTCAACTGCAGGAGGAAGCATGGCCAGGTGGGCTGTCCTGGAAACTGCACAAATCTGATGACACCAAAATTGATGCCTAAGAGGGCCAATTATGTTGTCACAAGGATGAACCAAACAAGAGGCCATCCTAACCGTTCTGCTCGTGGTATTTATCAGTCTTGGAACCTGGGTCAAGCTCTGCGGTCTGGCCAGTCTCAGCTTCCTGGAGTTCTCTCCAGGCAGAGAAAATGGGGAAAGTACTCTGCTCAGAAAGAACAATGTTAAGTACACCTTTGGGAATTGAATATGAAGACCACTTTGGAAAAAATCTTGAAATTTGGGCATTATTTCTATCAGCTGTACTCAACCAGGGGAAATTTTGCCCCCAACCCGGGACATTCAGCAATGTCTGGAGACATTTTTGTTACAACTGCTGGAGGGAGGTGGTGCAGAAGGTCTGAAGAAGAGAATGGAGAGAAAGTGTGTGTAATACAGAAATAAACTGATGGAGAGATAATATGTCCTCAGATATCCTATCAACTGGACATACTCTACTAGACAATGATAGAAAACTTAAAAAATTAAGAATGATGAACTAATAAATCAGAGACTTTAAGAACTTTAATTTTCAGGAAATTACCTAATTAGAAACCACTGAAAAATTAGAAGAAAAAAAAGGCTGTTACATGTTCAAATTTCTCTTTGTCAATAAATGCCCCAGTTACAATTTGGACAGATTAAAAGTCAGAACCTGGAAGAAAAGAAACCAAGAACAGGCTCTCCTGTGCATAAGGAATGAAGCTGAAGTGTGGCTCGGAAAGAAGAAAAGATAGAAACCACAAAAGTATTTTGAAGGAAATATAAATAAGACAGATCTGGAGAATCTGTTAAAGAGCCAAGAGAGAAAAATATAGGTTTACATCCCAGTAATATGCTTCACTTTAAAGGCAATGGGATTCCCAAGTAAGGATAGCATTATACTTTATTTTCAACAAAATACCTTTATTCTGTTTACACCATTTCTTTAAATGTTCTGGTTTTCTTATAGAATGTCCTAACATGTGGTGTGCCTGGGACTGAGGTTATACTCAGGGTGCAGGACTATTGGCAGTAAGATCTGGACAGTGCCAGACAAGCTGGGAGTAAGCAAACTCGCTGTATCTTCGTGGGCTTTACTGCTTCACTTTCTTATATGCTAAGCATTTCTTATTTTCATTTTATTTTTTAATTTCTCATTGTGATTTTAAAAACACATAGAGGACAGGCATGGTGGCTCACGCCATAATCCCAGCACTTTGGGAGGCCAAGGCGGGTGGATCACCTGAGGTCGGGAGTTCAAGACCAGCCTGGCTAACACGGTGAAAAACCCTGTCTCTACTAAAAAATACAAAAAATTAGCCGGGCGTGGTGGCAGGCACCTGTAGTCCCAGCTACTCGGGAGGCTGAGGCAGGAGAACGGCGTGAACCCAGGAGGCGGAGTTTGCAATGAGCCAAGATCACGCCACTGCACTCCAGCCCAGGTGACAGAGTGAGACTCTGTCTCAAAAAAATAAAAAAAATTAAAAATTAAAAAAATATATATATATAAATTTTAAAACACATATAAAATTTGCCATTTCAACCACTTTTAAGTGCACAGTTCAGTAGTGTTCACTGTATGCACATTGTTGTGTAACAAATCTCCAGAACTTTTTAATCTTGCAAACCTGAAACTACACCAGTTGAACATCTCCCCATTTCTCCATGTCCCCAGTCTCTGGCAATCACCATTGTAGTTTCTGTTTCTATGAGTTTGTCTATTTTTGAAACCTCATATAAATGTAATCATACAATATTTGTCTTTTTGTGATCGGCTTATTTCACTTAGTACAATATCCTCAAGGTTCATTCATGTTGTAGCATGTGACAGAATTTTCTTCTTTATTAAGGTAAACAGTATTCCATTGTATGTATATTCCACATTTTCTTTATTCATCTTTTAATAGACATTTGGGTTGCTTCCAGCTCTTGGCTTTTGTGAATAATGCTGCAATTAACATGGGTATGCAGATAACTCTTTGACATAATTATTTTTGTTCTTTTGCAGACATACCCAGAAGTGAGATTGCTGGATCATATAGTAGTTCTATTTTTAATTATTTGGGGAAACTCGGATCATTTTTCCATAGCAGCTGCACCATTTTTTTCATTCCCACCAACAGTGTACAAGGGTTCCAGTTTCTCCACATCCTTGCAATATTTTTTGTTTGCTGTTTTTTTTGTAGTGACCATTCTAATGGGTAGGAGATAGCTTGTTGTAGTTTTAATTTGACTAAAGGCACTGAACATATTTTTTTATACTTGTATGTCTTCTTGGGAGGAATGTCTATTCACATTCTTGGCCCATTTTTTTTTAACAGGTTGTGTTTTGTTGTTGAGTTGTAGTAGTTCTCTATAGACAAGTATTCTGGATATTAACCCCTTTTAGATATAATTTGCAAGTATTTTCTCTCATTTCACAGGTTGCTTTGTCACTTTGTTTCTTTGATGTGCAAAAATTTTTAAGTTTGGTGTAGTCCTATTTGTCTACCTTTTTCTTTTGTTGCCTATTCTTTTGGTATCATAGTCAAGAAATCATTACCAAATTCAGTGTTATGAAGCTTTTCTTATAATTTTCTCCTAGGCATTTTATAGTTGTATGTCTCATGTCTAGGTCTTTAATCAATTTTAAGTTAATTTTTATATATGATGTAAGGTTAAGTTTCAACTTCATTCTTTTGCATGTGGATATCTGGCGTTTACAACACCGATTATTGAAGAGACTGTCCTTTCCCCATTGTTTTGTCTCGGTACCCTTGTTGAAGATCATATATGTGAGCGTTTAATTCTGAACTTCCGGTTCTGTTTCATTGGTCTACATATGTGTCTTTATGCCAGTGTTACACTGTCTTTAATTACTGTAGCTTCACAATATTTTTAAAATAAAAAGTGTGAGCACTCTAACTTCATTCTTCTTTTTTAAGATTGTTTTGGCTATGCAGAGTCCCTTGAGATTCTATGTAAATTGTAGAATGGTTTTATTCCATTTCTGCAAAAAAGTCATTTGCATTTTGATAAGAATTGCAATGAATCAGTAAATCACTTTGGGTACATGGATATCTTAACATTAAGCCTTGCAATTCATGAGTGCAGGATGTCTTTCTATTTATTTACATCTTCTTTAATTTCTTTCAGCAATGTCGTGTAGGTTTTTTGTGTTTTGTTTTGTTTTGTGCCCAGGCTGGAGTGCAGTGGCATGATCTCGGCTCACTGCAGCCTCCACCTCCTCAGCTCAGGTGATTCTCCCACCGCAGCCTCCCAAGTAGCTGGGACTACAGGTACATGCCACCATGCCTGGCTATTTTCTGTATTTTTAGTAGAGACAGGATTTCGCCATGTTGCCCAACTTGGTCTTGAACTCCTGGACTCAAGCAATCCACCCACCTCAGCCTCCCAAAGTGCTAGGATTACAGGTGTGAGCCACTGCACCCAGCCTGTTTCCTAGTTTTCAGTGTGCAAGGTTTTCCTGTCCTTGGTTAAGTTTATTCCAAAGTATCTTATTCTTCTTGTTACTATTGTTTATGCTATTATATGCTTCTTGATGGGATTGTTTTCTTAAATGCGTTTTTTGATTACTGTTAGTGTATAAATATGCAATTACTTTTTGTTCACTTTGGATTATAAAATTTTGTTGAATTTATTAGTTCTAACAGTTTTTAGTGCTTTCTACACATAAGATTATGTCATCTGTAAACAGAGATCATTTTACTTCTTGCTTTCCATTTTGGATAGCTGTTGTTTCTTTCTTGTATCTAATTTCCCAGGCTAAGACTGTCACTACTATGTTAAATAGAAGTGGTCAGTATGGGCCAGGCGTGGTGGTTCACGTCTGTAATCCCAGTACTTTAGGAGGCTGAGGCAGGTGGATCACAAGGTCAGGAGATCGAGACCATCCTGGCTAACAGGGTGAAACCCCAGCTCTACTAAGAATACAAAAACAAAATTAGCCAGGCGTGGTGGCGGGCGCCTGTAGTCCCAGCTACTTGGGAGGCTGAGGCAGGAGAATAGCTGAACCCGGGAGGTGGAGCTCGCAGTGAGCCGAGATCGTGCCCCTGCACTCCAGCCTGAGGAACAGAGCGAGACACTGTCTCCAAAAAAAAAAAAAAAAAAAGTCAGTATGGACATTCTTGCCTTGTTCATTTTTTTTTATTATTATACTTTAAGTTCTAGGGTACATGTGCACAATGTGCAAGTTTGATACACATGTATGCATGTGCCATGTTGGTGTGCTGCACCCATTAACTCGTCATTTACATTAGGTATATCTTCTAATGCTATCCCTCCCCTCTTCCCCCACTCCACAACAGGCTCCGGTGTGTGATGTTCCCCTTCCTGTGTTCAAGTGTTCTCATTGTTCAAATCCCACCTATGAGTGAGAACATGGGGTGTTTGTTTTTTTTGTCCTTGTGTTAGTTTGCTGAGAATGATAGTTTCCAGCTTCATCCATGTCCCTGCAAAGGACATAAACTCATCCTTTTTTATGGCTGCATAGTATTCCATGGTGTACATGTGCCACATTTTCTTAATCCAGTCTATCATTGATTGACATTTGGGTTGGTTCCAAGTCTTTGCTATTGTGAATACTGCCTCAATAAACATATGTGTGGATGTGTCTTTATAGCAGCATGATTTATAATCCTTTGGGTATATACCCAGTAATGGGATGGCTGGGTCAATGCAAGCCCTGCCTCCCAGGTTCATGCCATTCTCCTTCCTCAGCCTCCCCAGTAGCTGGGACTACAGGCTCCCGCCACCATGCCTGGCTAATATTTTTGTATTTTTAGTAGAGACGGGGTTTCACCGTGTTAGCCAGGATGGTCTCAATCTCCTGACCTCATGATCCACCCGCCTCGGCCTCCCAAAGTGCTGGGATTACAGGAGTGAGCCACCATGCCCGGCCAGTGAACTCATTTTTTACAATGGTGTCAAGAACATACATTGGGGAAATAGTTTCTTTAATACATGGTGCTTGGAAAATGGGATATCGATAGGCAGAAGAATGAAATGAGACTCATCTCTCACCATATACAAAAATTAAATCAAAACGAATTAAAAACTTAAATGTGAGACCTGAAACTATAAAACTTCTCAGAAAATTGGGGAAACTCTCCAGAACATTGGTCTGGGCAAAGAATTCTTGATAATACCTGAAAAGCACAGGCAACCAATGCAAAAATGAACAAATGGGATTATATCAAGTTAAAAAGCTTCTGCATAGCCAAGGAAATAACAAAGTGAAGAGACAATCCACAGAATGGGAGAAAATATTTGCAAACTATCCATCTGACAAGGTTTTAATAACCAGAATATATAAGGAGCTCAAACAAGTCAATAGGAAAACAATCTAATAATTCAGTTTTAAAATAGGCCAAAGATCTGAAGAGAAATTTCTCAAAATAAGACATACAAATGGCCAACAGGTATATGAAAAATGTTCAACACTATTAATCATCAGAAAAATGCAAATAAAATATGAGATATCATCTAACCCTAGTTAAAATTGCTCTTATCCAAAAGATAGACCATAAAAAGTGCTTGTGAGGATGTGGAGAAAGAGGAACCCTCATACACTATTGGTGGGAATGTAAATTAGTACAGCCACTATGGAGAAAAGTATGGAATTTTCTCAAAAAACTACAAATAGAACTACCATATGATCCCACTGTTAGGTATATACCCCAAAGAAAAGAATCAGTATATTGAAGAGATATCTGAACTCCCACGTTTATTGAAGCACTGTTCACAATAGCCAAGATTTGGAATCAACCTACGTGTCTAACTATAGATAAATGAAATTTTTAAGATGTGGTGCATATACAGAAGGGAATATTATTCATCCACAAAAACAAAATCCTGTCATGTGCAACAGCATGGATGGAACTGGAGGACATTAAGTTAAGTGAAATAAGCTAGGCACAGAAAGACATATTTTGCAATGTCTCACCCATATGTGGGTGCTAAAAATTAAAGCAATTGAACTCATGGAGATATACAGTAGAATGATGGTTACCAGAGGCTGAGGAGGGTAACAGGGAGTAGAGGGAAAAGTAGGGCTGGTTAATGGGTAGGAAAACATAATGAGATAGAAGAAAAAATACCTAGTATGTGATAGCACAATAGGGTGACTATAGTCAACAATAATTTAGTGTATATTTTTAAATAACTAAAAGAGTAGAATTGGAATATTCCTGCCACAAAGAAATGATTAATGGTTGAGATAATTACTACCCCAATTACCTTAATAGTGTTCCTGTATCAAATCATCACATGTACCCCATAAACATATGGACTATTTACCCATAAAAATTAAAAATTAAAAATGGAGAGAATAGTCACCCTGAATCGAATTACCTGATGCTTCAGAACCACCAACTACTGCTTCTAACTTATTCTAGTATCCACTTTCTTGCCCTGTTGCTGAAATTTACAGTTGAAATAAAATGAATCTGCTTAATTTTATGCCTGTTTTGCTTGATTCAGTTACCAGTGTGGATTATTTCTTTCCAGTGGGAAGCTATTTGGGTGCACATAATTACTACACCACGTTTCTTATGTGGCCTCAGGCGATTTTCATCAGGAACAGCATTAAGCTAGTGAGGAGATAACAGTGTTCTCCTTTTCATTGCCTTCCTCTGGGTCAACTGATTTGCACATGACTAA
This sequence comes from Hylobates moloch, assembly GCF_009828535.3. Lineage (NCBI taxonomy): Eukaryota > Metazoa > Chordata > Mammalia > Primates > Hylobatidae > Hylobates > Hylobates moloch. Next base: position 41,884,236 of record NW_026652285.1, read on the forward strand.
ATGGTTTTCCCTGGTTTCTCTATGCAGACACTTTTCTACAAATTATGCATGATGCTAGGTATAGTCCAAAACCAGACAAAAGCAGCAGGTTATAATTTGTTCACTCATAATTTGCATTTCACTGCATAAAGTGATTTCAACTGCACCAACATTTTTTCATTCGGAGTGAATAACTAGATCCTCAAAGATGAAATGCTTGAGCCCCCGATTCCAAGGAAATTGAACACCACCTCTTCAACTTTCAGTATTTTGACTTTTTTTGTCCTTAAGCCTTAAATAGCAGCTTGATATGCAACAAAATAAGCATTTTAAATTTATACCCACCAAAAACATACTGAAAGTATCTGAATTATGTCCATTCTCCTCCACCCCTCATTTTCTATACCGAGGTAGCAACATAAGGTGAGACTTTAAACAACTAAAGAGATTGGACCGAGAAGAAAAGAAAAGGAAGCTGAATGCTCGAGTTTACTGTTTATAAACCACATGTTACCCTAATTTGGCATTTGGCAAGCACATTGAATGCCCATTTCATTTGACTTTTTCCTTTCCTTTCTGTATGGATAAATCCACTTTCACCTGCAGGGTTTCTGTGTGTGTGCGTGTGTTTGTGTGTGTGTGTGTGTATGCACACATTTGCTGGAACTTCAGCTTTTTTCTCTCTTCTGACTGATTTTTCTCTTCCTACTCTATTCATAACTCTTTCTTATTACAATTTTTAGTTCGGAGACTAACAGAATAAGAAATCCTTGGAGATCTCTTAACCCTTTCATTTTGAAGATGAGAATATTGAATATTATTGATATGCCTGACTCAGTGAGAAATTTTTTTTTTCTAAAAGGCCAATATCTGAAATGCTGCACTGAATAATACATTTCTCCCCTCATTGATAAATGAAGCTTCTTTTATCAAATATCCTACCTAGTCGGTTTTAAAACTCTCTATCTTGTTTTAATAAATTATCTATCTATCCTTGTTCCTTATCATACTATTTTAAAAATAACACTTTAATCGCAGGAATCTTTTCCTCCAAACTTATCTGTGCAATTTATGCTTGCTGTTTACCTCGTATGATATTTTCAAGTCAATTTTTTTAAGTAGTAAAAAAACAAAAACAAAGTCCAATTGAAATTATTATTGGAATCAAAATTAAATTACACATTATTTTTTAAAGAAATTCAATCTGGCCAGGCACGGTGGTGCATGCCTGTAATCCCATTACTTTGGGAGGCTGGAGTGGGTGGATCACTTGAGGTCAGAAGTTCAAGACCAGCCTGCCCAATATGGTAAAACCCCAACTCTACTAAAAATACAAAAATTAGCCAGGCTTGTTGGTGCATGCCTGTGATCCCAGCTACTTGGGAGGTTGAAGTAGGATAACTGCTTGAGCCCAGGAGGCAGAGGTTACAGTGAGCAGGGATCACGCCACTGCCCTCCAGCCTGGGAAACAGAGCAAGACTATGTCTCAAAAAAAAAAAAAAAAAATTCAATCTTTGCCATGTTTAGTTTTTCCATCAAAGATACAGAATGCCTACTCTATTATTCAAAGCTTCATTTATTTTTCATTCTCTCATGTTAGTCTAACATAGTCTTCATGATTACCAATCCTATGTTTGTACTTTTTGGCAATATTATTTATGTTATCTATGTTTCCATTATATCTTTTAATTAAGATTTTAGGCCAGGTGTGGTGACTCACGCCTGTAATCCTAGCACTTAGGGAGGCCGAAGCAGGCAGATCATGAGGTCAGGAGTTCGAGACCAGCCTGGCCAACATGGCGAAACCCTGTCTCTACTAAAAATACAAAAATTAGCAGGGTGTGCTGGCGAGCACCTGTAATCCCAACTACTCAGGAGGCTGAGGCAGGGAGAATCGCTTCAACCCAGGGGGCAGAGGTTGCAGTGAGCCTTGATTGCGCCACTGCACTGCAGCCTGGGGGACACAGTGAGACTCTCTCTCAAAACATAAAAAATAAATAAATAAAGATTTTATCGATACAGGTATGCAAGTTCTTATTTTTTGTGCAAACTTGTTTCTAGTCATTTTACCAAACTTATTGCTGGATAGAGGTTTTCATTAGCTAATTCTCTTGGATTTCTGACTTTTAAAGTTATATTATTTGAAAAAACTTAAATTATCTACACAAAAGTTCTGGAATCTTCACCATCCTGCTTTGTCCTGCCAGGCCTGCCTCTGCCCTCCAAAATAAAAGGGCCCTGGGAGTGATGTTGGAAGAGTTTTGCCACCCTTCACCCCAAATGGGCCTCTGATCCATGTAATATTCCTGGAGGGGACATTTGTGGAGGCCTGTGGAAGATAGCGGACCAGTGAACAGTGTAGGAATGAAGGTAAAATAAGTTGTATTTCCAAAATAGTTTTTAATATAGCATCATGTACTTCCACAAAAATAATTAATTGGTCTCTTTGTTTTAATAGTTAAACATTTATTTCTGCTGTTTCATGTTTTATCACAAGGACCAAAAGACCCAGAATGATTTGAATGTAGAACTGAGAACACAGGGAGCCTATAGGAGAATGCCCCCACATGAACAGGTGGCCAAAGGCAAATGCCTCTCCTGACACATCAGAGCTGGGGCGGTCCCACATGAGAGCTCCCTGGGGAGGCCCCAGGCTGTGGGGTGGCCACCTCTGGAGTGTGGATTCCACAGGAACTCAGAGGAGAGGTAAGGGGGAGGCCTTAAGGCCCCAGAGCTGAGGTGATGGGAAACCAGAGTCTGTGCTGTCTCATGGAGCAGCTGGGGGACTCTGGAGTGGGATCCTCTATCCCATGTCACCTATAAGAGAGATCATTGGCTTTCTTTCCAGAAGCTGGGAAAGATTCCTTTTATTTTATTATGTTTGCATTTATATTTTCCTTTGTTTTTTTTTGGCAGCTTTTTAGTTTTGTAAAGAGTGTTCTGAATGGTAGGGAGAGGAGGTGGTGTGTGGTGTTCCAGCTTGTACTCAAAGCTCCAGCACCGTATTCCGCCTGGGCTACACCTATGGTGCTGAACCTCGACTGGCACAGCATTTGTCAGCCTCCTCCTGGATGGATCTTCCACGTCACCGACTGTAAATTTCAAAAGGCTCCACAGAAAACTTCCCCACACCAGGGTCACCTTCTCAGAATAGAAGCACTCTTCTATCAGTCACATGAAATGAACATCGATGTCCCAGATGTTCCTACACACCCTTGAGTCACTTTCCATTAGAGGAATAATCACAATTTGCCTTCCTTGATGTCTGAATTTAGGTATATTGTAATGTCACTTATCTACTCACTTCACAGGTGTGGATGAGTCACAAATGGCAGCTAGAATCTTGACTAACTGCCTCTCACTGATGTATAAAATGGCAAGCTTTTGTAGGTTGAGCAAGTTTACTTGGAAGAGAAGTAATCTTTTTCTATGTAGGCAAAATGCATGCAGTTTGTCCAGCCTAAGAGAAAGTGAGAAACATTGAGAAAATCAGACATTTAGCTACAAAGCTAAGGAAATTAAACATTTAGCTATGAGGTTAAGGAAATAATTATAAGTTATTAGTTAATTTCAGTAGGGAAACCCCAATTGGCTTGATGTCATCATTACGACAGTAAACTCAGTTTAAAAATTGTTATAGTAGTTTAATTCACAAGAGCCCAAAACTGCAAACAACCCAAATCAAAACTTGAATGGAATACTATATAACAATGAAAAATAATGGATCACTGCCATTCACAAGAATATGAATGACTCTCACAGGCATAACATTGAGAAAAATAACACAGATCTGGAGAGTATTGTAATTACCACTACACACAGCATGGGGGAGGAGGTAATACATGAAATGGGCCCCTGGGGAACTTTCTAGGTGCCAGAAATGTTCTACATCTTTATCTGAGAAGTGGTTGCATGCTGTACAAGTATGTAAAAGTTCATTGAATTGTACCTGTAAGATTAGTGTACTTCCTTATACTCTATGTAAGTTATACTGCAGTAATAATAATAATGCCAGTCCTTGAGGAAATAGTTAATTCCAGGTCTGGGCAATAGAAGTAGTCGGTAAACAGTTACCTTGTTATGTCAGAAATCAAGGGAGCACTGAAAGCACAAGAGGGCCGTGCCAGAGCAACACGAGAGCCCGCTTGAAGAGGTTCACGTGGGAGTGCATGGGTTTTTGTCAGAGAGGAGAAGGATAACTTCTTCACCAAAATACACTAGTCCTTCTGAGAAATCTTCTCTGACACCCATCCTCAACAGCTACTCTCCATCTCACCACCAGCTTCAGCTTCCCTCACAGCACTTACCACAGTCTGGCATTATACTACATATCTACATCTATTGATTGTCCTAACTTGTCTTGTTTAGCTCCCCAAAGAGAATATGAGCTCCATGAGGGCAGGGACTTTGGTTCTCTAAGGTTTCACCAAAACCTAAAACAGCACCTGTCACATGGGAGGCACTGGATAAAAATTTGTTGAGTGAATAAGGGCAGAAAAGGAACTCTAAGCCACAGCATCATACCCACAAGATGTTTAAAAGTTGACCTGTACACGTTTTGCAGTTTATATACTATGCTAGATGATTTGCCCTTGTCTTTGTTTTTCTTTCCCTTAATCTCTGCTCAATGAGACTGGCCTGGAGGGCAGCCTCCAAGTGTTTTTGCTTGTTTGTTTGTTTGTTTGAGACGGAGTCTCACTCTATCGCCCAGGCTGGAGTGCAGTGGCGCGATCTCGGCTCACTGCAAACTCCACCTCCCGGGTTCACACCATTCTCCTGCCTCAGCCTCCCGAGTAGCTGGGACTACAGGCGCCTGCCACCATGCCTGGCTACTAATTTTTTGTATTTTTAGTAGAAACAGGGGTTTCACCATGGTAGCCAAGATGGTCTCGATCTGACCTCATGATCCTCCCGCCTCAGCCTCCAAAAGTGCTGGGATTACAGGTGTGAACCACCGCGCCCAGCCTCCAAGTGTTATTATTATCCTGCATCCTGCACTGCACCTAGCCCAGTGGTTTTCAACCAGGGGCATTTTCCCCCGGGGAGCATTTGGCAATGTCTGGAGATTTATTTTGTTGCCCACCTGGAGGTGGAGGTTGCTACTGGCCCCTAGTTAGTTGAGGCCAAGGATGCTGCAGAACTCCTAGGAGCAGGACAGCCCCCCACAGCACGGTACCGAGCAGCCCGAAGTGTCAATACTCCTGCAGCAGAGAAACCCTCCCTCTAGACCAGTATCAGATATAATGTGAGTGCCTAAATAGCTGTTCATTGAATAATAAACTCTAATTTAATATCTTTAACATGACAATTTTCCTTTCATCTTTCTAAATAAGCAGCAATTTCTTCAATGCTCTTGAGTCGGAGGTTTTAGACAGTTTTGCAGTATGTGACACCTGAGTTATAAAATTGTGTGTTTCACTGGAAATATCAGAGAAACTAAAACAATATCTATTGGGTCTCATGATTTCATCTTACATATGTTTCAATAACAAGTGTATTCCTTCTTTGAATGTACCAAGATCTTTTCCAACTCAAACAAAAACTACCATCTTATTACTTCCCCCTTCAGGGTCTGCAACCTAATTCCCAGTGAATTAGGTGCACTCCGATCATGCCCAACCAATCGTCCACCGGCTTTTTATTTCCACGGGCCTAGGGACAGCTGAAGGATTAATTGTGCTTTTAAAATGCTGGATTATTTTTTATTTTTAAATGTTTCAGTAATACTCTGTTTTACCTGAATGGCATGAGAATAGTAGTGACTGACCAAAGGAGGTAAAGTACTCACCACCGCTTTTCTAATCTGCGTAATACAAAACCTTGAGACGGTAGTCTCGCTCTGTTGCCCAGGCTGGAGTGCAAGTGGCGCAATCTCGGCTCACTGCAAGCTCCGTCTCCCGCCTCAGCCTCTCCAAGTAGCTGGGACTACAGGCGTCCGCCACCACGCCCAGCTAATTTTTTGTATTTTTAGTAGAGATGGGGTTTCACCATGGTCTCATCTCCTGACCTCGTGATCCGCCCGCCTCGGTCTCCCAAAGTGCTGGGATTACAAGCGTGAGCCACCGCGCCCGGCCTACAAAATCTTATCTCATTTTCCTCACAATGAGAAAAAGGGCAGGCTGTCTGTCAATTTCTTTCTTTTTTTTTTTTTTTTTTTTGATATGGAGTCTCGCTCTGTCGCCCAGGCTGGAGTGCAGTGGGGCGATCTCGGCTCACTGCAAGCTCCCCCTCCTGGGTTCCCGCCATTCTCCTGCTTCAGCCTCCCGAGTAGCTGGGACTACAGGCGCCCGCCACCACGCCCGGCTAATTTTTTGTGTTTTTAGTAGAGATGGGGTTTCACCGTGTTAGTCAGGATGTTCTTGATCTCCTGACCTCATGATCTGCCCGCCTCAGCCTCCCAAAGTGCTGGGATTACCGGCTTAAGCCCCCACGCCCGGCCAGCTGTCTGTCAATTTCTGTAATTTTCTTTGCCACACCTCCACTCTGCACTTTGACTGTCTTACAGCTGTGAGGCAAAGTTGAAAATATATAACCTGAAACACTTTGTGAAAATTTAGCTGTGAAACAAAAAATAGCTGAAAACCCTCTGGCTACTCCTGTGTTTATCATTCTTGCCCTACTAGCAGATGATAGCCTCTGTAGCTAAGGTTTCTCCTCCTTTTATTTAGAGTCTGTCAGAGTTTGTATCTTCTCCTCCAGGAGAGGATCCTGACCTGAATTAATGTAGTGTGAAATGAGAGGGGGAGAAACAGATTAGAATGAATTTGGAACTATTCATTCTAGCTGCCCACAGGAATTTTGTATTAGGAAAGGATGAAGATATATTCCAAACATTCTAAGCTAATAACTCCAGTGGTGCCCAAGGAGTGTTGAAGATCAACTACTCAAAGCATTATAGGAAGCAGCATTTCCAAAAACGATTCTAAGAACATTTCTCTATTTATATACTATGAATCCAATAAGAAAAAATGTTTCACGGAGTGTCTTAACCACGGTTTCTCAGAAAGCAGAGCTTAAAGAATAGGCTTATTGGTACTCTTTTGTAACAATGTGCAATCCAGGCTGCAAAAGCTAGGGGCAGGGGCAGCGAGGTGGAAAGAAGAGAGATTCACATAAGGAGGAGGTGATACTGAGCTGCCCATGCCAAAACGCAACCAACGGATTGCTTGACCGTGTGGGGTCTTTTCCTGAGACGCCAATAAGCCCAATCTCGGAAGTCAGTGAGGAGATGGAAAGAGAACACATCCAGCAGTTTGTCTCTCCCACAGACTAAACCTTCCCCCAGGGGGCATGGCCTCCCCCTCACTCCTAGATTACTCCTAGGTGGACACCAAGTGGGGCCCAGCAGCATACGAGACCTCCAACCCACTGTGTATTAGTCCACTTACACACTGCTATAAAGAACTACCTGAGACTGGATAATTGATGAAGGAAAGAGGTTTAATTGACTCACAGTTCCATGGGCTTAACAAGAAGAGTGGCAGGGAGGCCTCTGAAAACTTACCATCACAGTGGAAGGTGAACAGGAAGCAAGGACCTTCTTCACATGGTAGCAGGAGAGACAGAGAGAGCAAGGTGGGTAAGTGCCACACTTTTAAACCATCAGATCTCTTGAGAACTAACTCACTGTCACAAGAACAGCAAGGGGGAAATCTGCCTCCATGATCCAATCACCTCCCACCAGGCTCCTTCTCTGACACATGGGGGTTACAATTCGGCATGAGATTTGGGTGGGGACACAGAAACAAACCATATTTCACTGGGAACCCAGTATGGTTTTCAACGATTCTTAGCTGACTTGTTTTCACCCCATCTCAGTACACCTCCTACCTCTCCACACACGGTGATGAAAAAAAATTTTAACTAGAAAATTTTCATGTTGGCAAATGTCTGGAAAATCACCTACTCTGGGTCTTCCTTTTACAAATAAGGAACCTCAGATTCAGACAAGATCTGTATCTGCAGAATCTGGACACGTTGTTCAAGTAACTAAGTGTAATTTAGAAATGTCTGGGGACTAGTTTATAAAGTATGCTGGGCTGGGCATGGTGGCTCACGCCTATAATCCCACACTTAGGGAGGCCGAGGTGGGCGGATCACAAGGTCAGGAGTTCAAGACCAGCCTGGCCAACATGGTGAAACCCCATCTCCACTAAAAATACAAAAATTAGCCGGGTGCCTGCAATCCCAGCTACTCAGGAGGCTGAGGCAAGATAATCACTTGAACCTGGGAGGCGAAGGTTGCAGTGAGCCGAGATCACACCACTGCACTCCAGCCTGGCTACAAAGCAAGACTCCATTCCCTCCCCCCAAAAAAAAGGGCCGGGCATGGTGGCTCATGCCTGTAATCCCAGCACTTCGGGAGGCTGAGACACCCAGATCAAGAGGTCAGGAGATCGAGACCATCCTGGCTAACACAGTGAAACCCCATCTCTACTAAAAATACAAAAAAATTAGCTGGGCATGGTGGCGGGCACCTGTAGCCCCAGCTACTCAGGAGGCTGAGGCAGGAGAATGGTGTGAACCTGGGAGGCGGAGCTTGCAGTGAGCCAAGATCACGCCACTGCACTCCAGCCTGGGCGACAGAGCGAGACTCCGTCTCAAATAAATAAATAAATAAATAAATAAATAAATAAATAAAAAAATGATAAAAATAAATAAATAATTTTTTTTTAAAAAAAGTGAAAGTGAGGCATTTATTGCAGGGGCCACGCAAGGAGAATTGGGCAGGTTATGTTTAAGACCTGAACTCCCCAATGGCTTAAAATAAGGGCTTTTAAAGATGGGGAGGCAGAAGTTACAGGTGAAGTCGTAAATCAATACATGGAGTCTCTACATTGGTTTGGACCCCAAAAGCCAAGACATCTTCAAGCAGGTGGTGGGAGGGCCACAGGTCATAAGTGGATCCAAAGATGTTCTCCTCTGTGGATGGTTAACAGGTGACGCTTTGTCTAAAACTCTGGGGTGAGTAGAAAAGAAAGTTAGCTCTGGCCACCAGGCCCCACAGGAAAAAATTTATAACAAAGAAGAGTCAGAGTTCAGTCCCCAGTTCCCTCTTATCTGAGGTCTAAGAGCCATGGATGGCCTTTTTCAATTGGTGGGGGTCCAGGTTTCTGAAAAACAACTCAGGGACACAGGTTAAGATGCTTTCTTTAGTTTCCATAAGGGACCAAACATTTTGTGGCTGTAATTTCTTTGGGTATTGTTCGAAGCCACTATTACTTTCTTGCTTACCAATTGCTCATCTACTCCTCAGGACTAGCTGGGTGCCTCAACTTTCCCTTGAAGGAACTCAAGACTTTCCTTCATTTCCATGCTTGGGGGACCCACCAGACCCCTAAGAGGGATCCCTGCTGTGTCTCAAATGACAGAAAGTCTTCAAATTTCATACGTCAAAACGACAATTAGCTAAAGTGAACTTGACAAGGGCTTCATATATGGAAACAGTATTTTCAAAAATAAAATAGACCAAAAACAGCAACAACAATTTTAAAAGATCACATCTTTCTATATTAGAAGCAGGTAATGTTAGATTTTGAGACAGGGCAAGGGCTAGTTACTATTTCGTTAGACAAGAGGGCCGACAGCTCTGTGGCTGAAGCACATTGGAATGAAGGCCCCAGCCCCGCCCAGCCCCTCTCTGGAGACAGCAGGGCAGCTGTTTGCACAGTGTCTGCCAAACAGCACATCAGTGTACGGCTCACCACGAAAAGATGCCAGGCAGGTCCAGCAGGGAGATTGAAATTGGGGTTTTGGCAGCTTCAGAATTCTCGTTGCTTGAAACAGCCTAATAGATGTGCAAATTGAATTGAATCTCTCAGGTGGTTCTGTGTCTGCAGAGAATCTGCAAGCTCCTAAAAGGGGATTAAATTATATCAGTCAGAACTAGTTACTTATCTAATATGTTGGTTTTTAGTGGCAGTGGGTCCATGGCCAAACAAAATGGCACACTTGCTTTTTTTGAAGGTGTTACAATTAATTGCCAGCAATATAGCCTTTTTAAAAAAGTGAGACTTCTGGTTTTAGTTGCAACATGTAAGGAATTTAAAAGTTGTCTCTACTGCCCTTACAATAAGAAAAAAACTGAAAAAAAATAGAAACTAATTACTTTTCTTGGACTCATCAGAGAATTGAGGTCACAGCGAGTGACCATAACCCTAGAATCTGGACAGACAGACAGAACCACAGCTGAGATCAGCTGCCCAGGAGCAGAGGCTACTGGAGTCATAAACTAGCAGGAATACTAAAACGGTAATTGTGATGAATTGCTGTTGGCTGATTGTGGACCAGAGGGTGGGGAAGAAAACCCTGAAGGCTACAACATTGAGAGGGCCTCACTGCTTCTGTGGGCGTTACCTCCAGAAACCCCATCAGGTTCACACAGTAAAAAGCAAAGAAACATCACTTCCTGCCTCTGTCAGTGGGAGGGAAAAAGTAGTGGTTTTGAAATATGCCCAGAGCATTTTCCATAACAAAGGCCTAGTCTCCAGGAGAAAAGATGTCACCAGAGCCTTATCTCACCTAGGGGGAAGGGCATTTCTCCCACTTGAGCCCCCTTTAGCTTTCCCATCTCATGACAGGTGAGGGGTTGGAGTGGGGGACACACAAAACTTGTGAAGATCACGTCCAGGGTCAGGAGTTTACATAAAACTAAGATTTGACCCTCAGATTATAAACACTTTCCCTCACTTTCTCTCCCCTACACCTTATCATTAATCAACAGGACTCCATTACAATAATAGTAGATAACAGCTGAAGAGACCACAAAGCACAATTCTTAGGGAAAACTAAAGACAATAGGAGAGAAAAACAAGGACACCAGAGAAATCTGAAGCCTCAGCTACAGCTACAGCAGGCACTAAACTCAGCCGGCTCTCAGCCAGAGTAATAGAAAACCTCACACTACAGGCCTCTTTCCTTTGGTTCCTTTTGTCCAAAATATCAAATGTGGCTTTCAACAAAAAATTATAGGGCTACTAGAAGTTAAGAAAAAACAGTCTGAAGAGACAAAGCAAGCATCAGAAGCAGACTCAGATATGACACAGGTTTTGGAATTATTAGACAGGGAATTTAAAATAATAGGCTCTGATGATAAAAGTAGATGACATGCAAGAAAAGATGGGTAATGTAATCATAGAGATGGAAAATCTAAGAAACAATCAAAAGGAAATTATAGAAATAAAATAACCACCAATAGAATTGAAACTGCCTTTGATGGGCTCATCAATAGACTAGATGTGGCCAAGGATAGAATCAGAAATCTTGAAGCCGTGTCAATAAAAATTCCCAAACTAAAATGAAGAGAAGAAAAGAATGAAGAACACAAACAGAAAATAATATTCAACAACTGTGAGAAGATTCCAAATGGTATAACCTAGCAAAATTAAAATAATAGAGAAAAAAGAGAAAACGTTTTCCAAAATTAATGACAGACACCAAATCACAGATCTGGGAAGCTTAGAGAATACCAAGCAGGATTTAAAAAAAAAAAAAAACCTATGCCTAGGTATATCATGTTCAAACTTCAGAAAACCAAAACAAAGAGAAAATATTGAAAGATGCCGGAGAAAAACATCTGACTCATAGAAGTACAAGGATAACAATTACAGTGAACTTCTGGTCAGAAACATGGGAGTAAGAGAAGAGTGGAAGTGAAATATTAAGGTAAAGTAAAAATAAAGAGATGGAGAAAGATATACCATGATAACACTAACCAAAAGACAACTGGAGTAGCTGTATTAATTTCAGACAAAGCAGTCTTTAGAGAAAGAAAAATTATCAGGTTTAAAGATGAACATTACAAAATGATAAATGATTCAATTCTCTAAGAAGTCATAACAATGCTTAATATTTATGCACTTCACAACAAAGTACAAAATACATGGGTCAAAATATGATAGAATTGCAAGAATAAACAGGCAAGTCCACTATTAGAGTTAAAGGTTTCAACACCCCTCATTCAGTAATTGACAGATTCAGCAGGCAGAAAATCAATAAGAATATAGTTGACCTGAATAATATTATCAATAAATTTGACCCAATTGACATTTATAAAATAATCTCTTCAATAACAGCAAAATACACAATCTTTTCAAGCTTACATGGCACATTCACCAAGACCATTGTCTACAAAACAGACATCAACAAATTTAAGAGGCCAGAAATCATACAAAGTATTTTCTCAGGCCATGATGAAATTAAACTGGAAATCAATAACAGAAAAAGAGCTGGAATCCTCAAATATTTAGAGATTAAACAGCACACTTCTAAATAACACAAAGGTCAAAGAAGAAATCTCAAGAGAAATCAAAAAATATTTTGAATAAATGAAAATATACAATTTATCACAATTTGTGAGATCCAGTAAAAGCAATTTTTAGAGAAAAAAATTATACATTGAATGCGTAGTTCGGAAAAGAAGAAAGATCCAAAAAAATTTTTTAAATCTAAGCATCTACTATAGGGACTAGAGAAAGAAGAGTAATTTAAATCTGAAGCAACCAGGACAATGAAAATATTAAAAATTAGAGCAGAAATCAATAAAATTAAAAACAGAAAAATAATAAAGATCAGGACGGGTGTGGTGGCTCACACCTGTAATCCCAGCACTTTGGGAGGCTGAGGCAGGTGGATCACGAGGTCAGGAGTTCAAGGCCAGCCTGCCCAACATAGTGAAGCCCTGTCTATACTAAAAATACAAAAATTAGCCAGCCATGGTGGCATGTGCCTGTAATCCCAGCTACTCGGGAGGCTGAGGCAGGAGAATCACTTGCACCTGGGAGGCGGAGGTTGCAGTAAGCCTAGATTGTGCCATTGCACTCCAGCTTGGGCAACACAGTGAGACTCTGTCTCAAAAATAGTAATAATAATAATAATAATAACAATAATAATAATAATAATAATAATAATAATAATAAATATCAGTGAAACCAAAAGTTAGTTCTTTGAAAAGAAAAAGAAAATTGATAAACCTCTCACTAAGATAGCAAAGAAAAAAGAACACACAAATTACTAACATCAGAAATGAAAGACTTATCAAGTCTGATCAAATATTAAATATATATATTATCAAAAACTCTATACCCACAAATGTGTTAACTTAGGTAAAATGGCTGAGTTCCTTAAAAATACAAACTACCAACACTCACACACTAGAAATAGATACTCTGAATAGGTCTATATATATTAAGAAATTGAATTAATAACTAATAATGGCTTACTAAAAGAGAAAGAACTAGGACTAGATTTTGTCACTGGTGAATTCTACAATACATTTAAGGAAGAACGTATACCAATTCTCTACAAACTCTTCCCAAAAATAGAAGCAGAGGGAATACTTTCTAACTCATTCTATGAGGTCAGCATTACCCTGCTGATTTTAATATTTTATCAAAATCAAACAAATAAACAGGAAGGAAAATTTCACAAAAGTTAACTCAAAATGGATTATGGACCTTAAAGTAAAACACAAAACTATGAAGCTAGAAAAAAATTGGAGAATATCTGAGTGTCCTTGGGGTTAGCTTTGAGTTCTTAGCTACAACACCAAAAGCATAGTCCATGAATTAAAAAATTGGTAAGTTGGTCTTAATTAAAATTAAAAATTTCTGTTCTGTGAAAGACACTGTTTTTTGTTTTTTGTTTTTAAGACAGAGTCTCACTCTGTCACTCAGGCTGGAGTGCAGTGGCGCGATCTTGGCTGCCTCCTGGGTTCAAGCAATTCTCCTGCCTCAGCCTCCCGAGTAGCTGGGACCACAGGCGCCCGCCACCACACCCGGCTAATTTTTGTATGTTTAGTAGAGATTGGGGTTTCACCATGTTGGCCAGGCTGGTCTTGAACTCCTCACCTCAGGTGATCTGCCAGCCTCGGCCTCCTAAAGTGCTGGGATTACATACGTGAGCCAGGGCACCGGCCAACACTGTTAATAAAAACAGCCACAGATCTGTAGCTGCCACCAGTTTCAAAATGAAGATTAGCTCAATCTTTAAACATTTTCAGAGATTAATGATATCATTAAACTTGAGTCAATCCAGACAATTGAGTAAATACCCATGGCCACAACAGTCATTTTATTATATTGATGACATACTTTTTAAAAGTACAACCTTTCCTTTGTTAGATGTAAGAATTTTTGCTAAAGTTTTCCCATTTTGCTCTCACTTTTAGAAGTGCTTGATTACTATCTAACATTATATTAGCAAAATTATAAGCATTTTTGTGAGCTCTTGTTGGGAAAATAACACTGGAAATACAGTGATGTAATCTGAATTCAACTCCTACTTTGTCATTTCCCAGCCATGTGACACTCAGAGATCCATTTCTTCTCACTGGCTCTTTGCACTTCACCTATGCAATGGTGGTGAGAAATGCAATGATATGCAAGGTCTCCACTATCCCAAACACCCTATGATTCTATTCATCACATCATTTTGATAAATGTAATTGACATGTATATGAGTTGTTCAGAAATGGTAACCATTATTAGAAAAACCACTGTCACTCATTCAATCCAGACTTACTGTGAATGAGTTATTGTTCTGAGCACTGAAGTAATGGAATGATGTTGAATAAACAAGGTATGCTGCCTGACCCCACAAAGCTTACACTCTGTTGGGCATATCATACTCGAGTAATGAAAACACAAGACCAGACATGATGAATGGAAACCGCCATAGGTAGGATAGGAGCACAGAAGAATTCATTCCAACTAGATGGAATGTAAGGGAAAGTGTACACAGAGAAATCCATTTCTCTAATACTAAGTATTTGCAAAATGATTTATGAGCGCTGACAGTAATAACATTGTATGCATAGTAAGGCTTTTAACTTATTAAAATACCTACTTCTGATCATTGTTCCCTCATGACAGTGCATTAAAATAGAGAAGGCAGCCATGATCAGCACCATTTGAAATAGGCAGAAACTGAGACTTAAGACAGTTAAATACATGACATGATTTTATAACTACTGGCTAAAGTGAGGTCTGAAACTTAAGATCCAGCTATGGCCACTGCTAACCCCTTCCCTCTGTAGAGAGACATTATCCCAGATGTGACTCAGTTCCCTTGGGAGCTTGATGAAGTTTCCATTTCAACTGGATGAAGTGCCCGCCTTGAGCACAGCTGACTCTTATGCTCATAACTAAACCATCCTTGTTGTAGCTATAAAGTAATGAGATGCTAATATGTAATTTATCTCTTACAACTACTATGCAAACTTAGTTTCATTATTGCCATTTTAAACATGAAGGAACTAAACTCAGACAAGTGATGCAACTTGCCAAAGCCCCATGGAGCAGAGCTGGCTCCATCCACCTCTGTGGCTCACTGCTGTCCCTAGGGCCTCTGCCCAGCTTATCACATGCACTCTGCCTTCAAGACCCTCCACAAATCCACGGGATCAGTGGGCAGGAATTCACAGGCAAGGGGATTGAGGGAGGATACTCCCAAGGACAGGCCCAAAGCTAACTCCCGCCATGTGTGCTAAACCGAAAAGGCTCAGAGAGGCTTTTAGAAAAAAATGTCACCTTACAATAATTTGGGTTTCTAGTGTGAATTCTGGATGCATAAATAACAGTAATAATCATAATAACAATTTGAGTTCTGACATGAACAAAATGGAACTGTACTGCTCAGAAGGAATTCCTGGAGACTATTTTGAATTCTAAGGAAATATGAATCTGTGAGTTTAATATCATTAAATGTAACGTACATATATACTACATTTTCTTTGTCCATTAGTCTATAGATGGACATTTAGTTTGTTTCTATTTCTTGATCACTGATCTCATGTTAAATGAAAGAACAAGTAATACAATTTATCATTTTGTTAAATTTAAGGAAGATTCATTTAAATTGTCATCAGTGAAGCAATAGGATCTATACTGCTCGCCCTAAATATCACTCAGCAGTGCTGACATGAAGGATAGAATCATAACAGGTAATAGAGAAAAGATTCTATCAGCCTCAGAAAAATTAATGTCAAAGTCTGGGCTTGATTTCTTTTCAGAGCTGATGCTGTTCAAAAGTCTTGCAGATGTTCAGCCTCTCTGACTAACTTCTTTCCCTTCTGATGTGGATCATTTTGTTCTGCACTCCATTTTCACTCTAGGTGTGTTACAAAATCATCCATCTTGTATACTTGTCAGTTTATAAAAGCTTTGCAAAAAGCATGTGAATTGCCTCAAGGCTAGTAATAAAAATCTTTCCAACTTCCTGTGGATTTTTATATGTGCTTCACAGTTTCCTATACAAAATAATTGGGGGAAAAAAATCTTCACTGTTCAAAATTGCTCTTTAACTTGCTTCCTTTTCCTTCTTTTATTCATTCACTTTTCATTTCTCTTACCTTTACAACGATCATCAAATATAAAATCCAAGATCTTATTCTTAAAATGCAAGATTTTGAAAAGACTTATTTCAGCTGGCTTTCAGCTTAATCTAAAGGAAGATTTATTGATGGTCTGTCAGGTGGAGTTTCACTATCTATTTTTTTCCTATAGAATCTTCCATTTAAGACCTGTTCTTTGAACCAGAGCGATCAATAAGGGCTGGGAACATGGGCAGATACTGAGTCGAGTTTCCATAAAAAGAGAAGCTAAATGGTTAGCACGTAGGTGACAAATGGATTCTGCAGTTTAATCATGCCAGCCGTGCAGAAGTGCCAATGTGTCTTAGAAAGACTTCATTTTATCTACTGTTATTAGAAATACTGAGGGGCAGGACGGCTTTTGCCAAGATGAAGTGTCCCATCTATGCCTCAGAAATATAAAGTCATTCATGATTCCATGTGTAATTACAGTTTACCAGTGGAGATTTTTCCCACATATTACTTTCACTGCCATCTCTGTATATTTTCTGTAATCTTTGGCCAATCTGCTTGGGAAATTGACAAACTCTTCCATGAGAAATACTTTCAACATATTCCCAGGCTTTTCCCTTCATGAGAACTGGCTATATTAATGTTTAATCTGTAGACAGTTCTTGATTACCTGACACTTCAAGGAGAAAATTGGTATTTTATTTTCCAATAAAATGCTGTATATATTTTTTCAATTCTATGTTTTGCTTCTGTTACTCAATACATGTTTGTTTGAATGGACGGAGGGAGGGTGGGCAGGCAAAATCTTGATTGCTTGATGCTTTGGAAGAAGGTAGCTGTTAGGCTAAGTTGAAAGTCCCCTGGTGCAAGAGAACCACTGTCTGTCCTGGCCTCTGCCCCACACCCCCTCTCAGTCTGCACCTCTTGGGAGCAGGGCCATCTTTCACCACATGCGCAGCACCAGCTTGAGCTAAGCTCTCCCTAACGATAACATCTCTCAGCTCACATTTTCCTGGAGATCAGGAGAGATCGTTGACAAAATTGGGTGTCCTTGCCCTAGATCCTATCAGACTCACTGACACAGGAAAAAATAAATTGAAGTGGTTAGTAAATGTTAGGAAAGGAGATGGGTTGTAAAAAAAAGTTAACATTTCTAAAAGTAGTGAAATACAAGGCAACCCAGATGAAAATTGGGAGGAGAGAAGGTGATATACCCACGGGCAAATAAGTTTGTCCAGTTTGATACAAATATGGCCTATATCATGTCAGAGAAAATAGCTAACTTTTAAATGCCACCACCAAAAGCTAAGACATACGTCAGGGCAGGGGTGGGTGGGGAGCGGGACGACTCCCTCTGTGGGCTACATTTATGGTTTTGTGTGTGTTTGGGAGCTCAGAGCTACACACAAAGATAGACACTGCTGGACAGTCAGATTCTAGAGAGGCATTGAGAAGACTATTAGATCCCAGGGAAAATTGTGGCTGTAAATCCAAAGAAACAGAGGGAAAACTGAGCTTGGATTCTACTGTCCCATGATGTCATTTTTGCTGCAAATGAGAATGACTTGGAGTCGCCGCCCTGGAGTTAGCCCTCTTGCAGTAGTGCAGTGTCTGTGCTTGTGCGCATCCCTGCAGAAATGTAGTTGAATGAATGTAGATCACTCCAGCCCACATCTCTTTGGGTTATTTTCATCTTAAGTTGGGCCCTGTGAGGCTGCCTCCTCACTCATCATGCACCCGTTTTCTTCTTCTTCACCTTCAATCTTTTCGACCCTACCATGTTGAAGTGAGCCCCATTCCTCCACTCCCAACCTTCCCATGAGCTCCCCCAAAAATCCCCATTCCAAGCCCTGGCCTTTCCCCACCTGTCCAATGGACCCTTTTGCACGTCAGGCAGGGGAGAAGAGCAGAAACTCCTGCTTAAACTCTGGCTAGTGGGGAAAAAATCAAGAAGAAAGACACCTCATTTCTGCCTACATATGGGAGAGAAGAGAAAAGAACATCTCTCTTTCGGTGGGAAAGAGAGAAGGTGGTTCCAAGACAGGGAATATGATGGAGGAAGTATTCTATTCCAGGAACTAAGACCGCCACTAAGTGATTTGTTATTCACCATCCTCAATTCTAGGCAATAAAGTAGAACATTTACTATATTTCAGATGTATTTTGGATTAAGCAGGTTTCTGATGCTTATCAACTATTTATTACATCCTTTCACTGGGGAAATGTGTTCCAGATTTTATACAAAATGCTAATAAATCAGGGACTTCCACACTGACAAAACTGGCACTATAAACACACCAACCAGCCCCGTCATTCATCAGCCACACAGTGTGAAAGTTTACTCCTACAAATAAAAACCAGTTATTCATAAATCTGAAGTTAAATCCAGCTGGTGGAGGGCTTATTGCTCCTCACTACAGCATCACTCTTTAGAATCTTATTACTGTTTATCTGGCATGTTGTTATTTAGCTTTCCCATTTAGGGCTCAGCTGCTCATCTAGCTCATGAGCACTTGAAGGCAATGGACCACAGCTTCACTGCAAGGTCCCTGCAGCTGCCAGGACAGTGCCTTGCCTCTAGTGCAGCTGTCTATTCACTTACCGATTAATTTCTTCTTGAAGCCTTTAATCCGTCCATGTTATATGTGGTTCAAAAACAAAATTCCTAGCAGTTCCTTGTCTAGGCCCCCAGGTACTCTCTCTGTATATTGGGACAAAAGGTAGTTATCCCCCACAGAGCAGAACTCAGG
This sequence comes from Hylobates moloch, assembly GCF_009828535.3. Taxonomy (NCBI): domain Eukaryota; kingdom Metazoa; phylum Chordata; class Mammalia; order Primates; family Hylobatidae; genus Hylobates; species Hylobates moloch. The sequence goes on from NW_026652285.1 coordinate 41,903,286, forward strand.
TGCAGGCCAGGCTGATGCAGCCCTTCCAGACCCAGATAATCCCAACTCCAGAACTACGTACCTGCAGCCAACCAGGAGACAATACAAAACCAACCTGCACAGGTGCCAACCAGGGTCCCTGCAGGAACCAGGGCAGCACAAAACGCTAGAGAAACCATGGTAGGGTCAGACTGAGCATGGAAGTTCCAGCCATTAACTGAAACAACTGGGCAGGTACTCACGTTACACAGCAATGCTCAGGGATTCTTGGAGGAGTCTAAGGAGTCTGGAGTGATGTGACGGGAACCTGTGCAGTGGGAATCTGGGAGCTGGTCATGGTGACTGGCCATTTTTGAGAATCTAGGCAGGTGGGAAGCACAGTGCAGGAAGCCCCAGGCACCCGACATGAGGTCTGCAGAGAGCATTCATGTGTTTCAGAAGTTCAGTGATAGCACACCAAGGGGAGAATGGCAGTGCCGTCCTCTGCCTCCTCATCCATTCTGGCGTTGTTGATGCTCTGGGCTCAGCGGGCCGTGTTCATCTGGCCATTAATGCTCACTTGGTCATAGTTTTATTGGCTTCCAAGCCTGCATATCTTTTTCACCTGCTGGGCTTTCAGCCCTGGTTCTTGGCTTACATTAATCACAAATGCCTGTCTAATTAGATACTGCTGGTCCAGCAATGATTCTCAACCTTGGCTGCACATTGGAAACACATGGGGTGCTCTTTAACCATTCTGATCCCAGGCTGCACCGACTAAATCAGAATCTCTGGTGGAGGGATCCAGACACCGATAGATTTTTTTCATCTTCCCAAATAATGCATGCAGGGTTGCCATATTTAGCAAAGAAGAAAACAGAATGCCAAGCTAAATTTGAATTTCAGATGAACAAAACAAGTAATTTTTTGTACAAGTATATCCTGTGCACGATTTCAGTTTTTCCCAGGTTTAGATGTTTTTCTCATGATTACACTATGGTTATATGCTTTGGGAAGGGAGACCACAGAAGTATATCCCTTGCACTATTTGGGACATATTTATACTAAAAATAGTATTTATTGTTTATCTGAAATTTAATTTACATAGGATTACAGCATTTTATCTGCAAACCCTATAACAAGCAGCCAAATAGGAGAGTCACTGGAATCAAGGAGAGAGAACAAGAGCAGAGATTAGAGGGATTAGGCTGCCCAGAAGCACTGCAGAAGACCTGGAGCTCAACAACTGTTTTTTCTCAACATTTTACCAAACAGCACCTGAAGATATCTAAGGATTTAGAGCTGTAATGCACGTTTAAAAAAAAAAATCCTAGTAAAATGCTTTGCAGTCTGAATTTTTCAATGAATCAAAAGTTTGTTGATTTATATACTTAACAACACATCTAGGACACAATTTTTTTTTGTTTGTTTGTTTTTTTTTGAGATGGAGTCTCACTCTGTTGCCCAGGCTGGAGTGCCATGGTGGGATCTCAGCTCACTGCAGGCTCCGCCTCCCAGGTTCACGCCATTCTCTTGCCTCAGCCTCCCAAGTAGCTGGGGCTACAGACGCCCACCACCACACCCGGGTAATTTTTTTTGTATTTTTAGTACAGACAGGGTTTCACCGTGTTAGCAAGGATGGTCTCTATCTCCTGACCTCGTGATCCGCTGGCCTCGGCCTCCCAAAGTGCTGGGATTACAGGCGTGAGCCACTGCGCCCAGCCATCTAGGACACAATTTAATGTCAATATTTAGGAATAAGAAATCCAGAATCTTTGCCCAAGGATGCTGAATTTGGGAGTCCTGACTCGCTGAGCAGGGGAGGAGCAGGGGAGAACAGAGGGAGTGTCAGGGACTATCGATAATTCTGTAATGCCTGTCATACCTTACAAACTTTATGAAGACACACACACACACACAGAGACATATGTGTCTTCATAAAGACATATATATTTACACATACATATATGTGTGGGGGTATGTGTGTGTGTGTGTGTGTGTGTGTGTGTATATATATATATCTCCCTCTTTCGAACTGATGAAACATCGGCATAATTTTTTTTTTCCTGTGAGTTTGAAGCAGTTGTAGAGATTTGGGTAAACGCCTCACAAATCTACAGAGGATGTTGAATAGGAAAACCAATTCAACAATTCAACTTAACAAAAATCTATTTGATAAGACAAAGTATAAGATAAATATCTGTAAGTCCATACTGATATAAATAAATGATTGAGTAAATAAATAAATGGAGAAGAACAGGCAAGTGTTCCATTCAGAAGAATTCCAAATGGTTTGTATAGATGTGTACCCTCAAGAAGGACAAGCATAATTCCCACTCCTTAAGGGTGAGTTCTTCAAAATAACTTCCTTCTGAAAGCACAGTAAGGAAAGGGGAAAAAATAGTAACGTTATAGGGGAGAAATCTGCCAATGCCACGTCAGCCAGGTTAACATCACTAAGGTTACCATCCACAGTGCTGAAGTCCTGTTGATAGTGTGTCCTTGTAAAGTGATGGGATGAGAATGATGCTTTACCCCGAGGTCTTCCTCCCCAGAATCCCTAACTCTCATCTAATAACGAGAAAAACCTCAGACAAATTCCAATAGAGGGGCATCCTACAAAATTCCTGACTCAAAACCATGACAGTCATCAAAACCAAAGAATGTCTGAGAACCACAGCCAAGGGGAGTCTTCAATGTAAGGAAGTATCCTGGAAAAGATCTTGGAGCAGAAAAAGGACATTAGGTAAAAACTAAGGAAATCTGAATAAAGTATAGACTTCAATGATGTTTCAATGTTGGATCACTAATTATGGCAAATGTACCATGCCAATATCAGATAATAAAGGAGGAAAACGGGTACAGGGTAGATGCATACTCTCTATACTATCTTTACAACTTTTCTGTAAACCTAAAAAATTAGAACTATTAAACCTAAAAAACCTAAACTATTCTACAAGCTAAAAGCTTATTTTAAAAAACCTATTCGGCACATAGTGTATGCTTATCCTGCTCTACTTCTGTCCTCTCATTGACTCATGAATTTGCTATTTCCAGAGAATAAGTCAACTGTATTGATGTCACTCTGGAAACAAAGGTCCCCTTGCACGGTGGAGCCACAGGGCATGACTGGGAGGGGAGAGCAGACAGGTACACAGAGCACACAGGGAGAACGTGGCCAAGATTATAACCAAGTACAGTCCCTGTGGGAACACAGAGAAAAAGAGAGAAATTCCGGCTGTGGGGACCAGGGAGGAGTCCATGGAGGAGATGACCAGCATTTTCACTGCATCTGGGAGAATTGGTGTGATTTCAGCAGGCAGAGTTGGGCATCTGAATATCATTTAACCTAAGGAATCATTGAAGAAACCAGAGGTATTAGGTACAAGTGAAGATCTGAAATTGAGCAGTGACCTAAGAGCTGGCTTTGAATAATTGTGGGATGCTCAAATGGAGGAAGAAAGCATATCTGTGTGTCACTGCATTAAAAGAGAATAACAGAATGGACCAGAGAATAATTTCAGAAGGCAGATTTGAGCTTCACAAAAAAAAGATGTTTACAACAATTTAGCACCTAACCAAATTTTATTTGAAAAGAAAAAGAAACCCTCCCTTTGAAAAATCAGCATGGATCCAGCAGACCAATGAGAAATACAGGGTGTCTATACTGAACCACAGATCTTACTACATTTACACTCTTTAAAAACATGATGACTAAGTCAGAATTTTAAATGTTTCAATGAATATTTTAATTATAAAAATATTAAATACAAATGGTGCATTATAGGCTATAAAAACAATATATGATGTTTCTCCTCAATGAGCAAGTGAAACTTATGGAAGAGAAATTCAGCCAAAATGTATTCCAATAAGCATCAATCAATTGTGAAGTCTCATAAAAGAATAATGAGAAGGAAACCGAAGTTGGATGAATAACAACAGAATGGCCCACTGCTTTGATGACAAACTCCGTAAAAGCGTGTCATGTAGTCCTATGAGAATCCTGAGAGCAAGTCTAGCAGAGCAATTTAATGTCCATGTAAGTCAGTACATTCTACAGAGATCTTGGGGAACAGTATCTCATGGCCATCCAGTTCAGTACCATTGACAGGCATATTTCATAAGGATGACAAAGTCATTGATATTGGGGCGAAATGTATTGTGTCTTAGCCATTGTGTCACAGTAAGGCTGTGATGTATTCTAAGCACCTTGCCTTGCCACCGCTCCTTGCACAAAAGGCACTAACTCATTTTTCCAGTGAATTAATACAGGGTCCCTCTCCCAGAAATAGTGTAAATCTGCTGACTTCTACATCCAGCTCATTTGTCTCCTTCCCTTTCCTACAGGAGGGAGGGGAAGAGTTGGGCACTGTTCCCCAGGCCAACTGCCTTGGGCCTCTGAGTCTAGTGAGTTCATGAGGTTGTCAGTTCCAAAGAGCAGGGAAGGTCTGGATGTGTCAAGATCCAGTCACAGTTCAGTGTGATGAAGAACAAGATGCAATTGTTTGTTAGAAAACGTTGAAGAAAGAAAATATAATTCTAGAATTACCTATGCCTATGTGAGTTGAAGAAAATTGGTGTACAGAAGCGGTTCCCGACCAGGGGTGATTTCGCCTCCTTGGGAACATGGAGTAATGTTTGGGTTGCCACACCTTGAAGGAAGGAGTGTCGCTCCTGGCATCTGAGTGAGGTGAGGGGTGCTGCAAAACATCCTACAATGCACAGGACCCCCCAACACAATTATCCAACCTAAAATATCAACGACACTGAGGCTGGCGGATGCTGCTTATAGGACAAATATCCTACAACGCACAGGATCTCCCAGCACAATTATCCAACCGAAAATATCATTGACACTGAGGCTGGGAATGCTGCTTATAGGATAACTATCCTACAATGCACAGGACCCCCCAGCACAATTATCCAACCTAAAACATCAATGATGCTGAAGCTGTGAATGCTGCTTATAGAACATCTTGAGCTTGGGCTTGAAAGCCAAACAAAAAGTATAGCTTCTCTGGACACTACTTCCTGCAAGTCACATGCAGCTGTTTATTATTACATGGGTGTTTCCTCATTCCTCAGATTCAGGGAATTTCTTTCCTGGGGGCGGCAACTTCTGTTCCCACCAGCCATGGCCCCCTGCTCCATCTAGCAGGCAGCACCTGGATGATGTTCCTCCAAGTGTGATCTGACTCAACCCCTGCCCACGTGAGCAGCACTTCCACCACCACATCTCAGGCCCATGGCATGACCAGACTGTGCGTCCAGGGTAGGAAACACGGCGTAGGAACATCAGAAAATGAAAGACATCAGTGAGCCAGCTCTGTCTCCAGAAAGGAACACTCTTGTGTTAAGTCCTGGAGACAAGACAGGAAAGATGAGTCTCAGATGCCAGACCGAGAAGTTCATGCCGTATCATGTAAACACTGGGAAGCCATGAGTCATTTCCAACAGGGGGAATACTATGGAGAAAAATGGCAATTTTACGAAGAGTAACTAAGATAGACTTATACTGTTTTGGGTCACACTTCCCTCCACCCACCCTCTCCTATTAACAAATATCCCAGGGAGATAAAAATTATGTCTTTCCTTTAGTAACACTGAAATCTCAAATTTTAAAAGTTAAGAATACCGATTGAGTTTTTTTGTTTTATTCATGGGAATTCATTAAAACAAATATATTTTTTTCTCTTTACAGTTCATCATCATCATAACTAAATATGAAGTTTTCCCTTGTATCTAATTTAATAAAACTGCATTAGGAAATGCAACATGTGAAATAGTGCCATTAGAGTTGTGTTGATTAAATCATTTGTGGTAAAAATAAAATGCCTCGCCTTAGGGAACAAATGTGCAGTCACAGTGCTGTGGTGATAACTAGACCAGATTTTGCCATTTGATGGGAGACCCTCATTTTTAGTCAACGTTCAGTCACTTCTCTAATTTCTCCTCTTAAATAATCTTATTTAATTCAGTTGAAATTACATTCCTTATCACCAGCCAATTATAATTTTTAACGTTGATTATTTCACAGATCACTTTTGAGCAGAAAAACTTAAGACTACATACAACTGAAAGAGCATAAAATTATTTCAAAATGAAAGGAGGATCAGAGCAAGCTAAAATTTTGATTTATTTCAACAAACCCCTTTCAACCCATTGTCCAGGCATCTATCAGTTTCCAATGCATTAACATAGGAAACAAACCCACAGAATCTAATGTTCTCATTGTAATAATTATGACTTTTATTCAGGAATTATCTGGTGGGAGATGATATGCATGATCCTAACATTCTGCATGCCAGGGCATCCATATCACACCCGGGCTCCCTACATGGAGGGAAGGAGAACCTCAAATTACCTGGTGAGCCATGGAAGTGGAGGCCAGGTGGGAATCTCATGCATTAAATCAGGATGGCATTTTATTTATCTTAGATCCTCTGTGCTATGCCGAACTGTCTGAAACAGATCAGTTCCTCAGTAAGTACAGATATATCAGAAAAATAAAATATTTATTACTTAAGAAATGATTTGTGTATGCACCTATTTTTTCCTCAAATTGTAAATTCCTCAAAGCTATGTGGCCATCTCCTGTAGTGTTTGCTGAAGTGATCTGAATTTCAACCAAAAACTAATCCTTGAATAGAATAGAGTCTCATTAATAAGGGCAACCTCTTACAACAGAGCTGAAAACTCAACAAGCCAGAAGCTCACATAAGTGTGTATTACGATTTCTTCTGACCGGAGATAGCACCAGAAAACTCACTTTTCTTTTCTTTTTTTTTTTGAGACGGAGTCTCGCTCTGTCTCCCGGGCTGGAGTGCAGTAGCGTGATCTCAGCTCACTGCAAGCTCCGCCTCCTGGGTTCACGCCATTCTCCTGCCTCAGCCTCCTGAGTAGCTGGGACTACAGGCGCCCACCACCACACCCGGCTAATTTTTTTGTATTTTTAGTGGAGATGGGATTTCACTGTGTTAGTCAGGATGGTCTCGATCTCCTGACCTTGTGATCTGCCCACCTCAGCCTCCCAAAGTGCCGGGATTACAGGCGTGAGCTACCGCGCCTGGCCAAAAACTCACTTTTTTAATCCTAGTTGAAACTATTTCTAAATGTGCACTTGCAGTCTCCTTGCAGATCTAAGTCTGGAGGAGCCTAATTGTGTCTTTCTTTGGTAACACATCTGCACAATAATGTTCTTCAAGACAAGAGAGCACAGATTTCTCCGTTCTCCTCCCACCCTCTCTCCTCCATCTAGCTGACACAACATGAAGAAAGCTTTAACTGGGAAATGGGAAGGAGCAGATGGGTGAGGAATCCTATGAATTCAGGTGAAACACAGTGATAATAGAGTTTTAAAGTTCCCACGACAGCCAACTGTGTTCAGCATTTTCCAAACTAAAATAGACATCTTGTTGGATGGCATTGGTGCTTGGTGGACAGAGTGAATTCCATTATTCATGGAGGTGGCTTCAGATCTGTGGATTGAGATGAAGTAAGATTTTTCTCAGCCTAAATTTGGGACTTGTTATCTGACAAAGTCAAGTATAAATATGAGGACATCGGTTCTCTTCCCTGAGTATAGAAGCATTCTCAAGCCTATACATATATAGACATATTTATAAATACCTAGGCCAAAAATAAACAGTCTCTCTGCACCCTGGAATTTCTTTTGGGTTTATCTTCTGTCACCTACCTATAAACTTTCTGCAAGAGTAGTCTAGTTCAGAGGTTTAGGTATTCCCTGAGAGAATTTCCAACAGCTGTAATTTCTCTCACATGGTTTTAATATATGAAAAATTTCATTACAAATTAAAATAGTTACAAAGAATATAATTTCTTCTGGTCATATTGACATTTATAAATAAAATATATATCACTCTTTTAAATGTATCCAATTAAACATAAATACCATATGGAATTCATGTTTACCTTCTTCTATTTAAAAAAAGGCATGAACAAGCCCTTTAACAATTAAAATACCAGTTCTTTTTTATTGATACATAATAGCTATATGCATTTTCTGTGATAATTTAATACATTCATATAATCAAATCAAAGTAATTGGGATATCCATCACCTTAAATATTTATCTTTTCTTTATGATAGGGACATTTAGATTATTCTATTCTAGCTATTTTGAAATGTGCAATAGATTAATGTTAACTCTAGTCACCCTATTGATCTGAAATTGTATTTTCATTCCATTTCCTACATGGCATATAACATTAACGTAATTTACTTTTATGTTTGAAAGTCTTTTATTTATATCCCTGTCATACTCTTCTGCAACAATACATGAAGTAGACACAGGTTGAAATGTATTGATTTTATTTTCTGTGATCATGGGCTGTAAGTGTTAAGAACTTTCCTTCTGGATTACATTAATATTACATGTATGATTAGACCATAATCAATCAGTCTGAACAACACAAACACAATCTACATTGCAATTAGCAGTTGTTAAACATAAAAAGTAAGTATTTATTGGGAACACATCTCAATGAAGTGCATGTTGACTGCACTAAAGGAGATATTAAATTTCCTTTGGTTGCCAGGAAGATTTTGTAGGCTGGGGCAGTGTTCCACGGGAAGACTCTGGATGCGTAAGGGGGATTTGGAAAGTGGAGTAGGAAAGGAGAACCTTCAACCAGAAGTACCTTCTTTTGCAGGTGACTATTAAGAGGTATCAATTTTAGTACCTGCAGAAATTGTGGATAGGGAAGTTAATTTCCTGCAAATGATCTGTTGCTATGTCTCCCATGAAAAGCCTCTGCAGATCCCCAAGGGATACATATCCCAGTTTGAGGACAACTGGTCTAAACCAAGGAATCTCCAGCAGCATGAGGTTTTCAATCCAATGCATTCTAGGAACAACATATTAGAAATTCTAGTTGAATTTATTTTTATCAAAAAATGAGATGGCAATTTTATTTTACTTATATTTAATATATTAGGATTGACACTGGCTCTATATGTTGGAAGGACTCTGGTTTTCTGAAGGAAAGAATGGAATTCCCACCACTTGTTCACTCTTAGCATTTTAACATAGTTGGCCTGTGCCCAATTAAGTGGATTAATACATCTTATTATTTAGTTTAACTAAATGTGAACATGAACAAGTAAGCTTAAAGAGATAGTTGAAAAGAAACCAAGGATTGAAGATAATTCTCGTAAGGCAAGCACAAGCAACTAACAAGAAGACAAAGCGGTAATGTTTCCCTGCCCTTGAAGCCCTGAGACTGTGCCAAGCCCAATTTCCCATCCATCTGCTCTTTACTAATTCCCAGTCCAAAAGCTCATCATCTCTTGTCAGGCTAACAGGAAAGCAGCTTAAGTGATTTCCACCTTCACATCCAGCTAGTTCGCACCATCCCTAATGCCAGACTCAGGTCCCTGACTCCGATCACTCACTTCCCTGTTCCACTACAGCGTTTGGTGGCTCCTAGCACAGAAAACAGCATGTTACCTTCTCACCACCTACCCTGGGGCCTCTGCAACCTGATCACAGGTGATATTCCTAGAAGGTGGTCTCTTCCAACTGCCTAGGAATCACACTACCTGACCCAAGTGCACTCACTGGCCCCTCTGCTGGATGGGCATTTTATCATTTCTCCTCTGTCTGCAATTCTCCAACTCCTCCTACCCATTCTCAAATTCAGCTCAGGGCCTTACATCCTAAACATTCAGCACACTGAAGTCATCAGAAGAGGATGTGCATATATTCCCCGCTTCCCATCTGCACCCACACGTGCTGCCTTCCTGCTGGTCACTGCAGATAGAGTCCCCATGCTGCAATCTAAAGTCAGCCCTGCCCCTGTGCCCTAGATCCCATTTTTTTCTTGCCTACTCAAGTAGAGTCATCCACTGTATAACAATGTTTCAGTCAAAAATGGACTTCATATATGACAGTGGTCCCATAAGATCATTATCCTTTATATTTACTGTACCTTTTCCATGTTTAGATACACAAGTACTTACTATTGTGTTATAATTGCCTATAGTGTTCAACATGCTAGATAGATTTATAGCCTAGGAGCAATAGGCTGTACCATACAGCCTAGGTGTGTAGTAGGCTATGCCATCTAGGTTTGTGTAAGTCTACTCTGTGATGTTCCCACAATGAAGAAATCGCCTAACAATGCATTTCTCAGAATATGTCTCTGGGCTAAGTGATGCATGACTATATATTATTCTAGCAATTTCTATCTCTCCTCCTTATCTCCTACACATACACACAGACACACATACAAACACACACACACACAACCATTGCCATCAACAAAGATGCTCTTCATTTTTCCGATTATTTTTTGAACAGTTTCACTGGGTTTGGAACAGCTGCTGTTGGCCCTCTGCCCTTACCTCTTCAGTGCACATGGACCCCACTTCCATCTGTCAGCAACTATTCTTCGGCCTAAGGCTTTCTTTCTTCTGCCTCAATTTTGCCCCAACCCACCCACAGCAGGCCAAAAGTGCCAGTAAATTCACATTCCCTGGAACACCCTCCAACCAACAACTGACATGTGTGTTGGTATATAAACACCACATCTGCAATTCCCCTCTGCTGGGGCAACATGGCAGGTGTTGGGGGTGTCCTATTCCCAAAACTTCCCTGCAGGATTGAGCACCATCACCCAAAATGAGAGCTGGTGTGGTAAGTCCTCCTTATAAAGAATGCTGCTTCCCTACTCCAACTCCCCACTCCTCTGCCCATGTGCCCTGAACATCCCAAATGAGCCCAGACAGGGATAGAATCCCAGTTCCCTCTCCAGATACTGTTCCAATTTCCCATTCCCCTTTACAACAAAACTCCTCAAAAGCATGGTCTCTTGTTGGTGCCTACAATTCCTGTCTTCCCACTCTCTCTTAAACCTACAGCAACCAGGCTTTCCCTTTCATGTCCCACTGAAATGGTTCTTGTTGAGGTTACAATGGCCGCCATGTTGCTGAATGTAGTGGTCCAATCTCAGGCCTCATCTTAGCTGGCCAGTCAGCAGCATGTGACTTAGATGATTCTTCCCAAAGCATTTTGTTCACTTAGCTCCCTAGACACCAGGGCTCCTGGTTTGCTGCTGTCCTCACCGGACACATGTCCTCAGTCTTTTTTTTGGTTGCTCATCTTGCTGACCTCTTAGCATTGGAACCCCCAGGGCTCAGTGCTCGGTCTTCTTTTCTCTACCTACACATCTACCTTTAAGTCTTTAAATACATTCTAAACTCTGAAGACTCCCAGAATTTACATCTTCAGACATGATCCCCACTCGACATCCACATGGATCCCCAATAGATATCTCGAACATAACAGTTCCAGAACTGAACCAGTCTTCCAGCCCACTTGTAGCCTTTCCCACCTCAGCAGATGATTGCTTCCTCTCTTCCCAAGGCCCACGCCAAAACTCTTTGATTCAACTTTGGATTATGTCTTTTCTTACATGGAACAAATCCTGATCAGAATATATACAAAATGTGACCCCTTCCAATTCACCATTATTCATTACCTGGATTATTCCAGCAGCCTCCTAAGCAGTTTCTCTACATCCGCCCTGGCTTCCTTAAAGTCTTGTCTCAACACAGCAGCCAGAATGATCTATTTACACTTAAGTCAGATCATGCCACTCTTCTGCTCAAAAACCGTCCAACAGCTCCTCTTCTCATTCAGAATAAAAGCCAAAACCCTATACTGGTCTTCAAGGCTCAACATAATTGAGCCTCTCTGATGTAATCTCCAGCTACTCTCATGCACTTGAACTTCATTCTAGCCACTGCCCACCTTCTTTCTGTGAACACAACAGCCTGCTCCTGCCCCAAGGGTCTGCATTTGCTGTTCTTTCTGCCAGAGATGCTCTTCTATTCGATTTTGCTTCTCTTATACTATAATATTTACTTGTTTATTCTGTTTACAATCTGTCTCTCCTGACTAGAGTGTTGGTTTGTGTTGTCACAGCTACAGGAGAGCACGGAAAAGATCTGATACAGAGCTGATATTCAATAATAAGAATATGGAGTGAATGACTTTCTCACCCTTTTTATTCCCAAACATCCTAATTTCTGTTTAAAATATATTACTCCACTGCCTCAAACGTGCCCTCAACCTGTTTACACTCTTGCCTTCACTTATATAATTTTCTTTTTTTTTTCTGAGATGGAGTCTCGCTCTGTCACCCAGGCTGGAGTGCAGTGGCGTGATCTTGGCTCACTGCAACCTCTGCCTCCCGGGTTCACGCCATTCTCCTGCCTCAGCCTCCCGAGTAGCTGGGACTACAGGCGCCCACCACCACCACACCTGGCTAATTTTTTGTATTTTCTAGTAGAGACGGGGTTTCAGCCTGATAGCCAGGATGGTCTCAATCTCCTGACCTCGTGATCTGCCTGCCTTGGCCTCCCAAAGTGCTGGGATTACAGGCGTGAGCCACTGTGCCTGGCCCTCACTCATGTAATTTTCACTGTTGCTGAAAACCGTCTTCTCATTAATATAGAATCCAAGTCCACATCCTTTGTAAAGGCCAGGCAGAAGTCATCTCTCTCCTTTTGGTTTCTAAAGTCCTTTTACTTTGTCTTTCTATTATGTATAACAATCATTTATAACTGTTGTAAAGTCCTTAACAGCTTTATTTGCTGTGGCTTGAGTGTGTGTGTAGTTTTTGTTTGTTTTGTACACAGCATCTAGAGCAGGTTCTAGTCTCTAGCAGGTATTAACAGATGTTTGAAGAAGCAGAGGCTTAGAAACTTAAGTGGCTTGCCCAATATCACTGAGCTACTTCAGACAGTTTTGAGACCTCTGGCTGAGTGTCCTAACTCTACATTCAGTGGCCTTTTTACCTCCTGCAGCTTACATACCTTATTACCTTAAAAAACATAACACACCACTAAAACATTTCCATTGCACAGGATGTCAATAACTATCATCTGGACCTCTCCAGTAGAAGGAAAGGACCTGATTTTTTTCTGTTTAACCTCAGAGAACCCACGAATACCAAAGAACTTCCCAGAATTCCCAAACTTTAATATGCATACAAATCTCCTGGGCATTTGTTAAACCGCAGAATCTGCAGTAGATCTGGGACAGGGCCTAAGAAGGCACAAGTTCATAGTTAATGTCAATACTATTGATGACAGTGAAGTTATATACAACTGTTTGTTAAGCTCAATTCCCCAGTTTCCCTAAGGAACAAAGAAATTAAGGCAATGATTTACCATCTTGGCCATGTGTTGGAATTACAAGGAAGCTTTAAAAAAACCCACTGATGTCTGAGTTCTGCCTCCTCAGATTCCAGTTTAGTTGGCCTGGGAAGCAGTCTGGACATTGGAATTTTTTAAAACTCTCAGATGAATCTAGTCTGCAGTAAGGCTAAAGACCACTGTTATAAGTGATGTGCTTTATGATTGCAGTGGGAATGCTGAGGACAGGCATTCAGGCCACGTATTCACTGGCCAGTGCCCACCTGAGACCAGGGTGGACTCAACTTCAGAGTTGCTATTGCTCTGCCAACAGTGATGATAATTTAAAAAAAAAGCTGTCTTGTACAGCTGCTACGTATCAGGCAGTGTTTTGAACACTTTATAAATATTATTTTATTGACCCCTCACAACATGCTGTAAAACTATTATTACCCTCATATCACAGGTGAGGAAACTGAGGGATGGAGAGATCAATTAATTTGCCTAAGAACATAATTCAAGATTCCAACCCAAGTAATATGGCTCTTGTGCCCATGCATTTAACTGGGAAGCTCTACTGGCTCCCCACCAAGAATATTCTACAGGTCCTGTTAAAAGCTAAACTGTGGCCAGGCACGGTGGCTCACGCCTATAATCCCAGCACTTTGGGAGGCTGAGGTGGGCAGATCACGAGGTCAGGAGATTGAGACCATCCTGGCTAACACAGTGAAACCCCATCTCTACTAAAAATACAAAAAATTAGCCGAGTGTGGTGGTGGGCGCCTGTAGTCCCAGCTACTCAGGAGGCTGAAGCGGGAGGCTGAAGCAGGAGACCAGCATGAACCCGGGAGGTAGAGCTTGCAGTGAGCGGAGATCGCGCCACTGCACTCCAGCCTGGGCTACAGAGTGAGACTCCGTCTCCCAAAAAAAAAAAAAAAAAAAAAAAAAGTTATATGGCTGACGTAATAACGGAATCAGCCTCTTTTTTTCCACATGCGTCAGGCAGACTGCAGAAGTACTGCAGGTATCCCAAGTGTTCCACAACCCCCATCTGATCACTGACCTGCTGGGCTATTTGAAGAGGCACTGATTGGTATCCCAAGTCCAGCCTTCTCTCTTCTAATTCTCCCTTCTCTCAGGGCTGATGATGTCACCCTTCTTTTACAAATCTCCTATGGGTTCCCATGGCTGCAGAGTATATATGATGCCATAGCTCGACATCCAAGGTCTTCACAATGTGGCTGACCCACCTTTTATGCCTCCTCTCCTCCCCAACTCTTCCCCACTATCCTCCCTTCATCTACTCCCAAATGCAGACTCCGTGCTCCAGCCAAAATGCACACTCACTGCCCACCGCCATCCTAGAGGGCTCCTCCACGACCTCTCCTCTTCTTTAGTCAAAATCCCACTCTTCTCGCGAGACCCAACTCAAACATGCCCCACCATGTGAAACACAGAGCACTGTATCTCACCAGCATCACTCTCTCCTCCCCGGCCCTCCAAGGCACCCTGTAGAGACCTCATGACCACACCTGTCACAGGAATCCCTGCTTCCTTCCTTCACTTTGCATTTTCTCAATTTCAGGCCATTAGGAGCTGAGAAAGGCGTTCAAATATCGCCACATGCAAAATGTACTGAAGAAGCGATTTACAACGATTTACATTCTCAAGAAACCCAGCCTCTGCTTTCCAAGGGACTTCTTCCAGGGTATTTTTCTGCCCGGCGCCCTCCAGATTCCTTGGCCTTGACTAAATCAGTGCTGGCTGTCTGGAAGTGACCCCTCCCTCCCTGGCATTTCAGCAACTATAGCCAATTTTATCTTCTCGCTTTACCAAGAGCTATTGTGTTTTTGACCTATCACAGAAGACAGGACAGGCTTAGAGCTCTTTATGGTCCCCTCTGTGTTTAGCATCTAGTAACTAATTAGTGAATATTTATTGAATTTAAAAGGGAAGAACGTATCTAGATGAGAAAGAGTTTCAAATTGTCACCATGCCTGTAAGTCAAAAATCAGACTTTCCCCACACTGACAAGGCTCTGTTTCTTCAAACAGGCCAAAGAGCCCAGCCAGAGACTAGGATCAGCAACAGGAATGATTATCAGAACATCTATCAATGCACATTGCTTGTATATGATGGCTGCTTAAAAAAATCAATCAACTTCCAAAATATCAATGGTAGCTTTGAATATTTTGGTGGGACTTTGCCTTTATTTCCTCAGTGATAGCTTTGAGCTCAGCAGAGAGGAAGGGAAAAAGGATTTTGTTGGTTTTTTTGGGTCTCAGAAGTTTTTTTAGATTCCATACTCTTCTCAATGACTGTGTAGCTAATTTTTTTTCAATTTCTGCCCAATACTACAGGTGAATTTATACTTAGGCAAAAAGAAGCCAATAAGTGCCAGAAACTGTGCTGGGCTCTGGGGAAAGAGTTGGAAGGCTAGTGTCTGGAGTTTTCCAGGGGACAGAGGAGGAGGAAAACAGTGAAGACAAGGAAATACTTTATAATCTAGTTGAAAAGTACAGTGAAAAGGGGCAAAAAGAAGTACAGATAAGGTCTCTTAGTCCAGTGGGAGAGAGGAGAGTGAAAGAAGTGTCAGGAAGGGGATTCCACAAGGAAATGATATCTGGGCAGAGGGAAAGATAATTCTACGTTCACGTTCACTAGATCATCTGGCCAAGCCATTAACAGAGAAATACAAAGAGAGAATAAACATATGGGGAAAATAACTAATAATACTGACAAATGTTAATCAAAGTATCAACAATATATTATTTATTTCAAATATGATATTAACAAAAATGAAGCTCTTTAGTGATAACCAGAGTTCGTGTGGATATGAGAAATGAACCCTCCTATACATTGGTAGTCAGGGTATACATTGGGCAAACTGTTGTCAAGAATCATATGGTAATTTTCTGTTTCTGGCATTTGTTGTCTTTCTGGGGTAATGGATTAACAAGAGTGTGGGTTACATGGGTATATGTGTTTGTCAGACTCTTCAAACTGTATACATAAGATGTGTGCATTTCACTGCTTATAGAGTAAACTTTAGGCGGGGCACAGTGGCTCACACCTGTAATCCTAGCAATTTGGGAGGCCAAGGCGGGCAGACCACAAGGTCAGGGGATTGAGACCATCCTGGCCAACATGGTGAAACTCCCTCCCTACTAAAAATACAAAAATTAGCTGGGCGTGGTGGTGCACGCCCGTAGTCCCAGCTACTCGGGAGGCTGAGGCAAGAGAATGGTTTGAACCTGGGAGGTGGAGGTTGCAGTGAGCCTATATTGCGCCACTGCACTCCAGCCTGGTGACAGAGTGAAACTCCGTCTCAAAAAAAAAAAAGGATACTTCAATAATAAAAAATAAATAAATCATAAATTAATGAATTCACCAAGCTAAATGAACTTGGGCATTCACTACCACATTACTTGTAACAGCCAAAAGGTGCAGATAACTCAGGTGTTGGCTAATATGAACTTAGTAGAATAAATACGATGTATCTATTGAATGAAATATTAGGCAGTCAGTTAAAAGAATGGCAACTAGGAGGGTACACATAAATATCAAGTAGAGTAGTGTCTCTCAAGTGTAGCACGCATCAAATCACCCAGAGCACTTGTTAAAAACATGGATTGCTGGGCCCCATCCCTAGAATGTCTCATTCAGTACGTTTACCATGGGACCCAGGGATTTGCATTTCCAATAATTACCCAGGTGATACTGATGCTGTGGGTCCAGGGAGCACATTTTGAGAACAACTGAGTTAGAGGAATTCCTATTGGGTGTTACTTCCCCAGAATAGGCTCATAAAGCCTTCCTCCTCTCTCACTCCCTCTTCTTCCTCCTCATTATCACATTCATCATCGTCATCATCACTGCCATCACCACCATCATATAGAGCAGGTGCAGGGAGAAGGATTGTGCGTACTAGCTGTGGCTCATGCACACAATCCTCTAAGGGGAAGCCTTATCTGTCTCTTTTACAATCCCAAATGACTTTGTTTCTAACTAAGCCCTGAAATTACCTGTCTGTGCATAGCTTCCGTTTTGCATTGTAAATATCTTGAGGGTGTGAATCTATTCTTTGTAACCACAGACCTGTGGCAAGTAAAGAGTCAACTGCCCTTTCTAGGAGAGCTGCGCCCCAGCTAGTTGCCTGACAACCTGTCAGTCACTCCTTCCTGTGCCTAGGACGCAAGACCCACAGCTCTAACCTGACCAACAGGACCCTTCAGGCAGGGCCAGCCACCTTGACAGCTTCTCCACTGGACTCAATTTGAGCTGCTCACCACACTCATCTCCCCTCAGAGCTTTCAGGGCTGCACGTTCTCATCTCCCCTTGGACAGTAATAACTGCCAGGCAGGGACCCTCCTTCCTTCCCTAGTCCTTCACTTTCATGTCTTAGCTTTAGACTTCAACTCCTCCAGGAGGCCTCCCATGATTAAGCCTCACTGTCCCACATACGCACACGCTAGTCCCCCTCTTGCAAAAAGGTCTCATCGTGTCACTTGACACACTAAATGTTACTTCAATTTGTGTATGTGTGTGTCTGTTTTTCCCACTAAAACATAAACTCCATGAGGGCAAAAATCCCATCTTTTAGCTCACCATAGTATCCCAAGAGCTCAGTACTGATGTTCCCCAGCCCTTTCTTTAAAAATAAGATAGAATAATGCTTCCTCTTTTTTTGCGACGGGATCTCACTCTGTTGCCGAAGGTGGAGTGCAGTGGTGTGACCACAGCTCACTGCAGCCTCAACCTCCCTGTTTCTCAAGTGATCCTCCCACCTCAGCTTCCCAAGTGGCTGGGACTACAGGTGCATGCCATTGTACCTGACTAATTTTTGTATTTTATTACTATTATTATTAACATTATTTTTGTAGAGCTGGAGTCTCACTGTGTTGCCCAGGCTGGTCTCGAGCTCCTGGGCTCAAGTTACCCACCCACCTCAACCTCCCAAACTGCTGGAATTACAGACGTGAGCCGTGGCACCCAGCCAAGAAATGTTTCAAGAAGAAAAATCTGGCAATGAAATAAAAGACACATTAAAGTCTTCAAATCGTGCCTAAGCATTCCTGATTAAGAGCCTACTTTCTACCTCTCCTGTAATCTTGATTCACAAATTTGATAGAGTATTTTTACAGACCAAAAATTCCGATCTTTTGATTATTGATTAACGTTAAGAGGCTTTGGCTGGTCGATGTTGCAGGTTTTCACAGGCATCACAATAAAGTCTAAGTCTTTTTCATTATCCCACAATGTATTTCAGACCCCTGGACAGTAGGACTGAGGAGATTCAATCTGGAATTTCCACACCTTTGCCTTCACTCCCGTCTCTTTAGTACTTGGGCGTCACGTGGAGCCACCGAGCTCCTGCAGTCTGTGCACCTTGGATTCCTTCCTCTTCAAACCTCTGGCTTTAGATCAGAGGAACTAGAATCCCCCAAAACACTGCAGCAATTTATAAGGTCATATCACGAAGTAGGAACAGAGCAGATCAACTGCAGCCCTAGTCATCTGAATGGCAATTTCTCTGCAACGTGTTCCCTGTCTCCTACCTTCCGGTGAAAATTTCTGAAAAAAGAAAATATCTAACTGGATATGTTCTGTATTACATTTCCATTTTCCTTTCATACAATGCAATTTACTTTCCTTTGGTTTTTAATGCCAATGTTTAATTCTTATAAATTCATTCTAATGGGGTTTTTTCCCCACTAAATGATTAACAGCTGTGAGCTCTAGAGGGCTACACTGTACGTAGACACCACATTTTGTTTATCCATTCAGCCATATACAGTTGGAGACTTGATTGGCTTCCACCTTTTGGCTATTGTGAATAGTGCTGCTATGAATGTGGGTCAAAGTATTATTTTTAAACTGCTGATTTCCACCAAGGCAGGTAAGAGCCAATGCACATCCATTTCAGTTGGAGATTTCAAGACAAGAGAAACACCTGATTGCCAAAGACTGCATTTAAATGGAAAAGACTTCAAAAGGTTTCTCTCTTCCCATGACTCCTTTTAGATGGCTCCACCCTTCCTCCTATTCTAGCCTCCTGCATACACCCCAGTAACTGTGGGTTCCACCTTTTCCTCTGCCTCCCTCACACCTTCTATCAGAACTGTTCATTAAGGAATCTGTATTTCTAAAACCAAGACAGCCTTAGCTCCAGAGGGGCCTGAGGTGATGTAAGCAGTGGGGACGGCAGTGCCCAGAAGCTTTCAGACACAGCTGAGCAGTCACAGCTCCTGTGACTGCTGACACAGCCCAGGGCTCCTGTGTCATCTGTCCCTGCCTCGCTCCTGACACTTACTTCCAGTTAACTCCAACTAACTGATGACATCCAGTATCCAGTGACTAGGAATAACCTGAGCTATGGATTGGAAGCCAAGCAAAGGCTGTGTTTGTGTGTGGAGAAAGTGGTTGCCTGGAGAGGAAAAGCTGTTTGGTGGCTTTTATTAAATTTCTTCTATTTTAGGAATAGAAAGATTAAAGGAAATAAATCATGACCTTCACAAAATCCTTCCTTATTATGTTGACATCCTATAATCCTATTACAAATTACAAACGAGGTGTTTGGGTGCAGAGCAGGCCTGGGAGCAGATCTGTGGATGGCGGTACTCAGCTGCATCCCATGGTACAGGCAGAGAGCAGCTTGTGTCTGGGCTTCTGGCCTTTTCCCTCTTGTTTCTTGAAGCCTTGACCCCAGAGTGTAGGGCAAAGAGACCTTCAGATACGAGAAATGTTTGAATGCAACTGTCTTGGAAATCTTTCCTCAAATGCACTGATGAAAGGAAAAAAATATATATCTCATACTGTAATGGCTGTGGGAACATGTCCTGGAGCCGCCGTGTCAGCTGAAGAACAGAGATCACGCGGCTAGTGGGGGCCACGTGCAATTGTAAAACTGGATTGCAACACGCTCATCAGTGTTCCTCTGAACCGAAGAAAATGTGTAATTTTTTTCTCTCATTGATAAATATTTCTAACACTTCCAACGTTAAATAGAATTGACAAGTGATGAGTGGAGTATGCGCTCCCATTAGTTTTAATATTTTTTGAAGATAAGTTTTATGCCTATGTGAATTGCTGCTAATGTATTTATTTTAGGTTGTGAACTTCAGTCATAAAAAAATAATAAAAATTGTTATTTTCCAGGCTTCTGTTTATGACGAATTTGTCATTTATAGAAGACCCACTGGGAAACTGTAAGAGATATTTTATTTAGATTTTTGTGGAGGTATTACATATTCTTAAAATATTTTGGTCCTCAATCATTTTCAGGCTCAATAATTTTTTTAAAGCCAGCAAGAAAAGAAATGCAAAGATGCTGAAGGAAAAATCAGCAATACTATGGCCCAAAAGCTCCAGCAGAAATCTCCCATCTGGGCCTCAGATATGGTCATTGATATGGATGGGAGCTGGGGCTGGAAAGTCACCCCCTTCCAAGGCCTGGGGGCTGGACCCTGTCCCTTGTGTAGAAGAGGGTCCCAGTGCAGCCTGGGGAAGCTGTTCCATGAAAGACAGTCAGTCTCATCCAAGCTCAGGATCTGAAAGGTTTATGGGTTTAAAAATAAAAATGAGAAACTGAATAGACAATATTTTGTCATTATTTTCAAATGGATATAAACTATAAAGAAGATAATATTGCCTAGAGGCATTTAGGGGAAAAAGAGGAGTTTTTATTTCACGGGAGAAACATTTTATTTGTTCCCAAATGGAGGGTTTTTTCCTGTGGGCCAGGCTAATATTGTGATTAAATTGTAATTTTTTTAAAAAACAGGCAAAACGGCTGGGCGCAGTGGCTTACGCCTGTAATCCCAGCACTTTGGGAGGCCGAGGCGGGTGGATCACGAGGTCAGGAGATCGAGACCATCCTGACTAACAAGGTGAAACCCCATCTCTACTAAAAATACAAAAATTAGCCAGGCGTCTTGGCGGGCGCCTGTAGTCCCAGCTACTCTGGAGGCTGAGGCAGGAGAATGGTGTGAACTCGGGAGGCAGAGCTTGCAGTGAGCCGAGATCGCGCCACTGCACTCCAGCCTGGGTGACAGAGCAAGACTCCGTCTCAGAAAAACAAAAAACAAAGCAAAACAAAAACACACACACACACACACAAAAATAGGCAAAACAATCATAATAGCAGATTCTTGCTTGGTTGTAACGCACTTTCAAATAAGAGATAATTTCTTGGCATCTGTTACATGTCACAGCCCCTGGCAATGCTATTTTTCCTGATGAAACTAGCCCTTTAAAGCATTTGCATTAGGCCGGGCATGGTTGCTCACGCCTGTAATCCCAGCACTTTGGGAGGGTGAGGTGGGCAGATCACAATGTCAAAAGATTGAGACCATCTTGGCCAACATGGTGAAACCCCATCTCTACTAAAAATACAAAAAATCAGCTGGGCGTGGTGGTGTGTGCCTGTAGTCCCAGCTACTTGGGAGGCTGAGGCAGGAGAATCGCTGGAACCCGGGAGGCAGAGGTTGCAGTGAGCTGAGATTGCGCCACTGCACTACAGCCTGGGCGACAGAGCGAGACTCTGTCTCAAAAAAATAAAACAAAACAAAAAAACACTTGCATTAAACATTTTGTTAAACCATGATTTTTGGAGTTGAAATCACACAGAAGGAAGAAAGGAAGGAAGGGAGGGAGGGAGGATGGGAAGAAAGAAGGAAGTAAGGAAGGAAGGGAGGAAGGGAGGAAGGGAAGGAGGGAGGGAGGGAGGAAGGGAGGTCTCTCACTATAAGCTCCAAAATTCTTCCTACAGGGTTTATTAAGGCTCACATTGTGACCAGCCTGTTTCCCTGGTAGTTTATCTTTTAAGCTCTAAATAAACAAATGAGATTGAACTGAGCAACACTATTAACATTATCAGGCTCCAAGACCATAAGATGGTGGCCTCTAAGATCTCGTGGCAATTTAGAGATGATGGCCAGGAGGCAGCAAGGAGCTGGGCACGGCTATTCTTGGTCACAGCATCACTGACTGGGTCCTCGAAGATGCCAGCAGGAGCGGGCCCTGTGTCCTTGGGCAGTTTCTAGTCTGCCCAGCCCACATCACCAGCCAGGACCATGAGCACTGTATGTCGGGGAGATGAGAGAGGGAGGTCGTGAGCCTTTCTGGAATAGGACACGGAGATGTGTTGGTCCCAGGACTAATGCCTGTGTCCTCAGGAGCTGTGGGGTCTGTGTGCATGGAGGCTGAAGCCACAGGGATGGTGACTCTGGCAGTGTGTGTAGTTGCCTGCACCATTTCCAGGCTGGCTGCATAGCGCCTGTGCTCCAAGGACCTCCCTGGGATTGTCTATCATTATCTGACAAACTCATGCCATGGCCATTATTTTATTATTTGCCCATTCAACAAACATTTACAGAGCACCTGCTAAGTAGTTAATAAAACAAAGTCCTTACCCATGTGGAGCCTTCACTAGTGAATGCATTCATTTTATTTTTGAAGTCATTACCATCATAATTACTACTGACACTCCCTAACCTGAGGATGCTGGTGTAAATTCTACACCTGAGTGAGGCGCTTGTGTGTCACTCACTGTTAAGTCAGAGGACCAGGAGCTCACGCACCCCTCCTAAGCAGGGCCAATCCTCCACAGACAGCGGCTGTTTCCTCCATACCCACGTTACTTCCCGTTTCCTGTCTGTAAACCAGAGAGAAGGTGCTGGTCAGGGAAGCGCACAGGTTTCCCTCCCGTTTCATGGGTAGAGTTTTCCGGCAGGGCTGTGGTGAGAGAGAAGCTCGGGCTATACATCCAGCTTCTGTGGTCCAGCGCACTGCAGGACAGGGTGACCGCAGAGGATCATTGGGTACTGTCTTCCATGAAGCTGGGGGAAATGGGTCACACCTCAGGCACAAACCCCAAATGTGAAAAGCCAGCGTAGAATTCATGAGGATTCAAAACACGAGGATCAGCCTTGGCCAATACACCCGTGATAGAAGGTCATTAATTCCTCGCCTTTGTGAGGCAGCCCTAGAGAAGGCAGACCCCTCACAGTGCTGAGTAAGCAGCCAGAGAGGAGGACAGACTCACAGCATCAGAAGCAAGGTTGGGACTTCCCTATTCCGGCGTTGGTAAGAGCTGAGAACCAACAGGCGGCCCCCTGGCTGAGATGAGGCCTTTCTGCCAGGCGGCTGGTCAGCAGGACCACTCCTGCCCAACCCCAGTTCATCTTGGGTAGGACCAGCAGTGCTGGCCCGCGGGAGAGATGGTGGGACCTTTAAATAGAGCATGTTGCAAAACACTCCCTCCCCTGCTCCTATAGACATTACCCAAAGCTTCTCCTACTGGGGTGGTCCATGGGGTTGCAGCCTGCTGAACCTGTGATTCACTAGCTCCTGAGGCTGTGCTGCCCTCAAATACAGCAAAGTCGGAGCACAATAAAGCTCCGCACAGCGGAGAAGGCATTCTCTGTAGCCCGTTTTTCCCCCACAGCAAGAAGCAGCCAGAGTTCAGGCATAGCAGAGATCGCAGTTTTGCACTAAGAAATGTGTGAACAAACCCCAAGGCTTCCATCCCTCAGCAAGATCCAGGACTGGGATTGATGGGCCCCAAAAGACCTGAAATCAGCAACCCTGCTAACAGCTGCTCCAGACCCCAGGGCGGCCGGGACCACTCTCAAAGCAATCTGCCTCTGCTCCGCTGGCTGGGTGCAGAGGGTATAAATCAGCACAATCTTTCACAAGCAGTTTCAAGTGCATATCAAGCACTATCGCGCTTCCCAAAGGCCCAAGAATGATACAGTGGACTCTGGGGACTCGAGGGAAAGAGTAGGAGGGGGTTAAGGGATAAAAGACTACAAATATGGCGCAGTGTATACTGCTTAGGTGATATGTGCACCAAAATCTCACAAATCGTCACTAAAGAACTTATTCATGTGACCAGACACCACCAGTACCCCAATAACTTATGGAAAAATTAAAAAATAATAATAATTTAATTTTTTTTGAGACAGTCTCACTCTGTTGCCCAGGCTGGAATGCAGTGGCACGATCTCGGCTCACTGCAAGCTCCGCTTCCTGGGTTCATGTCATCCTCCTGCCTCAGCCTCCTGAGTAGCTGGGACTGCAGGAGCCCACCACCGTGCCTGGATAATTTTTCTGTATTTTTAGAAGAGATAGGATTTCACCGTGTTAGCCAGGATGGTCTCGATCTCCTGACCTCGTGATCCGCCTGCGTCAGCCTCGCAAAGTGCTGGGATTACAGGCGTGAGGCACCGCACCCGGCCAAAACGTTTTAAACATTTTTTTTACTATACTTTAAGTTCTGGGATACATGTGCAGAATTTGCAGGTTTGTTACATAGGTATACATGTGCCATGGTCATTTGCTGCACACATCAACCCATCATCTACCTTAGGTATTTCTCGTAATGCTATCCCTCCCCTAGCTCCCACCCCATGACAGGCCCTAGTGTGTGATGTTCCCCTCTGTGTGTCCATGTGTTCTCATTGTTCAACTCCCACTTATGAGTGAGAACATGAGGTGTTTGGTTTTCTGTTCTTGTGTCAGTTTGCAGAGAATGATGGTTTCCAGCTTCATCCATGCTCCTGCAAAGGACATGAACTCATCCTTTTTTATGGCTGCATAGTATTCCATATTTTTTTTTAAAAGAGCTTTCTCGCTTCTGTGCCCCTCAGCCCAGTGACCCCACTGGAGGGATGGTGAGGATGGTGGAGTCTGCTGCTGAGTGTGCAGTGACCATCCTTCCCCTGTTCTTACCATGAGTCATGACTTACGTATACCCAGCCACTAGCTTGCTTCTCACTCAGGACCTTGTGTGTAAAGCTTTATTTAGTTGAAATTATGGCTTTTTGCATTGCTTAGTTTAGCCTAAATTAAGTGTTCCTGGGCAGTGGGTCTCATTCCCTTTAGAATCACCAAGGAAGCTTTTAAAATATTTCTTTTCCTGGAACCCATTCTCCTAGAGGTGATCATTCAATTTGTCTGGGGATGGGACCCAGGAATGTGAATTTTAAAAGCTCCCCAAGTATTCTGTGTAGCCAGGACTGAGTCCTTGTTTCCTCTACAGTCAAGTAGCTGTGTTAAGGGCACTGGGGTCAGATCTAAGGAATGAGGCTCTGTGAGGCGAGCATCAATTTTCTCAACTACGAAGGGGAAAGAAATGGAAATGGTGGCATCCAGATCCTAGGGTCATTGTGAGAGTGACATTAAATAATGCCTGTGCATTGCTGAGCTCAGTGCCCATCTTATAGGAAGTGTTCAGTAAAGGCTTGACAAATAATTACAATTTCTACTTAGGAACATGAGTCATTTCTTTAGGGATAAGTTTAATAAGGATATTTCTATTCATAGAAATATTATCAGGACTAACTTAAGGTAAGGTTGTTTGACCTTCCCAGGGGCAGACAGTTCCTGAATGTGAACTGCTCTTTCTCAGAGCTGCCCACTGTGGATGGCCATGATTGCAGTTGCTCTCTCTTTAAAATATGGTTGCTTTCTGTCAAGGCTACACACTGGAATCAACTTGAGTGTCTTTAAAAAAATAATAATAAAGTGGGGACTGCCCAAACAGTGGAGTCAGGAGCTCATCAAATCCTGTCCCCAAAAAACAATAATGAAACTTGACAAAATTGTCAAAAAAGTATCATTTGAGGAGCCTGAAAATCAGCTAACAATATCGATCAAATTGAGAAGCATTTATTCAAGAAAAACTACTAAATTTAAGGAACGGACAGTAGGAGTCTGTGGTCTTCTTCAGCTCTACCTGCGCAGAGCGTTTGGTGGAAACCAGAAACTTTGCTGCCAGAGGGCACTCCCTTGATTTCAAGTGGAGCTCAGAAAATTCAAAACAGAAGCAATCTTGGTTTCAAATTAGCAGGGAAGACCAACAGTACAACTAGACTGAGATTGCAGCTCTGGGAGGGGCAAACAGAAGAATGGCAGACTAGAAAGAAATTAACAGTGAGATGCAGAAACGTGCCAGCCATAGGGGACTTTGGTGAGCTCAGACAGTCCCTGATGGTCTGGAGGCTTGCACATAGCTGGGTCCCTGAGCAGGAAACCAGAAAGAATACTAGCTGTCCACTTATCCATGGCTCACGCTGAGGCCATGTGGATACACAAAAGAGACATGAGGAATGTGGCAAAAATCAAAAGCTGGAGAACATTTGTGGACTGCTTAAATTTTGAATGCATTCTTCAATCACACACAGAGTCATCAACAAACAGTGGAAGATTTACTGGCTCGAGATGTTTGAGCACAAACCATGACCTATCATTGGTTGCTCACTAAGCTGAGCAGACAGAAGGGCAACTCCTATAAAGCCAGGCTTAAAAATAAAAGCAAGAATGAAAATTGAAAACTGAGCCTAGGCATTAGCAGTCACACATCATAAGAAAGAAAGACTCCACAGATTAGCCCAAGCTAGTTACTAAACAAACAAGAACACAGTTTCAGCCAGGTGGGGTG
Source organism: Hylobates moloch (assembly GCF_009828535.3). NCBI lineage: Eukaryota > Metazoa > Chordata > Mammalia > Primates > Hylobatidae > Hylobates > Hylobates moloch. The sequence continues at coordinate 41,929,850 of NW_026652285.1, forward strand.
TGGTGGCTCACACCTGTAATTCCGGCACTTTGGGAGGCTGAGGGGGGAGGATTGCTTGAGGCTAGGAGTTTGAGACCAGCCTGGGCAATCTTTCCAGAGCTCATCTCTACAAAAAAAAAAAAAAAAAAAAATTAGTTTAAAAAAATTGGCCAAGGGGCCGGGTGCGGTGGCTCATGCCTGTAATCCTAGCACTTTGGGAGGCTGAGGTGGGTGGATCACAAGGTCAGGAGATTGAGACCATCCTGGCTAACACGGTGAAATCCCATCTCTACTAAAAACACAAAAAATTAGCTGGGCATGGTGGCAGGCACCTGTAGTCCCAGCTACTCGGGAGGCTGAGGCAGGAGAATGGCGTGAACCCGGGAGGCGGAGCTTGCAGTGAGCCGAGATCATGCCACTGCACTCCAGCCTGGGCGACAGCGAGACTCCGTCTCCAGAAAAAAAAAAAGGCCAGGCGCAGTGGCTCACGCTTGTAATCCCAGCACTTTGGGAGGCTGAGGCGGGTGGATCACGAGGTCAGGAGATCGAATCCACGGTGAAACCCCGTCTCTACTAAAAATACAAAAAAATTAGACGGGCGTGGTGGCGGGCGCCTGTAGTCCCAGCTACTCCGGAGGCTGAGGCAGGAGAATGGCGTGAACCCGGGAGGCGGAGCTTGCAGTGAGCTGAGATGGCGCCACTGCACTCCAGCCTGAGTGACAGAGCGAGACTCCGTCTCAAAAAAAAAAGAAAAAAAATTAGCCTGCCATGGTGATATGCCCCTGTAGTCCTAGCTACTTGGGACACTGAGGTGAAAGAATCACTTGAGCCCAGTAGGTAGAGGTTGCAGTGAGCTGTGATTGTGCCACTGCACACCAGCCTGGGCAACTGAGTGACCCTGTCTCTAAAAATAAGTAATTAAAAAAAATTTTTTTTTTTTTTAGACGGAGTCTCCCTCTGTCACCCAGGCTGGAGCACAGCAGCATGATATCGGCTCACTGCAACTTCCGCCTCCTGGATTTAAGCAATTCTCCTGCCTCAGCCTCCTAAGGCAGGAGATTACAGGCTTGGATTACAGGCACTGGCCACCACGCCTGTCTAATTTTTGTATTTTTAGTAGAGACAGGGTTTCACCATGTTGGCCAGGCTGGTCTTGAACTCCTGACCTCAAGTGATCCGCCTGCCTCAGCCTCCCAAAGTGCTGGGATTACAGGCATGAGTCACCAGGACTGACCTAAAAATAAATAAATTTTAACTAAAGAACACAATTTTGTAACTCCCGACGTTAATGCTGAGGACAGAGATCCTGCATCCTCAGAACCAGCACAGTGCCCAGCACAATGCAGGTCTACAGAGAAAACGTTTGTTTAATAAAAATGAAATCCAAAATACTTCATCCTCAATGTCCACTCCACCAGTCAGAAGTTCCAGTTAAGACTTGACCACCTCCCCTCTTCTCCAAGACCAGACCTGAGACCGCCTTCTTTTCTTCAGCATTTCTCCCTCCCACACTCTTCTTTCAAATCCAGATAATTTATGGTTTTCATTTCCCTGCTTCTATTCAATTTTCTCTTAGAGTATGTCACCTCTGATTAATAATCCTTATTTATCATCATTATTACCCATCTTACAAGATCCATTTCTCAACCATCACTTCTCTTCCTCTTCATCTTGTCCTGCTTGAGAACACTTTCCTGATTTAAAAGCCATTTATTTACAAGATTTCATTTACAATTTTCTTCAGGTAGGGCAATGGATATGCACACTCTGAGGATCTACATGTCCAGAAGTATGCATCTTTTGCCTTGAAGGACATAGGATTTCTGGATCCTGGTTCGTTTCCCTCAGTGAGCTAAAAAGTCTAGCCAGATTTCTCTTCTAAGTAACCTGTTCTTTCTCTTCAGAATCTTAGCCAATTTTTTCCTTTGTTCTTATAATTCAGAAATTTCACCAGGATATTTCTAGGTAAGTTTCTTTGGTTTTGTTTTTCATTAATTCTGCCCTGGAGATCAGTGGTTTTATTCAATCTAAATCAAGATTTTCTTAGGTTAGAAAAAGTTGCTCCTGGCCAGGTGCAGTGGCTCATGCCTGTAATCCCAGCACTTTGGGAGGCCAAGGTGGGTGGATCACGAGGTCAGGAGATCGAGACCATACACTGTGAAACCCCATCTCTACTAAAAATACAAAAAATTAGCCAGGCATGGTGGCGGGCGCCTGTAGTCCCAGCTACTCGGGAGGCTGAGGCAGGAGAATGGCGTGAACCCGGGAGGCGGAGCTTGCAGTGAGCCGAGATCATGCCACTGCACTCCAGCCTGGGCGACAGAGCGAGACTCCGTCTCAAGAAAAAAAAAAGGAAAAAGAAAAAGAAAATGTTGCTCCTAATATATGCTGAACAATCACTATTCTTCCACCTGTTCCTTTTTCACCTTCTGACTCTCCCACTACTCACATGGTATCATAGGATCTAAATTTTCACTCACGCTTTCCTTCCTATCATGACTCAGTTTCATCCTCCAGAATAGTTCTTTGGACCTCCTCGGTCACCATGCTCTTTTTTTTGGTTTGTTTACTAATTTCTTTATGATTCCAGAAATCATGCTTTGTAAATGCCAGATGTTTTCTGCAGTTGTGTCTCCTTGAGAGGTCTTGTTACTCTTTTGCACAGAGTCTCCTCAGACTGGCCACCTGTTCCATGGACAGGCTGTAGTTAGAAAGGAATGGTTGGGATTTGCATTTAAAACGCATTTTCACAACGAGCACACAGCTCTTGCCTAGCTTGGAAGCTGGGGGCGATAACAGCAGCGGGCTGAAGTTAGGACAACCTTTGGCAGGGTCGCTGAACGGGTTTGCTCAGCTTGATCTTCCTCCCACAAGCTGCTGAGTCCATTTGAATAGGCTATTACTTCATTTGGTGGACTAGTTCTCCGCCTCTACAAACACCAGGCTATTTGTGCCCCAGAATGTAGCAGACCAACGCTGCCTCCTAGTGGCTTCATGGCCCCAGGAACCACACATTTATCCAACCCTGACAACCCCCCTTATCCCAGCATCCCTTACGTCCTGCCAGTCCTTGGGTTGATGGGGTCCAATCACCTGGGAATATCTCATTTGCCCCTATTTTTTCTTACATGCCTTCAGGGATATGAAATATAACTGAAAATTGTACACTATCATCTCTCTAAAAATCTTTTATTAACTTATATGTTCACAGCCTAATGTGGTGGCATTTTTCATTTATTTCTTTCTAGGGTCAAAGCTATGGACTTTTTTCCCTCTTTCTCTTTATTGTTTTTCCAATCACAAAAGCAATATATGCCTAACAAAAGAAAAAGCAATACAGTTTTTTACAAAGAAAATATTAAAATTCGGCCGGGCGCGGTGGCTCACGCTTGTAATCCCAGCACTTTGGGAGGCCAAGGCGGGCGGATCACGAGGTCAGGAGATCGAGACCACGGTGAAACCCCGTCTCTACTAAAAGTACAAAAAAATTAGCTGGGCGTGGTGGCTGGCGTCTGTAGTCCCAGCTACTTGGAGGAACCGGAGTGAGTTGCAGGAGCGGATCATCCAGCCTGGGTGAGCAAGATCCGTCTCAAAAAAAAAAAAAAAAACCTATTTGCCCATACCTTTGAGATAACCTTCATTAACAAATTTGGAATAGAAACATTAACTTTTGCTGGGCGCGGTGGCTCACGCCTGTAATCCCAGCACTTTGGGAGGCTGAGGCTGGTGGATCACGAGGTCAGGAGATTGAGACCATCCTGGCTAACATGGTGAAACCCCGTCTCTACTAAAAATACAAAAAATTAGCCAGGCACGGTGGCAGGCGCCTGTAGTCCCAGCTACTCGGGAGGCTGAGGCAGGAGAATGGCATGAACCCGGGAGGCGGAGCTTGCAGTGAGCCGAGATTGTGCCACTGCACTCCCGCCTGGGCGACAAGGCAAGACTGTCTCAAAAAAAAAAAAAAATTAACTTTCAATTTTTATACACGTATACACATTTCATATATACATATATATAATGTGTATATATCATTCACATTGATGTGCATATAAATATGTTCATTTTACCAAGGCAAGTTCATTCAACTCATATACACATGAATATTCCACGACTTGTTTTATTTTTAGTTGAGAAGTAACAATTGTACATATTTATGGGATGTAGAGTGATATTACACATGTATACAATGTGTAATGATGAAATCAGGGCAATTAGCATATCTATCACCTTGAATATTTATCACTTCTTTGTGTTGTGAACATTCAAAATCTCCCCAAAATGAGATGTTTTACTTGGTAATCTCTAAGCCTTTTCTTCTGATCCTAATGTAATAATTTTATCATGTTGTTGCCCTAAAGTCTGTGTAAGGGTGATGGGAATGAGTAAGGTAATAGGAATAATAAGCCAAATGGTTCTTACTCACAGAAGGGGCTGATCCTGTGTCTTTCCAGCCGTAGAGCTGGGCCAAACCACTGGGAGGGTCTGGGCACCAAATAGAACCCTCAAGTTGATACTGTGAAATCTGTTTTCTATCACCCTCTTCCTAGGTCTCATCTGTTAGGGAAAGGTGAAAGTCAGTGCCAGTGAGACTCAGAGGCAGCTGGGAGTTGTGGAGCTGCAAGCGTTAGGCTTTGAACTGTTTTATGGCCTTAAACATACCCCTTAGCGGCTGGGCGTGGTGGCTCACACCTGTTATCCCAGGACTTTGGCAGGCGGATCACGAGGTCAGGAGATGAAGACCATCCTGGCTAACATGGTGAAACCCCATCTCTACTGAAAATACAGAAAAATTAGCCAGGTGTGGTGGTGGGTGCCTGTAGTCCCAGCTACTCTGGAGGCTGAGGCAGGAGAATGGCATGAACCTGGGAGGCGGAGATTGCAGTGAGCGGAGATCGTGCCACCGCACTCCAGGCTGGGCGACAGAGTGAAACTCCGTCTCAAAAAAAAAAAAAAAGTACCCCTTAGCTACAGGCCCACTTGACATGTCTGATCTTTCTATATCAACACGTTGTAAGTCTGCATAATTCCTTTCACCAATGTCCTGTCATTAGACATCGGTTGGTTTCCAATTCTTTGCTACGATGAACAATGCTGTTCTGACCACCTATAAACATATCCACTTCGACCTATAACCATATCCACTTATTGATCAGTTTTGTAGGATTAATTGCTGGCGATGAGACTCCAATGTTAACTTGCTATGTAAAATATGGATACGTACTGCCAAGTTACCCTCTGAAAAAATAGTTTCTTTAATTACAAAAGAGTGAAAGAATAATGGGCTATGGCCTTTCTGGAGGGCCATCTGATGTCACTGCCCAAAATGTGAGGGGCCACACTCATTGACGCAGCAATTCCACTTTGGGCAGTTGGTCCTACAGAAATAATTGCACCAGGAACTGCTTACTGAGGAGCTACTGACACTGCAGCTTCAGGGCCACTCACTTGTATGAACCTGTTAAAAGAAAAAACTTTAGACAAATTAAATTTAATACAGTTTAATTGAGCAAAGAATGATTCACAGATGGCGCAGCTCCCCCACCACTCCCTACAAGTCCCTCCGAACCAGAACAGGTTCAGAGCAGCTGTGGTGCTGTGCTTGGTCAAAGAGGATTTATGGATGGAAAGCGGAAGTGAAGCACAGAAACAGCTGGATTGGTTACAGCCTGGTGTTTGCCTTATTTGAACATGGTTTGAACAGTTGGCCGTCTGTGATTTGCCAAAACAAAGTGATTGGTACAAGAGTAGTTCACAATCTGTTCACACACCCAGTTAGTAAACAGGTCACAATATACGAAGAAATATTTAGGTCCAATTTAAAATAAGTAAAGAGACAGCTTTAGGCTAAACGTATTTTAACACATCACAGCTACTTTTTATTTTTTATTACCAAAAGAATGATGCTCTCGTATACGCCATAACATGAATGAACCTTGAAAATATTCTGCTATGCAAAAGAAGCCAGAAACTAAAGGTCACATATTTTATGATTCCATGTATATGAAATATCCAGGATAGGTAAATCCATAGAGACAGAAGGCAGATTAGTGATTGCCGGGGACTGGGGGGAGAAGGGAATGGGGGCTGACTGTTTAATGGGTGCAGGGCTTCCTTTGGGGATGATGGAAATGTTGGGGAATCATATAGTGATGATAGTTACACAACATTGTGAATGTACCAAACACCACTGAATTGTGCACTTTAAAATGCATAAAATGGTGAATTTTATGTTATGTGTATCTTGTCACAGTAAAAGTCTTTGATTAATTAATTTTTTTGAGATGGAGTCTCATTCTGTCTCCAGGCTGGAGTGCAATGGCTTGATCTCTGCTCACTGCAACCTCCGCCTTCTGGGTTCAAGCAATTCTCCTGCCCCAACCTCCTGAGTACCTGGGATTACAGGCATGTGCCACCACGCCCAGCTAATTTCTGTATTTTTAGTAGAGACAGGGTTTCACCATGTTGGACAGGATGGTCTTGATCTCGACCTCGTGATCCGCCCGCCTCGGCCTCCCAAGTGCTGGGATTACAGGCATGAGCCACTGCACCTGAATGATTAATTCATATTTTAAAAAGGGCAGTGGGCCAGATTTGGCCTGAGGGCCACAGTTGCTGCTCCCAGGTCTGTAGTCACACTGCTGATCTGTGTGACGGCAGGTTCCTTAGTCTCGCTGTGCCTCAGAAGGTTGTGTGAGGATGAGAAGAGTTAATACTTACAAAGGGCTTAAAGTAGTGTTTGGAACATAGGACATATGCCAGAGATGCTAAGTGTTATCATTACTGTTGTTGTTAATAGTACACCTCTTAAGAGTCATGGAGCCCTTTGACGATTTAAGGAAAATTATGAACCTTCTAAGAAAAAACAATGAGCCTATGCACACAAGAGAAAGTTCCACAAGGTTACAAGCCCAGGCAGAGCCAGAGGCCTAACTAGAACCCCTAGATATCTGTGTCACCCAGCTGACACCATCAACAGGATTTAGTTGCTGAGAGAGAAAAGAGGCCCCAGGAATCTCCACCTTGGAAGGCATAGCCATCAGGAGGAGGCCAGAGGAAACAGAAATGAAGGTTGAGGGGGTGACTGAGAAGAGGACAGGAGGGTCTCAGAGCCAGACTCTGCCCAGGTGGCGGTTTATCTAGACACTGCTATGGCCGGGTTCCCCTGACCATTCACAGTGGCCAGCTGCACCCAGGACACAGCAGGTTGCGGGGCAGAGCCGGCACCCTTTGCCTTAGACAGAGGTAGCATGACAGTGAGGTGACAGTGATATGGAAATGCCATCCAGGAGGGCCTTCCAGCTGTTATCCAGACCGCATCAACTCTAATGTCTTATTTTCCATATTCTGTATGCACTGGCATTTGGAGCCCTGGTCCTGGAGAACCTGCCCCTCCAGGGCAAGCTAATTCCTGGAGATAGCATGTGACTCCCTGCAAACACTCCTGTGATATGCAAGTCAACCAGTCGAGAGCCCACATCTCACTATCTCCTTCCCCAAACTCTCCACACCAAGCCAATATTTCCTTTAAGCCACCCAGGACCAGGAACCAGGCAATAAAGACCACCCTATGGCCCAGAGCCCATCAAAGTTATTCAAACTTGTCAATCCTAAGGTCACCATACCCATCCCTTCCTGCAAAAACCCCAAAAAAGGCTCTGGGCCACACTGTCCCCTCTCACCTCTCTCTGCCTCCTGACCAACCTTGGTGCTTGCCGCATGGCCCTGCATGGCACGATGGTCGTACCTCTTCTTCCTAGGGATTTGTAAATATGAACTTCTTCCCTCATGACAGTCATTTCCGCATCTGCATGTCTTACTACACTTGATTAAAACAAATCCCAGGTACAGATTGTAATACACATACCTCACAGCTATACTGGAACTGGTCATCACACACACAAAGGAATTGGACCTCAGACTAGCTCCATGATGATGGGAATAAAGGGCTGGATGGTCAAGTGCTATCCACATATCACACGTGTCCAGGCCATGGCCAATAAGCCACTGGTATTATATCTTGCAATGCAAGATGTGAAAACAGGAAGTTTGGAATGAAACATCCAGCCAGAGACCTCCAATTCTCGACTTCCTGGTTCCTGCTTCTGCCCTCCCCACACAGGCCTGCAGGTACATCATTGTCACCCGCTTCTCACCACCCCCCAGACCTTCTGCTCCCAGAAGGAATCTTCCTGGGGCTCATCTGTGAATGTAGATTGGAGCTGGAGGTTCCCAGGGTTCTGTACTCAGGAGAAGGGTTAGGTTTCGAGCATACAGCAGTGCCTATCACTGGGGAGGCTTTTCTTGGTCTGTCTGGCAGATAACGTTTTTAAATAATATAGACCTAGGCTGGGCGCGGTGGCTCACGCCTGTAATCCCAGCACTTTGGGAGGCGGAGGCGGGCGGATCACAAGGTCAGGAGATCGAGACCATCCTGGCTAACATGGTGAAACCCCGTCTCTACTAAAAATACACAAAATTAGCCGGGCGAGGTGGCGGGCGCCTGTAGTCCCAGCTACTCGGGAGGCTGAGGCAGGAGAAAGGCATGAACCCGGGAGGCGGAGCTTGCAGTGAGCCGAGATCGCGCCACTGCACTCCAGCCTGGGCGACGACGAGACTCCGTCTCCCAAAAAAAAAAAAAAAAAAAAAAAATATAGACCTGATTGTCTTCTACAAGATATTTTGTCTGTCTGTGCTGTTTCTTTTTTCTCTCTCCTTTACATCTAATCTTTTGGGTCCCAGAGTCCAGTTGGTGTGTACACCTCTACTAAGTGTACAAGACGCTCAGTAACCCCTGGGGCTCCCCTTCTCTTTTGGGGGGCAACATCAGGAAGGAAAAAAATAAAATTCAAAAAGTGAAGTGGCATAAATTCCCTGTTTCAAAATAAGGAGAAGGAAGAAAGGCTCAGGGTAGTAATAACTGTATTGATAGTAATGGTAATAATAGCTTCCATTGAGTAAGTGTGCTTTTGTCCTAAAAGCTATGTGGGGGGGCATCCCTGCTTAAATTCTTGAAACCAGCTCCCCTTACCTGGGTTCTCCGCTCTGCTCCTGCACCCACTGGGACCCTGGGCCACGGGCAGCTCTTGCAGCCTCTGCTCCTCCTTCCAGGAATAGGGTCTTGCAGGGTCTCTGACCTGAGTTCCAATGTCTCTTCCTCTTCCAGATAAACTCCTTGTATTGGTCGGGGAATGAATAGTGGAAGTGCTTGGGGCTTGGGCAGAGACATGTCCTGAACATCTCACTTTAGTAAGAGCTTGAGTCGGACAGCCTGGGTTCAAATCCTAATTCTGCCACTTCCTAGCCATGCAGCCTCTGTCTTCCCAATCAAATCAAAGATAAAGTCAAGATCAAAATGTGGACATCCCTATACTTACAGATTAAAACCTTAGTTGAACTAGGAAGAGCATAAATGCTCATTCCTTAAAGTGGAACAAATTGTTAATTGTGCAAGATTCTATATTAGTAGATTAAGTGTTTACAGAATTGCTATAAGCCAAGTGGAGTAACACCACATAAGAAATAGTTTGATAACCTTTCTCTTGGAGTCTTGCTAATAACTTCAATAAAGGCTGAGACATCACATGTAGCCAAAATAATTTTCATAGGAGAGAAAGAAAAGGAGGAAAGAGGGAGGAAGGGAGGGAGGTAAATAAAGAGGAAGGAAGGAAGGGAGGGAGGGAGGGAAACTAACATCTAGTGACCTGTTAGCTGCTAATTATTCAAGTTTCTCTATATTTTCTTAAGTGGAACTATACAAATATGTATATAACTTCACTTCTGTGATTTCAGTATACTCCTTAGAAACATTTTTGTTGAGTTTTTTCTCTTTAAATTGTTGATTTTATATAGGTGGGACCCTGCATGATAGTTTTAGAATTGACTCCTTTCTTTCCTTACCAAAAAAAAATTTCATCTATAAAATTTGGTTCTGCTATTAAATAAGGCATCCAGCTTAATGTAAATGGGCTAATTAAAACACTTTCACAGACTCAACATTAAATATCACTTCAGCAGGCTAACATCTGAACATCAATATTAGATGAGGTTGTCATGTATAATGTAAGTTATAAATTTATACTCCACTGAACCAAGTAATGGGTGTGCAATTAGTAGCATAGTTAAAGGATTTGATAAAAACCAAAGCTATTTTTGTTATCAGATGAGTGAGGATTCTAAATGTTTTTCCTAAGGACAAAATGTGCTCCTCCATCATGGGATAAGAGCCAGTCTAAAATGAGAAGTCGATCTCACTTGGATGCATTTTATTGGAAAACACTCACCGGGGTCAATTCCTGCTCCAACTGGTAGAGAACTCAGCAGACCGTGATATGTCATCACCAGATTCCATTCAAGGATTAATGGCTCCAAAGAACCAGATGCCTCTCTAAGTCTTCCTGTAATGTTACACCCAAGTGTGACTCGTCCCACTATTTCAGTCCCCTTTACACACCAAGGTGCAGAGACTGGCTTTTCACAAGTCACAGGGGAATAGGGCACATGGATAATCCAGCCTATGCTCTAAATCATCTCTCTTGGTTCGGGCCAAGTCATAGTACTCGTGGGACCTGCCAAAACAGAAGCTCGCCTTCTCTGGGGCGGGTGGGGCGGTAAGGGATGGGATCTGTTTAGAGCCATCTCTCACCACGAGGGAAGGCTACAATGTCCCTGGAAAGATATTGTCTGGTTCTGGTACTAATTTGGCTCAAATGACCTTGAAAGGTCAAGGGATTTCTGTAACTCCTCCACTCCATATATAAGGGCTGCAACAATGTGATTTCAGGACAGCATCTGTGGCCTTCCCGAGCTGGACCTGAGGAATCAAGAGCAGGTCTGGGAGTCTTGCCCTTCTTTGCACCCTAGCCGGGTATCGGTCCACCTGCAAATTCATCTTTAAGGTACAGTACGTTAAGCTTGTGTTGTCGAGTGTGGGACTATCTCACAACTTGGGCTGAAAATTGAAATAGACATCACCCCCCTTATATGTGTGTCCTTTATTGACCACTTGAATTCATTTTCTCTTCACCTTGAACACCTACGCTGTACCAATTGGGAATAACAGATGGGCCAGTAGATTTTTTTCCATCTCTGATGTTTTTCCATCTTTTCCTAAATGTCAATAATGCAGAAATTTCATGTTAAAGAGTGTGGAAAAAGCCAGAAATTCGGGTCAATCTCACAGAGCAAGGCTCTTTGGAGATTAACCAAAATAAAGATATGTCTCATGTTGGTTGATGGATAATTTAGTCCCAAGGAAATGTTCATTGTAGATGCTGGATCATGGAAGCTTCTCAGGAAGCTGATGGTGGGGGGATTAATAATGAATTTGGGGTTTTTACTTGACTAACCTGAGACCTGGGAAATTCCACTGTAGAATTCCCTTTCTTCTGGGTTGATACAGTTGACTCTTCCCTAGCCCCTCATCAGATAGACTCAAGTGCATGAGCCTCACACAGTCAAGCTTCAATAAATGTTATTTGATTAAATTGATATTTAATTTAAAGTTTATTATAAAAGTGAGTTCTAGCACTCTTTAAATGTAAGTTAATTAGAAAAGTAAACTTAAGAACTGCCATTGGAATTATGACTTTTCCAAATTGATAACATTTTACTGAAAATTGAACTAATCCTCTCAATAGATGTACACTGTAGAAAAAACTACTTTTGCTGGGGGCGGTCGGCGGGGGGATGCAGAGAAACAGAATTGCTTATTTATCAAAGAACAGTCTCCTTTTGCTAAAGCCTATCTAATTATTGATATTTGCCCTTCACATATGTGCAAAGCAACTAGATACCCTCATTTGAAGGTGAAAAAACTGAAACACAAAGCCCCTATAATTTTGAAGATACAGATTATTCCCTTGAACTTGAGGCTGATGATTTTTTCCTGACTATTAGAGCCAGACGGACCTCAATGAACCTGTAGATCAAACACCTCAACTCTCAGATAAGGAGACTTACAAACTCTTTTAAAAAAAATAACTTTTCAAAAAAGTGAATGAAATTCATAAAATAAAAAGCATCAAACATGTATTTTAGAAATAACTGTATGTTAGTATTAATATGGTAACTCTAAGCCAAATAGCATTCAAAGCAAATAGGAGAAACAAATTTTAATTGACCATTTAAAATAACTATCTACAGTTAGGACTTTGAACATTTTTTTTTTTTTTTTTTTTTACTTATCTCAAACTATGTATCTGTCCTATTAGCATAATAATGCAATGAAACTGATTAATGTTTATGTTTATTTATTTAAATTATAATTATTTTTTATTTTTGATGCAAAATTGAACTGAGAAATGTATTGGTTACTTCTCTATGGGCGCTGCCATGACTCATCAATTCATTAATTCACACATATTTTTTGAGTTAGAAAAGCCAATTGCTTTCTATGGTCTATCTTAAGGTGGTCCATTCAGATATGTTCTCCTGAATCCAAGACCTGAATCTGTGCTTGTCTTTTCATTAAGAGGTGAATACATTGACATCCCATACTTTTCTGTCATTGAGACTGGACGGACCTCTACAGAAGAAGTTCTGCTAAGTCCACAAACATTCCAACACTCCCGTGACAGCAGAGGGCAATATGGAATTATGCTGTAAACATTTCAGGGTACATGGACTTTGACCTGCAATTATACTTCTAGGAGTTTATGCTACAGATATACTTACAGATGTGAACAAAACATGATTTACTCTGGACTTTTTTGTAATAGACCCAAGCAGGAATTAATTCAAATGTCCATCCATACTAGAATGGTTAATTATGGCATATCCATAAACAGATTACTACACAGCCATGAAAAACAATGTATGCTGGCAAGGAAATATTTTCTTGGTTGAAAAAGGCAAAATGTTGCCAGGCGCGGTGGCTCACACCTGTAATTCCAGCACTTTGGGAGGCCGAGGCAGGTGGATCACGAGGTCACGAGATCGAGATCACGGTGAAACCCCATCTCTACTAAAAATACAAAAAATTAGCCAGGTGCGGTGGCGGGTACCTGTAGTCCCAGCTACTCCGGAGGCTGAGGCAGGAGAATGGCGGGAACCCGGGAGGCGGGGCTTGCAGTGAGCCGAGATAGCGCCACTGCACTCCAGCCAGGCGACAGAGCGAGACTTGGTCAAAAAAAAAAAAAAAAGAAAAAGGCAAAATGCAAAACAGTGTTTATTGTATGGCCCTGCTTGCAAGAACAACAATATTTTGTACACATGCATATATATGCTTCTAATAAGATGGAAATACAAATATGACATCATTAACAGTGGGTGTCTTTGGGAAGTGTTGCTGACTGCAGGAAAGTAAAATGGGAAACACTTCTTTGTTTCATATCCTTCAGTGCTTTTTGAAATATTTTACCACGTGCACAAAAAGACATTCACATTTTTAAAAACAGAGTCTTAAAGGAGCATCTTTGCTAACAGTGTAAAACTTTGTAACTCTTGGCCGGGAGCAGTGGCTCACCCCTGTAATCCCAGCACTTTGGGAGGCCGAGGCGGGCGGATCACGAGGTCAGGAGATCCAGACCATCCTGGCTAACACGGTGAAACCCCGTCTCTACTAAAAAATACAAAAATAAATTAGCCGGGCGTGGTGGCGGGTGCCTGTAGTCCCAGCTAGCTACTAGGGAGGCTGAGGCAGGAGAATGGCATGAACCCGGGAGGTGGAGCTTGCAGTGAGCCAAGATTGCGCCACTGCACTCCAGCCTGGGCAACAGAGCGAGACTCCTTCTCAAAAACAAAACAAAACAAAACAAAAAAAACAAAAAAACCCTTTTAGGGTGAGACCACTGCACTCAGAGTCTGTCGCTATACTCAAGAATATTTTTTAGTAGAGACGGGGTTTCACCCTGTTAGCCAGGATGGTCTCAATCTCCTGACCTCGTGATCCGCCCGCCTTGGCCTCCCAAAATGCCGGGATTACAGGCGTGAGCCACTGCGCCCGGCCAAAACTTTGTTAACTCTGACCAAATTATGCTGGGGATTTTCTTTGAATAAATGATGGCATGCAGTAATTTCCATGTGCATCCCAAATATGTAGACCATCCCAAGAAAAGGGAAACAAAGGGAGAAGCAGCCTAAGAGAGGGAAGCCGAAGCCGCTAGGAGCCCCCTGCTCTTTGCTTCCCGGGGGCACTTCCCTCCACACCTCCCCGAGGGTGCTGAGTGTGCTGTTCTTCCAGACGCCTCACTGTGTCCTCCGGGGGCTGTTCCATTTAGACCTGGCTGCCTCTCTGGGGCGCCTCAAATTTCTGAGGAGTTACACTTGATTGATGGAAAGCACACAGTGTGGGTCAGGAATGTGGGACATTCACCCCACAATTCTATTCTCACTCAACAGGGTGACAGAGATCACTCATGAGCCTTCGTTCCAGGTAGTCCATTTCTAAAAGTAAACAATGTTTCTGAAAATGCAGCTATTTTGGGAAGTCAGTTCCTGGCTAGAGCCCACTCAAGAAATATACATAGCCCGTTTCCTGTTCAGGAAAAAAGTAACATTGATTAGTGAAGGCCTAATAGCCACTGGACTGGCAGTTTGGTGAAGCAGAGGGGAGAAACAATATGTTAGCCAATTTTTGTATTTTAGCCACCTTGCCTTTTTAAAAGCTTTTAATAGGAGCAGAATATAAGATTTTCTAGAGAAGTAATTGCTTTTAGCTCTAAATTCTTTGGAGAATTTTGACTGGCAAGTGGCATGAGGGGATGACAGGTTCTTTGTCCACTGAGCACACTGTGTGAAGGGGA
>NW_026652285.1:41944969-41992939 GCF_009828535.3 Hylobates moloch
TGTATTTTTAGTAGAGATGGGGTTTCACCGTGGTCTCGATTTCCTGACCTCGTGATCCGCCCGCCTTGGCCTCTCAAAGTGCTGGGATTACAAGCGTGAGCCACCGCGCCCGGCCCTGGGATGGTGCTTTCTCTAGTTGCTTTCACTTTGTTTTATTTCAACTCTATGTGCACCCAGTGTACGTTTCTCCAGGAAGCTAAGGCATAGTTAGCTACATGGTCCATGGGGAACTCAGAAGTTTTCTCTATTAATCCATGTAAGCCTCAAAAACTAGTGACCCAAAGGCCAAGTCCAGCCAACAGACATATTCTGATGCTCCGCACAGAGCTTTGAAATGTCTGTAAATTATCATCAACATTTAAAAATAAAGAAATTACATGTTTTGAAAATCAGATTTCCAGTTTCTTTTGAAAAACTTGAATATCAGGCAACTCTGGGACCATGCCCCATGGGCAATAGTCGGTTGGAGTTGAGTGGCAGTGTCTGTTTGAAACAAGCCATGCATTCGAGAATTTGCCACAGAGCCTTCTAAACACACCAGGACTCCACAGGCTTCTGAGCTTGTGGCCTCTGACCTATCGGTAATCCACATAAGGATATAAATTAGGCAGTCCAAGATTTTATTAAGCACTTATTGTGTCAGGCAAAACATTTTCCACAGCAGCCTTTTCCACTGAAAACTGGTTAATTGGGAAAGTACACGTTGTTCCATTTTACAGATGATAAAACAGAAAGTTCAAGTAACTTGCCTTATAAAGAGTGTGTGGGGGGGTCTCCTAACTCCTAGTCCTGGACACATGACACAGGGCTTAAACAGCAGGACGCTGCTCGCTCCAGGACGGACTATCTCTTTGTGCATTGAAAATGTTCCTCAGGCAAACAATGCTCCTTAATTCCTGTCTGCTGATGGTGTCAGGAAGATGCATGTGCTTTTTACTTTTTATTTCAAAATAATTCTAGATTTAGAGAAAGTTACAAAGATAGTACAGAGTGTTCCCATATACCTGTCACCTAGCTTTCTCTAATATTAACATCTTACATAGCCATGGTACATTTATCAAAACAAAATTAGCATTGGTACAGTAAAATTTACTGTGGAACTTATCAGATTCTCTCAGTCTTCCACTACTTATTGTCTGTTTTTCCTGTTCCAGGATTCAATCCAGGATACCACGTTGCATTTATTGGTGTATACATCTATCAATCGTATCTCCTTATTCTCCTCCAATCTATGACCGTTTCTCAGTCTTTATCTTTCATGACCTTGACACTTCTAAATGAACAGTGTTCAAGTATTTTGTAAAATATTCCAGAATTTGAGCTAGTCTGCAGTTTTCTCATGAATAGACAGCATTCTGGTGTTAGGAGAAGTGCATCATAGAGTCAGCATGTCACATCATGTCACATCAAGGGACACATGATATCCACAATACTTATTAGTAGTGCTGAGAGCCTTAACCACACTTATTTAAGGGGGTATTTGTTTATCCACTGTAAAGTGACTACTTTCCCCTCAGTCACCAAGTCATCCCAGACTGAAGGGGAGGGGGACTTAACTCCACCTTCTAGGGAGAGGGGAGTATCAAACAATTTGTGATCGTATGTTAAAACCACCAATAATTATTAAATTTTTAGAGACATATCTTTGATGTCATGTAAGAATTGTGTTCCTCCTTAAAATGTCATCCACTCATTTTACCACTGAACAATGGATTCTGCATGCAATAATTATTACTGTGGTATTATTGCTGTGGTGTTCTCATGGTGATTTTCTCTTTTCCTCATTCTTTCTACACTTATTCACTGGAATTCTTCTGAAAGTAATAGTTGTTTTTTCTCCTCCATTTGTTTATTTCAATAATTTGTATTAATTTGAATTCATTCTTTGGGTTGTAACTAACATCATGTTGTTTATTTTGTTGTGCATATTGTTCCCTCTTTGGATATTGAGAACTCTCAAGTTGACTAATTCTGCAATGCCCTTCACCTATTTTTGTAAGCCTTTGTTAGCTTGTGACACTACAAAATGTGTTCAGGGTTTATTTACAGAGGTTGGGGCTCTGCATAAGAAGTTGTGAGGGGGAGGGCGATAAATGGAAGAGAAGCAAAGTAAATAGCAATTTTTCTCTTGAAAGGAGATAAAAGTAGTGTTTACTTTTTAACATTCACTTGGCAGTAATTTCAAAATTACAGAAAGAATAATTCAAACAATTCCTCTATAGCATTAGCCAGATGCACCTATCATCACCATTTACCCTGCTTATCATTTGCCTTGTCAAACTATATCTTTTCTAAATCACTTGAGATAAGTTGACACATCATAATCCTCCCCCTCTAAATGCTTCAGTGGGTACTTCCCAAGAACACAGTCATCTTCTTACATAATTAGAGTACACTCATCAACTTTGGAAACTCTATAACACTGATGCAATCCTGTAATTGTCCATGTTCCAGTTTTGTCCATTGATTCAATACTGACCTTTACAGCATTTTGAAATCTAGTTCTTGAACAGATGATGAAATCTAGTTTTTTTTTTTTTTTTTTTTTGAGACGGAGTCTTGCTGTGTAGCCCAGGCTGGAGGGCAATGGCGTGATCTCGGCTCACTGCAAGCTCCGCCTCCCAGGTTCACGCCATTCTCCTGCCTCAGCCTCCCGAGTAGCTGGGACTACAGGCGCTCGCCACTATGCCCAGCTAATTTTTTGTATTTTTAGTAGAGACGGAGTTTCACCGTGTTAGCCAGGATGGTCTCGATCTCCTGACCTCGTGATCTGCCTGCCTTAGCCTCCCAAAGTGCTGGGATTACAGGCATGAGCCACCGCGCCCGGTCGAAATCTAGTTCTTGAACTAGACTGATGTTTATGAGCCTACTCATCCTGATCCCTGGAGAGGTACCTATCACTCCTGTCCTGGGTGAGGTTCCTATTTGATTTAGTCAGCAAGGCTCCCTGAGCCCACCGACAACCTGGCAGGATTGAGCACGCAGAATGGACCTGGATGGATCCAAGCGAGACCCTTGCAGAGCATCTTAGAATAATTATAGTCTATGATGACAGATGCTAAGTAGTCCTTATTTTTCTGGGGCACACGAACTTTCCCCTAAATGAAGGAGGGAAGTAGCTCAAACTGTGGGACGTGATGACAGGACTTTGGGCATCAGACATTGTGGGTTCAGAGCCCAGTATCAGCGCTTACTGATTCTGTGACTTAGACAAGAATTTAAACCTTATACCCCTGGCTTCTTGTCTGGTTACAGGGAAAATAATAAGATTTATTTCCCGGAGCTCTTGATATCATTAAGTGAGATAATTTTTAAGATCACATTAGCAATTGCCAAATATGATTCATTGTTCACTGTCACTTCTGTGATGTCAGCACCCAATGAATAGACATTCTGGGTGCTGTGAAAACAGCAGGTCTGGACTCCTGGCTCGCCCCATCATTAGCTCTGGAGCTTGGGGAAAGTCAACCTCTCGGATTCACTTTCTCACTCACAAATACAGGAATAGTAAAACCTAGCACAATATGCTGAGGATTAAATGAGATGGCATTTGGTACTGTCTGCAATGCAGGTTGCTAATAGAAATATAGATAATGATGATGATACATATTTATTATTGAGCAGATACTATGTTAAGTACTTTTCATGCTCCATTGTCTCATTTAATTCCCAGACCAATGCATTTTTCATGTGACAAAGGAAAGCTTCATAAGTGTCATATGGACTAAAAGTCACAGGGACTTCTCTCGTAATTGTGTGTCCCTCTTTCATGACTTGGTGTCACCCCAATGAATTCAGGTAAGCTCTGAGGGAATAACAGGGCTGAGTTATTGTGGACACGTCCAGTATAAGCTTTTTTCTCCCATGTAAGTCCTTTTTTAGTTAAAACTCCAAGCTACCCAAGAACTCACTCATATTGCCCAGATGATGTTGTATTTCCCCTGAGCCTCCTCCTAAGACTCAAATATACTGCCGGCAAAATCTGAGGTGGCTTTGAAGGATATTAATTATAACGAGATTGTGCAGAGGGACTCAAGACTGAAATTCAAGTAGCCTGACAGAATTTTGGAGGGGAAGTCAAAAAGAAAATGTCTGTAATCCCAGCACTTTGGGAGGCTGAGACAGGCGGATCACGAGGTCAGGAGTTCGAGACCAGCCTGACCAACATGCTGAAACCCTATCTCTACTAAAAACAAAAAAAATTAGCCAGATATGATGGCACGTGCCTATAATCCCAACTACTCAGGAGGCTGAGGCAGGAGAATTGCTTGAACCCCGGAGGCGGAGGTTACAGTGAGCAGAGATGGAGCCACTGCACTCCAGCCTGGGCGACAGAGGGAGACCCTGTCTCAAAAAAAAAAAAAAAAAAGAAAGAAAAGAAAAGGAAAAGAAAATGTTTTCTGAAAAGTGCTAAACTAAGACACTAAGCAGCACACTCCCACATTGCAGTCCAGCTTCCATCTGAGAAGGTGAGAGAGGAACGGGAGGAAGCTCAATCTGCCCTCTGTCCAGTGGGGCCTGAAGGTGCAGTGGGAGGAGAAACCAGTCCAAATGTCTCCGGCCACAGTCAGGTGGAGACATCTTAGCTCCCAGACCGAGAAACTTTGGACCTAAAGATATTTTCACCATGGGTGAAAAAGACCACCTGAGTGGAAATGGAGTGACAGTGAGTCGCCTGCACCTGTGGAAGCAGAATCTCCATGTGAGGGGGCTAAACAAACACGTTTGGTGCTGGTGTCAGAGGGAGTCTAGTTTTTGTTTGTTTGTTTATCCTTACCATGACCCACATGAAACTGGCCACAGGGAGCACTTCGACAGAAAGTGCAGAGAGGAAAAGGGATGTGTGTCTTGATGTGATGCACGGGGAATCATCTTGGGAGAAAGTTAATCTAGTTCTGCTTTGAGAAAGCAGTGATGACTTGCGCATTGCTCTCAACAGATTCAACTGGATGCCTGCTTTCTTGGTACCCAGCTGTTGTCATGAGTCGCCATCTCTCTGTCCCGTGGCTGGGTGGTTTGCTGGTGATGACACAGGCTTTGGAGTTGGGTGTGGTTTAAATCCCAGCTCCATCACTATTAACAAGGTGACCTTGGGCAGTGGCTTGCCTCTTTGTACTTCCTCTGTAAAATGACGGTAAGAAGAGGGTTGTTGTGAGAATTGAAGGTAAGATGTAGAGCGCTTTGAAGAATAAAAGGTATTCAGTAAGCACTCAATAAAGAGCATAAAAGTAAGCCAGAGACCACAGACCTGTAGCCCACCAGCCAGTAGGCAAAGATATGGTGGGCAGTTTTGTCTGACCACTTGGTGGGGGCAGACCTGCTCCTTTTCTGAACTCACTTCCACGCCCTGTTGTTGCAGGGCTGAGTTTCATTTGCCAAAACCAATGCATTTCCCCCCCGCTGTCTATACTTTTAAAAGGAGAACTATTGCCCTCTACCCATGAGTTTATAAAACCTGGGGAAACAAAAAGATAAATATAGTAAACCTGATTTTTAGAGGTGGGAGTCAGAAGCAGATAATATTCCTAAGTGTTTTTTATAAAAATAACCAGAACAACTCAAGTATGTGGCCTTCTGGACACTACAGTGATTTAAATTTCCTGCTCCTGCTTTTTGAGCCCCTGGGGAATGGAAGACAACACAGTTATCTGGGTTCTAAGAAAAATGAATGATCTTATATTCTGAGAGAAACTCAGGTTTAGAAGGAATTTGAAAGACATCAAGGCCGAGCGCCGTGGCTCACACCTGTAACCCCAACACTTTGGGAGGCGGAGGCAGGTGGATCACAAGGTCAAGAGATTGAGACCATCCTGGTCAACATGGTGAAACCCTGTCTCTACTAAAAATACAAAAATTACCTGGGCGTAGTGGCGTGCACCTGTAATTCCAGCTACTCAGGAAGCTAAGGCAGGAGAATTGCTTGAACCCGGGAGGCGGAGGTTGCAGTGAGCCGAGATCGAGCCACTGCACTCCAGCCTGGCGACAGAGCAGGATTCCATCTCAACAACAACAAAAAGACATCAAGAGCACATACACAGTCCCCTGAGAAGTCTCTTCTCTTCCATCTGCATACACATGGGATGAAAGTAGCAAGTGGAAACTTAGAAGGCACGTGAGTGTGCACCTCTGAAATGGAGTTTATAAACAAAAATCAATTGCACAACAATAGAATGGAGACACTGAGTTTGAAAAGTTGCTCATGTAACAAATAGGAGCTTAATCTTACAAATCTTTAAAAGTGGCTTAGGAGGGTTCAGGTACCTAATGGGTTTATGTGTCTGCACATTGCTTAGTATTTCTTATTTCTGTGACAACAAAACCCTACCAATCCATCCCCCAGGAGATCACAGCGGCTTTCCCTTCTTCCCAACCACACAGAGAGAACAACTTGAGAAACTAGCGCCTTTCCACTCTCATTTGAGCCCCAACAGGGGCAGTACCATATGCATATGGCATAGAGCTAATGATTATCTCTGCCTGGGCCAGGTGCAGAGGCAGAGAGAGCCACTGTCAGTGCCTAGGTTTTCCATCAATACCGCCAGGGAAATGTAGACATCTTTTATTTCCTGTTTCCTGCCTTATTTTGATGTTTTCCTAAAAATGCTTTTCTAAAATTGCTATCAATTCTGTTCAAAGAGGGCAACACCAGCTACAGTGAGCCGAGTAAATGGGAGCAATAAATATAAAACAAGTTTTTTAAAACTAGAAGGAAGAAGATGTCACAGCTCATCTCAAACAAAATGCACTTTCTTTTACAGAAGTTCTTGCACGTTGTAGTAGTTCTAACTGCTCAAGTTCAGGTTCACCAGCAGTTTTCAGTAAAACAAGCAGTGATGCTGTGAAATAACATTGGAGGGGTTGAGCCCAAGAGTCAGCACAGTGGCAACTGCCAATTTTAGTAAGACAGTCACTCCTTAAACATGTTCAGCATCACTCAGTAAATGTTATTATAGGGCCTGACCACAGAGAGCCCACAAATATAACATCCTAAGTGATGTAAGGGTGAAACTCATCACCAAGAGCTTTGCTAAAGGCTTCTCTGGACGCGGTCCAGCACTGGGTCTGGGACAAGATGGGAAGCCTCTTATCCCCATGACCTAAGTCTTTCTAATTCTTACAGCCCAGCAACAGAGATAAATAAGGCTTCAATATGAGCTGAGTCAATAAGAAGCAAAGCATTTGATATCATGTATAAAGACAAGGAGACTGTATTTAGGTGGTGGTTCAAATTCAGTTAACACTTTTGATGCTTGCCAGGGATCAGGAGATGCATTGTGAGTTCCCTGAACAAGCATGTGGCATGCAGGGAGGGGCATTTGGGGACTGAATGGTGGGCTGTGTTGAGGGCACTTTCCTGTATGTTACCACACTTCATCTCCTCTTCGTGGCTAAGGAAAGGGGCTCCGAGCAAGTGAACGGCTTTCTTGCTCAAAGTCACAACAGTGCAAGTCCTCCACTGAGCTTTCTCTCCATTCTGGTTGTCAGGATGCAGCCTCCTGGCCTGACAAGGGAGGTAGGGATGCAGCTGTGTTTCGCAGACAGGACAG
This sequence comes from Hylobates moloch, assembly GCF_009828535.3. Taxonomy (NCBI): domain Eukaryota; kingdom Metazoa; phylum Chordata; class Mammalia; order Primates; family Hylobatidae; genus Hylobates; species Hylobates moloch. The sequence continues at coordinate 41,952,517 of NW_026652285.1, forward strand.
CTGTGTCTACATGACCCCTAGTGGGTGGGCTGTGGCTTGGTGAAGAACTCCAATCCCAGTTCCTGCTGGAATGACAGCAATAGCAAGTCTGACCAGCCAGAGTGGTATCTGCATGCTTGGGTGCAGAAGCAGGATAGAGGGCTGCCCCGTGAGACAGCGTAGGAAGGAGGAAGGCATAGAGAAAGCAAAATAGTTCAGGGTGCCCTGCAGGGAGAGCACAGGGAGGAGGTTTCGAGAAAATCTAAGGAAGAAGGACATAGGCTCTATCTGCAGATAGAGAATGAGCCCACTAGGAGTGGCAGGTAGGTAGCCCTCTGACTGCATCCAGCCAAATGCCGTGTTTTCTTCAGCCAGTGTGGTGTTGGACCCTTTTGGAATGCATGTCTTGAAGCAGAGCACGTGCCCTTCAAGACCTGGTGCCCCTGCCTCCAGTGGCTTCACTCCTTTGGGATGCTTACGGATCCCTGAAGACGTCTGAGTTCATGTCCCCTCCTAAGTCCTTCCAAAGCTCATGCCCACTACTCTCAAGCTACTCTATGAAAACAGAGACCCTATAAATGTTTTTCGATCAAAAAGGAATGAGAAGCAGAGCTGGCATGCATCAGATTCTTCACAGCCTGATTTCCTTTGGGTTCACCCTAATTTTTTTTTTTTTTTTTTTTTTGAGACCGAGTCTTGCTCTGTTGCCCAGATTGGAGTGCAGTGGCACTGTCTCAGCTCACTGCAATCTCCACCTCCCAGGTTCAAGCAATTCTCCTGCCTCAGCCTCCTGAGTAGCTGGGATTACAGGCATGTGCCACCACGCCCAGCTAATTTTTTGTATTTTTTTCTTTCTTTTTTTTTTTTTTTAGTAGAGACGGGGTTTCATCGTGTTAGCCAGGATGGTCACCATCTCCTGACCTCGTGATCCGCCTGCCTTGGCCTCTCAAAGTGCTGGGATTACAGGTGTGAGCCACCACGTCTGGCCCAGGTTCACCCTGATTTAATTTACTCCTTGGGTGTGTAGACACCACCCTGCTTTCAGCTATTTTCTGTAACCCAGTTCATGACTGTGCAACTACAGTATCTGCTAGAGTAAATCCTCCCTCCGTATCCAAACCACACCTTCCTCCCAAACAGAGAGGATGCAAAATGCCATGCGGATGTCAGCAGGCTGTGTTCCTGCACGGGCCTCTCTTGTTTTCATAATGAAGTTCTTTAGAATAAAATGTTCATTACCAATTTTGAGAAAAGAGGAACATTTCAATGAGTACCTGTTTGACCAAGCTATCCTTTTTCTAAATACCAGGTACCTAATATGAACTTGTAATCTTTAGGGGTATTTTGTAATTTAAAAAAACTTGTGAAAATATTATGCACATAAAAGGCATTACCTTTTGCATACTTACATTGCAAATTCTGCATTTAACACCTTCCTCGCAGTTAAAAGCAAGCACTGTCTTCTTATCTTGAACTTGTACATCAGGAAAATGAGATGCCTTAGATATTCCTGGAGCCTGAACAAAACCCACAGGAAACCTAATTGCTAGAGGAGGGCATGCATTCCACAGCCTAGTTCTATGAATGAAAATGTAAAATCAGATGTATTTTGTTAGTGGCTTCTCTTTCAATGTCCAGTGGCTAGAAATTTATTAGAATTCTGTGCACTGAATGATTAGCCTGGGAAAGAAAATAAGTGAGAAATATGCCCTTGAAAGACAGGAGCGGGTCAGGCTGGAGGACAGTCCCAGGGTTGAGAGAGAAATTCCAGAGGCTCCATGGTGCAGCCCCAGCCTGGCAGACTGCAGAAGGTGACGGGATGTGAGTGTTTCCCTTACCCAGAAAGTAGAAAAGCAATCCACGCTCAGACCCTCAATGTCTGAGATACTCCAAAGGGGCCGGATCTTCATATGAAAAAGATAATTTGGAAGGGGGTCATTTAACTTGAGTAACTGAACACCCATTAAATGCTTCAATGTATTAAAAACAAAATACGACTGAGCTTCTGTTCAAGAAGCTCTACCTCTCTAAGTCACAAACACCCCAGCGTCCATCAGTCACAGGAAGGGGTAAGGTCACTGAGCGCCTGGAGTGGGAGAGGGCACCTAAGTCAAACTTCCTCTTTCCAGGGAGTGTCCAGGAGCGGTAAGAAGAGTGCAGGCTCCAGGTCCTGACAGCCACACTGCTCTCAAGCTATGGAACCCCAACACCATCTATCAATGCCTCTGAAAATCAGCTCCTTTATGTGCAAAATGAGATGTGAATTAGCTCGATTTAACTATTCCACAATGTGTACACATTTCAAAACGTCATCTTGTACACAATTATATACAGCTTTTGTCAATTTAAAAATATATTTTAAAAGTATTTTTAAATGTTTAATAAAAAATAAAATGTTTTAAATAAGAAAACAATGGCCCTCACGTAGCTGTGTGTGACCAGTGAGAACCACCTGCAGAGCAGCTGGCACTGAGGAAAATGTTTTCTCCCTCTTCTCTCCCCGCGTCTCCTTCAGTCGTCTCTACCCTGACCTGCCTCGCTGCCACCACCCACCCGCATGCTCAGCGGTTTTTTCTAGGGCAGCTCTGACTACAGAAATCTGGCTCTTATCCAGATTTGGAGGCCGAGCGGGCATCACGGGTCAGAATATAAAACATAGTGAAACCCTACTCTATAGAATACAAAAAAAAGAAATAAGCAGGTGATTGGAAGATGGGTCCAGGAAGAACACCGGAAGTGGATTCTTAAAATCTTTATCGAATACCCAAAGCTGTTTTCAGTTGCAAGCTTCTTCTTACCCCAGTACACTTACACATGCTGTTCCCTTCAAGTGGGAAGCTCTTGTTGCCCCTCTGATGAGAGCATCATATTCTACTATTATACATATAAGTGTAATATAAATAAAATACAAATTATTCTATATCATAAATATAAAATAATAAATGTTATTTCTTCTCTGAAGCTTTTTTTTTTTTTTTTGAGATGGAGTCTCACTCTGTCGCCTAGGCTGGAGTGCAGTGGCGCGATCTCGGCTCACTGCAAGCTCCGTCTCCCGGGTTCACATCATTCTCCTGCCTCAGCCTCCCGAGTAGCTGGGACTACAGGCGCCCACCACCACGCCCGGCTAATTTTTTTGTATTTTTGTAGAGACGGGGTTTCACTGTGTTAGGCAGGATGGTCTCCATCTCCTGACCTCGTGATCCACCAGCCTTGGCCTCCCAAAGTGCTAGGATTACAGGCGTGAGCCACCGCAGCCAGCGTTTTCTCTGAAGCCTTTTCTAAACTCCTCTCTCACCCCTAATCCTTTGGGTACCCCAGGAAAACCCAGCTTGCACAGGGTCATAGGGACTTTGTAGCTGTGGAGTAAGGGACCAGGTCTCTTTCCAGTCTCCAGCCAGGGCTGAAGCATTTCTCTGAGCAGGAGCTGCCAGCAGGCAGGGAGGGATCTGTTGTGCAGGCATTTGTGTCCGCCTGCCTGATGGCACTACTGAGATCTGGAAAGTGGGCCACGTTAAGGTAAAAAGCAAACATTTTTGGGTTACATATGTGTCCCTTCAGAGGATGTGTATACATATGCTGAACGAGCTTGCTCCGGACATACCCATTTCCAAATGCAGCGGGCACTTCGTGTGAGCAAAGAGGATCTGCAGAGCAAAAAGCACTGGCTCTGAAGACCGACAGACCTAGGTTCAAATGCCAGCTCTTCCATTTTCAGTGATGGCCACAAGCAGATTCTCTCTCTAGTTTCATCTGAACAGCGAATAGAGACAGAGCTGTAGCGAGCATCAGACGGGACAGTGTGTAAAGCGTACCCGGCCCACACTGGGTCCTTGATAGACAGCAGAGGCTCTTGCTATTCTGTGAGGAAGGATGGAAAGAGCACACTGTTAACTGGTTGTTGGCCATTTGTCATGCATGAGGCTTAGCACTTTTGTTGACGATGCGCATCTTACACATGCACACACACACACAACTGAAGTAACTATTAAAGGACATTTTTTTAAGAAAGCTAAAATAATGAATCATATTCAAATATAAAATGAAGAAGTATCAGATATTTTATTTTACTTATAAATAAGGAAAAAACTAGTAAGATATTACAACTGAGTCAAAAGAAAATTTTAAAAACACATCAATGAAAAAATTGATATTCGTAGGTATAGCAATTGCATTCCACTGCACAGAATTTATTTGGATTTCTCTGTTCATGAACCATTTTCATTACTATAATTTTTCTATAATTTACAAAATTGTCAAATAGCTCAAAGACAGTGAAAACGGCAAGCCTTAAAATCAGATAATTTGGAAGAGTTACCAGATACCCTTTTTGGTTTTGTCTAATTCAAAATTTTTCATGATGTTTTCTGGCATAGCTATTATTATTCCCATTTGCAGTTGAGGAAACAGACTCAGAATACAAGTGTGTGATGTGTCTACAGTCACCAAAAAAAAAAAAAAAGTGTAAATGGCAGTGTCTACATGCAAGCTCATCTTTCTATCACTCCAAACGTAGAGTGGCTTTGTTTAAAGAACTGGGATTTGCTTTACTTGTATATTTCAGGGGATGAACAATCAATACATCCGTCGAGAAGTCTTCTGCTGTGAAACTTGTCATGAGCTCAAAAGCTTCTGGGAAAAAGAAATTAGCAAACAGACTTTTTACCGAGAACTGGAGGAAGATCGTCAGGAAAGAAGCGCCCTGAAAAAGTATGTGAATCATTTCTCTATTATTACTTTTAAAGTGGATTTCCCAGAGATATGCCAGATATGAAGACGGAGGTAGGGAATTCTCTTTGGTTCCCACTGCTGTAAGAATGGACATATGCTGGACATGAAAGCATGAACTCTGTGCAGTGACAGGAGGAAATGCAAGTTCTCATGAGGAAATGGGAGCAAGGCTTGGAAGGAAGAAGTTCACTGTGCTCACAGGTCCCAGAGGAGGGGATCACACATGCATGTCCCACAGGGCCAGAGGGGAAGCTCCTGGTTTTGGTCAGGTGGGAGAAGAGCTAGCGGGAACCTCTCAGCCACAGTCTTTATTGGGGTTTCTACGAAAAAGGCAAGGCGGTGCAGAGTGTGTAATTCAGGATTAGTTAGTTTGAGTCATTCTGGCAGGATTTGGGCTATAGGAGTGGTTTCCAGTTGCCTGGTACCTGGCCCCAGGATAATCAAGGTCAGGGGAAATAGTGGCTCACTGTATGAGAGTTAGACAAGGAGGTGGCTAAGACTACAGACTTGAGATTGGTTGGTCTGGAGATTGGCCAAGCCTTTTGCTATCACTAAAATAGGGCTAGTCCTAGCAGGGGCAGTCTCTCCCTAGCCAGCAAACTTTGTAAGATGTCAAAACATCATAAAACACAGAAAATAGAAAACATCACCAATGCATCCACTCATTCAGTCTTGCAAGTATACCAGGGTTTTTCCACCTCAGCACTATTGACATTCAGGGCCAAATAATTCTTTGTTGTGGAGGGTTGTTCTGTGCTAAGATGTTTATCAGCATCCTTGGCCTCAAAACATTAGCTATCTGTAAGATCTCCACACAAATTGTGAGAAGCAAGGCCACCTGGAGGTCAAAGTTGTCCCTGATTGAGAACCAATGACTCAGAGATATGGACAAGACTTTTTTTAATATAAAAAATGAAGTTATGTTATTTATGTCTTGATAAACTAAAACAATCTGTTCGCTACCCTTTCTCTGTTACAATCTTTAGCACATGTGGTTACACTACATTTCAGGGTTAGGTTGACAAATATGTATATGTGTGAAAAACTAGTGTAATAAAAAGATCCCTCATCTGGGATAATATGTATCAAGATTCTTGGGAGAAGGGTAATGTGGTCTTTCCCTCACTGGCAAGTGAACTTGTTGTTCTATTCCAAGGAGTCTGCTGAGAGATGAAGGTTTGCTTATGTGGGAAGATGTGTCGTGTGTGTCAACCTCAATCTGGATGCCAGGGCCAGCACCTACCCTCACACGTCAAATGCCTTGGAGCAGAAGGATCAGCTCAATTCTTTTGGGCCTGTCCAGGTTCTCTGTCCCTAAAATGGGAGAGGCTAGCCAGGCTGTCTGTCTGCTAGGATGTCCACTTGCAGATGCAATGGTAGTCATGTGTTCCCCACAGCAGAGCACTGTGATTCCATGTTTCTGTGTCTGCTTAGTGCATGCCTAACTGAAAACATTCACATGTGTAAAACTCAAAGTGAATTTCTAAAACAAAATCCTTTCTTAAGCCCAAGAGGACCCTCCTTCCATACCCGGAGAAGAGCTCTGCCAACATTCCAGCCACACTCCTGGTGGCCTAATGGGCAAAACTAGGCCTTCCTACATGCTAGAAAAGTCTCATGTTAGAGCATCCAATGCGTTAGATTCTCAGGGAAGTGAAGAGAGTCCGTTGTGTGGTCCCCACCATCTTCCGTCCTCCAGTCCTGGCCCACTAGCCCACTGGAAGCCAGATCCCATCTTGAGCCCTGTGCAGTATCTTCCCTTCCAGAAAGCAAAACTTGCAATATGATCTTATTTTTGTCAAGATAGTAAAACTTTTAAATATATAGTATGTAAAGGAAAAAGATTAGAAAAAAATACACTAAGATACTGAAAGTGGTTATTTTTGACTAATAGGATGACAGATTGTGTGTGTGTGTGTGTGTGTTTGTGTGTGTTCTCCTATTTTTTCCAAAGTCTCTGTAATGATCCTGTGCCATTTTTAAGTAAAAAATAAGTTATAAAAATGGCAATCAATTGGAAATTGTCCATAGAACAAAATGCATTAATTTTCCAGGCTCCCATGTTCCCTAGAAATGACCCCCTCTTCTAAAGTTTGGAGCAGTTTTCTCTACCTTCTATGACTGAAAGAATAAATCTTTGTGCTCATCATGAAACATTTCATCAGTCTCCCCCAACTAAGTGTTTAAAGACAAGATTGCAGCGGCCACAGGACTCAGAACCAGGATACCACCAGGAGCTGAGGAAGCGAGGCCACTCCCTGGGTCCCTCCTTCAGCCTCGAGGCCGCTGACTAGAGCCATCACGCTTATCAATTGTGAATTAGAATTCTCAAAAGCCTTTTTAATTGGTTAAACAATGAATTAAAACCTCGTGGTTTTACTGTTATTTTTGCTGATAAAAAAAGCAAAGCAAACACATACACATCCCACATGAACCAGGTTTCACAAAAAATCTAGAATTTTTAAATTAGAGCCAAAATGTCAGAACATTTGCTTAAATCCCCGCTGATCTGAGCAAATAGTTTGAAACGCTGTCCTAACAAAGTAATACTCTCCCAACATATACTTGCAGACCAATAAATATCATAGACCCCTGAGTCCCTATTCCACCCCTGTGGGCTCTGCCTCCCCCAACTCCACTATATGCGAATGCACACCCTCCAATGTACACACACACACACACACACACACACGTAACACTCAGGCCTTTTTAAATTCTACCCTCAATTTATAAAAGGAAAATCCAATCCACCGTGCAATCAAGAAATGTTCTAAATATCTGAGTGAGCAATAGAGAGAAAAAACTTCCAAATTTTCCACCAAACCCCTTTGTTGACAGGAGAACAAATCCAATAATGTCTTATGTTCCTCTCCCTCTGCTGGGCTAACCTGGCAAGATGTTGTTCCAGAGCTGGGTGAAGTGTGTTAAGCACACACCTGTGGGTTCAGTGACTCAGAGAAGGGAGCTGGGGATGGAAAGAATCCGTTATTCCTAGGAACTGATGTGCTATATCTGGCAGAGGTCCTGGGGTGAGATCACAAGACAAGGTGGGTGGCCCCAGAACTGGGAACTTCTTTAATTTCTCTGAGTCTGGATAGAGAAAAGCAACAGAACATGGATGGGTTAGTCCCCCAAAGAAGTTGGAAAGTGTTTTCAAACAACTGATCGAGGCAATTCGAGAAGACTCGAGTGTCGTATCGGCATGATGTGTGACCATACCTCCTGGTTTGCCTGGGGCAGTTTGGATGGACACCTATCAGTTTGGTATAATCATTGACTGCAGTCTCTTTTATTTTCGAAAGTATCTCAGTTTAGATAATGTCTTATGGACACCTAAGTGCCCAGCCAGTAGCTATAACTAAGAAACTGGACAGTGCTTATATGAACTACTAATGTTTTCAGGCAAGAAGTGTGGTCTTCAAAATACCACTTCATAATTTAGCAGATCTCAACAGTGCCAGGTAGACATTAAATCTGGGGGTGCATCAAGCCTCACCCCAAGACCACTCACCTCTCTCTTGCACTGAAGCTTGCTTATCGATTGTATCAATTAGGATGTTTTCAGCTTCAGGCAATAAGATAATTGGACTCAGAATCTACTAGCCAGATGAAATCTCTATTTCAAACTTTTTATAAGACAAGAGTTAGTCTACAAAGAATAAGCAGGGAGAAAATTTTTCGTCAGATTTTTCATTCAAACTGAAAGGATAGGAAATGCAGCTGGTAAATTGAGTTGGTCAAATGAGTATGCCAAAGCTTGTCAGCCTGTGTGAACGGACTGAGCTCTGCCCCTTGACCAGAGATGTGGCCAGTGAGCTGCAGGCCACAAGGAAACCAGACTCAGGCCCGCCTCTCCCCACTATGGAAAAACAATTGTCAAGGCATGCTTCCTGCCTCCGAGAATGGAGTAGGTGTAGCAAAACCATCATCTGACTTTTCATACTAAAGTAAAAGCATAGAGATCAAGATTGGAGTACTGAGATCTGAAATGGGAGATCAAGAATTCAGTCAACTCTAAATTCCTTGAGGACACGGAGTACTCAATTGCTCTTCTTTACATAGCGTGGTAGCCACAGAAGTGCCCCACTCAGACGACCTTCAGGATCATTTGCTTTGGGAGCATAGTTGACTGATAGTGCTGGCTGCTCCCTTTCTGGATCCACCATCGTGTATGAGCCAAAGCCATACTTCTCCCAGGCTGCTCCCGGCCAATTACTGAGGGTGGCAGAGGTGCTAGTTCCAGGCAATTCCTGCATGACATGGCTCCCCTGGGGGCAGCATTTGCTCAGGGACTTCCCACCAGCCCAGCCCAAGCTTCCTCAGAACAGTGCTGTGGGGTGGTTTCTTCCTACTCAATCGTTATTTCCCCCCTCTCTTTTCACAGATGTCAGACCAGCGCTGAAGTCTAAAGGCTCTTCTTGACTGCTTCAGTTTCCTCCCTTCTTTATTTTTCGCAGATGTTTCCCACAAATCTGCTTCTTGGAGGACCCAAACTGACACATATGTTTAGTGCCTAGCATAAGATGGAAAAATACAATTATAGATCCAGTTCTCCTCACCCATTCCAGGAATAACATCATGATTATGGCTTAAGAGTCTCACAAATATCATCCTGCTTTCTAGGTAAGCCCCAGACTTATCAAGGAGAATCTGTGCTCCTAGGAATTAACATATCCTCCACAAATCAGAAGAATCTAGAACAAGAAATAGTAAACATTACTTGGTCTCCATTTGAAAAGTGAGGCCAGTATTTCTAGGCTGAAGGTAAAAATGTTCTCTGAGCTTTAGTGCCAGTCTTATGGCTCTTCTGATGTATCTGAATTTGTAAGCCAAGTTTTAAGCATTATCTTCCTCCTATGGACCTTCCCTACTTCAAAAGGAAAGCCCCACTTATAAATTTGTATTCACCGGTTTACTGAGAACCCCAAAATAAACAGAAGCAACACAGTAATGAAAGATACCAACAAAAAAGGAGCAGCAAACTGTCTGAATATTCATAAAACAAGATTTAAAAGACATTTGGGTAGATGGACACCTGAATTCCTTACCATTTAGCAATAGTGTATAACTGCTATAAAAAGTGAATAAATATATTATGAACCCCAGATTCCTATTTATTTTTCCTAGAATGAATGCATCATACCAAATGTGTTAATTCAAGTCCTCTAAGAAGCAGAGGGCAAGAGATTAGATGTGTATGAGTTTTATTGGAGGAAGCACCTGTGAATGAAAAATTGGAAGGAAACTTGTGTGCTGATGAATGTTTACCTGGCTCTCTGGAGGAAAAATGTATGTGTGTATATACATACATATGTTTACAAGTCTGATATGAAAGCTGTGTAGCACACAATTTATAAACAATAAGAAAATGCACAATGCCCATTATAAATCCCATATAGTCACCTGATTCTCACAGAGAATAATAATGAAATGTGATTTTATTCATTTTTGCCAACCTCTTGTATCTGGGCCAACTGATGGTTGCAATTCAACCATAATTTGGAAAAAAATCATACAACAAGTAAACATTTGATTACTATCCAATTCAGAAAAGAAGTCATGTTATTGAAGATAATAGTTTTCTAGTACTGAAAGAATATTTCCTCAATTTTTTTGCTATTTATAATGTATTAGCTATAGACATGACACACTTCTAAATTTAATCCATGTTAACATTTTGTCCATCGTTTAAGTTGAGACCAAGGGTCAGCAAACATTTTCTTTTTTTTTTTTTTTTTTTTGAGACGGAGTCTCGCTCTGTCGCCCAGGCTGGTGTGCAGTGGCGCAATCTCGGCTCACTGCAAGCTCCGCCTCCCGGGGTTCACGCCATTCTCCTGCCTCAGCCTCTCCGAGTAGCTGGGACTACAGGCGCCCGCCACCAGGCCCGGCTAATATTTTTTGTATTTTTAGTAGAGACGGGGTTTCACCGTGGTCTCGATCTCCTGACCTCATGATCCGCCCGCCTCGGCCTCCCAAAGTGCTGGGATTACAAGCGTGAGCCACCGCGCCCGGCCTCAGCAAACGTTTTCTAAAAGGAACCAGTCAGTAAATATTTTTGGCTTTTTAGGTCATATGATCTGCATTGCAGCTCTTTAGCTGTGCCATTGTAGTGTGAAAGCAGCCATAGCCATATGTAAATAAAATATGTAAACAAGTGGGCAGGGCTATATTTCAATAAAACCTTATGTACAAAACGGGTAGCTGGCCAGATTTGGCCTTAGGGCCAAACCCTAGTTCAGACAATGAACAAAAGGATACATCAAGTCATGTATGATTTATAGTGTTTGCCAGCTTCCATGGTGTAAATATTCCCACCACAGTCTATTTCAAGCTACCAGTGAGATGTCAATGAAGACAAGTTCAGAAGAGGTGTTTGGTAGTAACACCTCATCATGTAGTACTTTCACCATAACAGGTGAAATAGACCTAAGCAATCTGAAGAGCATAGATTGTAAAATGCAGTAAAATAATTAGGAAGTAACGAATTTTGCATAGTCAGTGTCCTTGTTTTAAAATAATTATGTTTATATAATTTACTTTTAATAATGTCTATATTTAAAAATTAGCTTATAAAATTCCTGAAAAGTTAATAATTGGTCTTCATGAACTGTTATGAGCCAGCATCACCACACCACGAAGCCAGAGAAATGAAGGAAAGTCATCAGACTGTGATGCGGGTCTGACCTCCATGAAGGAGAAAAAGAAGGAGTTAGGATTGGGAAGACAGCAGGGCAGCCCTGATAAGTTTTGGCCAGAGTAATGGGGAGTCAGTTAGCCAAAGTCACCTGTTAAAGAAGTTCTGCAGTTTGCTGGGATGGGCCTGCATTAATACTACGGCCATGCCCAGTCACTGTCTTAGAGCAGCCTGCAAGAAGTTTGGCCTTGGCATTGATCTGAGGCAAATACAAAAGGAAAGAAGCTGCAGCCACCAGTCAACTTTGCTCCTCACATCTGAGTGGCGCATTTTCATGGCCACCACACTCAGTAAAAGTTACAGTCCCTTTTGTTAATGAATGAATCCACATTAGATTAAGAAGTGCATCAAGTTCAATGAAACACCCAGGCAGCAGCCCTTATTAGTGAGCTTTAAAAGATCCTAGGTGACAAAAGTCATGTATTTGAAGGCAGCTTTAGTTACAGAGGCTTTCAGAGATGTGTAACAAAAAAAACTTGTGAACCTGGGTATTCTCCAGGTTGGAGAGGTGGATTACAAATTAAAATATAGGATAAATACTTAATAACCATGATTTAGAAATATAATTACGAAAATTACTAATCTGTAGATATCAAAGTAGAAGGTCATATAAGCTCAGTAAATCATCCCTTTTTTTTATTTTTGAGATGGAGTCTCCGTCTGTCGCCCAAGCTGGAGTGCAGTGGCGCGATCTTGGCTCACTGCAACCTCTGCCTCCCAAGTTCAAGTGATTCTCCTGCCTCAGCCTCCCGGGTAGCTGAGATTACAGGCGCCCACCACCATCCCAGCCAATTTTTCTTTGTTTGTTTTTAGTAGAGGTGGGGTTTCACCATGTTAGCCAGGATGGTCTCGATCTTCTGACCTCGTGATCTGCCTGCCTCGGCCTCCCAGAGTGAATGTCTTGACGGTACTGCCCCATGTGCTTCATTCTCTGACAATATTTCAACTTTCAGGCCCTGCTTGCTCATGTGTTTATGCAACAGGCACTACCCAGCAACAGGCCCGTGAGCCAGATTCTTTCCATTATTTCCTGGGCCCATAATTAAGCAGAGTTGTAAGTAAGCAGTTTTCCTGAAGCCAGTCTGGTAATAGGTGCCTAGAGCCTTCAAAATATTTATACCTTCTAAGTGGTAATATTTCACCTCTGGGAGCCACTCCGAGGAAAATAGACTGGGATGTGGTAAGACTATTAAGTATTATACTCCTTGTAGCGTTATTTATAAGAATGAAAGATGAAAGTGAATTCAATTTTTAAAGTTCTTTAATGTTTATTCTGATTTTCCTGTAATAAGCGCATATTATCTAACCCCAGGACCTCAGAGCATGACTCCAGAATCTTCCCATTCTTTGCCGGGCCCATAATCGAGCAGAATTTAATATCATCCCCTTGGAAGTTAGGAATTAGATATATGAATCTGAGGGGAAACACACACGTTCAGACTGCAGCAGATTCCAAGCCCATTGTTTGAATATAGATACATAATGTTCCGGCACCATTTGTTAAAAAGCCTATCCATCGTCCACTGAGTAGCCTTAACCCCTTGTGAAAAATCAACTGGCCATATTACTGTGTATTTATTTCTGGACTTTCTGTTCTATTCTGTGCTAATAATCTATTTGTTTGTTCACTGCCTTGATGATGGTAACTTTACGTTAAGCTTCAAATCAGGTAGTGTGAGTCCTTCAACAGTGTTCTTCAAACTTCTTAAGGCTAATTTACTTTTGCCTTTCCATATAGAAGTTGGAATCATCTTGTTGATGGCTACAGAAAATTCTTGCTGGGATTTTGATTGGCATTACATGGAATCCACCTATCAATTTGGGAAGGATTACATTTGGGATAAAGCCATCTATCCATAGACTATGCCCTTGCGACTATTCATTTTTTTCTTTATTCATTTGTAAAAAGCATTGGTTTGTTGTTGTTGTTGTTGTTGTTGTTTTGAGACGGAGTGTTGCTCTGTCGCCCAGGCTGGAGTGCAGTGGCACGATCTCAACTCACTGCAAGCTCCACCTCCCGGGTTCACACCATTCTCCCACCTCAGCCTCCCCAGTAGCTGGAACTACAGGCACCCGCCACCATGCCCAGCTAATTTTGTTTTTGTATTTTTAGTAGAGACGGAGTTTCGCCGTGTTAGCCGGGATGATCTCGATCTCCTGACCTTGTGCGTGATCCGCCCGCCTCGGGCTCCCAAAGTGCTGGGATTACATGCGTGAGCCGCCGCGCCCAGCACCATTGGGTTTTTTAAATTATTACTTTACTTTAAGTTCCAGCATACATGTGCAGAATGTATAGGTATACATGTGTCATGGTGGTTTGCTGCACCTATCAACCCGTCATCTAGGTTTTAAGCCCTGCATGCATTAGGTATTTGTCCTAATGCTCTCCCTCCCCTTAACACAGGAACAGAGAACCAAACACCGAATGTTCTCACTCATAAGTGGGAGTTGAACAATGAGAACACATGGACACAGGGAGGGGAACACACAATGGGTTTCTTTTAAAAGTATCTTTGAGAAGAAAAACAAAGCCACGGTTCAGTCGACCAGCATAGCTGGAGACAAATGCACTGAGCATGTGCACGGTTTCCCCTCCGCAGGCTCAGAGAAGAATGGAGGCAGAGGCTGGAGAGGAGGCTGAGGATGCTGGACAACCCTGATGAGAAGGAAAAGCCGGCACACACCGCAGACTGAGCGCTGCCTGCCTCACCAACTTCAAAGTTAGCAAGCGACCACTTTTCTAGGGGAAAAAAACTAACACCCAAGTTATGCTTACTTACTAAACAGGACGCTCTCTATTTGTGCTTCCATTTGCTAGGGGATTTACATGTGAAACCTCCCCCAGTGCTAATGGGAGTTATCCTGCTCAATCCCCTCTGCACAGAGGACAGGATGACCGCAAGTGGGATAGGACGCTTGGGCTATTTAATAAGAAAGCTCTTGGAATTAGCACTCTCCAGGTCTCACAGACCCATGTAGCCTAGTATATTTCCACATTTCCTTCTCATTTTGAAATGTTTCAAGTCTTGAGACATTTGAAGTGTTTTCTCTAAGCTTACTGAGGGCAATGACCTTGATGAAAATTTGGCTTCGCCAGGTCTCCTGGAAAAAGAGTCATAAAATCTTGTCCTTCTTTCCCTGCTTTTTGTGAACACAGAAATGTAACTGCTTGCAGAAATAAAGCTATTATTATAGAAAGAATTTAACAATATGGCTTGAAAAGGAACTCAATTAATTTATTTCTTCCTGTAAATGTGTTGTTTTTTCTTCATAAACGGGTTTATTTAGGAACCTGCAATGAGAGCATGCAGATAAACTTGGTGGCCGCGCCCTCAAGGTCAAGTCCCCCATGTGAACTCCCTTCACACTTGTTGAGTTAGTTCTCTGGTGGCACAGCAGGTGTCCAGACACATTCTGGAATTTAAAGTCACCCTCACGTTAGCCTCCTCTCAGGCCCCAAACACGATCACAGGGCAGGTGGCCTTCTATGGGGGCAGTAATGATGGGGCTTCCACTGGCCCGATTCCTCCCTGCAAGGCTGCAGCAGAGGGATGTAAACCGTGAGCTCTAGGGGACCAAGAAGCACAGACGGCCAGAGAGACACAGAGGGTGCAGTGGGGGCATAGTTTGAGGCGGTGCTGGACAGGATCCCAGCCCTCACAGGTGAGATGGGCTGGCATAACTGCTTCCTTCTGCTTCCACAGGAAACTAAACGACCTCATTTCAGCTGACAGAGCCACGGGTGGCAAGAAGGGTTGGAGAAGTGTTCTACCCTGCCCACGGTGATGAGATCCAGGGTGCCGTACTGGCCCCTGCCATGGGCTCTTACTCAATTCAGATGCAACAAATTAGCCGTTACCGACAGCTGGGAAAATCTGCACAAAGTTCAGAAACGGAGGAGACTAATAAAGAAATAGACCTGGCAGGGCGCGGTGGCTCATGTCTGTAATCCCAGCATTTTGGGAGGCCGAGGCTGGCAGATCACGAGGTCAGGAGATCCAGACCATCCTGGCTAACACGGTGAAACCCTGTCTCTACTAAAAATACAAAAAATTAGCCAGGCGTGGTTGCGGGCCCCTGTAGTCCCAGCTACTAGGGAGGCTGAGGCAGGAGAATAGCGTGAACCTGGGAGGCGGAGCTTGCAGTGAGCCGAGATTGCGCCACTGCACTCCAGCCTGGGCGACAGAGCGGGACTCCATCTGAAAAAAAAAAAAAGAAATATAACTTTGGCAAAGGCAGAGGGCCATGGGAATGAACATGAGGAAGGCTAACCACATCTGGAGGTCAAGGAAAAGGGAAAGCTCCCTGAGAAATGGATGCTTAAGCTGAGGTCTAGATGGTATTAATCATTTCATTATGCATGTGTACATCAGAACATCATGGTGTATACCCTACATACATAGAATAAATAAAGAAATACAGGCCGGGCGCAGTGGCTCACGCTTGTAATCCTAGCACTTTGGGAGGCTGAGGCGGACGGATTATGAGGTCAGGAGATCGAGACCACGGTGAAACCCCGTCTCTACTAAAAAATACAAAAAATTAGCCGGGCGTGGTGGCGGGCGCCTGTAGTCCCAGCTACTCGGAGAGGCTGAGGCAGGAGAATGGCGTGAACCTGGGAGGCGGAGCTTGCAGTGAGCCGAGATTGTGCCACTGCACTCCAGCCTGGGCGACAGAGCCAGACTCCGTCTCAAAAAAAAAAAAAGAAAAAAAAAGAAATACAGACAAGAATCATCCAGGAAAATGCGACAGGGAGGATGTCTTGGACAGAGGACAAAAGCAAGTGTGAAGAACTAAAGAGGAGCAGGAGATAGTCAGGGGGTGCGGACCCGAGGTCCCTGGGGAGATGTGTCTGTAGCCCAGAGACGGGGGAGGGGACTAGTCCATAGGAGGGGGAGGGGTGCAGGGGCCTCTGCAGCCAGACAAGAAACTCTGGATCCAACCACAGGGTAACAACAGGCCATTGACAGGTTTCAGGTGGAGGAATGAGCTGATTAGATGTGCATTGTTAATTTTTTCAAACACACATATACATGTGTATGTAACTTTGTGTAGGTGCACACATATGATCATATCGTGCACTCCGATAGGGTTTATTACAATTTTTGCTAACCTTTTCTCCCTCGTCTTTGTGGTTGGGACTTACTCCCTCCCTTTTTCCTCTACTGTCAACTGTCAGCGACTCTCATGCCTCAGTAACAACCTCACCTAGTTTTCTGCATGTACAAACATACACATACACACTCACACACACACCCACTGTACATCTAAAAGGCTTTGTGTGGATGTGTTCATGGGGTAACATCTTACAAAGGATCATATTCTTTTGTGTATAGTGTGTTCCTCACTCAACCATACCTCATACAAATGTGCCCAGGTCAATTTAATTCCAATTCACATTTTTAATGGGGCCATATTATCCCATGATGTGGATGTTCTGTAATAAAGTTAACAATTCTTTTAGACATAGACAGTCACATAATTTCCAGGTTTTGCATTTGAACAATGCAGCAGTAAGTACTCTTGTCTGGAGGTCCTTTATCCCAGGGGTTTGATACTAGAAAATAGATTCCCAGGAATGGAAAATTAGAAGACGGTATTTGCGATTTTTACTTTTAACATGGGCTTTCCAGAAAGGCTGGATAAATTCCCATTTGAACAGACATTTTACGAGAGTATGCTTCTCCCCACGTTGCTGAGAGTATTAAGTGTCATAGCTAGCTTAAATTTTCTGTAGTCTGAGGTATGTTGAGTGACATCAGTAATAGGAGTCCCTTCATTTGGTTGTGGATTAGGTGAATTTTCTCATCTGTGAATTGCTTATGCATACTTTATTGCCCATTTTTCTAAGATGTGTCTTTCATATCGATGTGTACAAACTCTTAATGTGTTATAAAACATAACCCCTGGATTGTCATTTACATTAGAAATCTAGAGGGCTGGGAAGGCCTGCTTAAATACTCATTATTAAGTTTGAAAACCTTAAAGCTATCAAGGCAGAAATAGACATATTTATTTATATAAAAATGAAAAGCTTATATGTAGTAAAATGTACCATAAGCAGAGTAGCTTTGGCAGATTTGCAAGTTTAAATGATCACTTTCCCACCACAGCTGAGAGAATGCATTTGAGGGGAGATGGTAGGAGATGGTGGGAGATGGATTAGGAGGTTGTTTCCCAGGTCTCCATGACAGAGAATGGACGTGAGCAAACAGAATGGATAGATCTTGCAGGTTGACTGAATGCAGGGGAGTGAGGCACAAAGCATCCACAAACACAAATATTCATGTATTTTACCTAGCATTTATTTAATATGGGCTAAGAAAGAAGAATGTGAGTCCAAAGAGATAAGCAGAGCCGGTTTTGTTAACAGCTCCACTATGTACCAGTGGGGATCTCAGATAAACCCCCTGAGTTTGAGTTTCCTTATCTGGAGTCATACGCATACCATCACCTCTTTCTTGAGGTGGTTGAAATCGAATGAGCAGGTATCAAAGCTCCCAGAGCAGAACCTGGCACAAGGCGGGCCCTCAGTGCACCTGAGCTCTCAGCCTCCTCCGTCTCTCTCTGCTCCCTCCTAGCTGTCACCCGGCTGGGCCCATGGAAAGTGCACATTCATCCTGGGCAGTGGTTACAAGGCCTGCTTGCCAGTCAGAATCACCAGGAAAACTGCTTTAAATTCACAGATTCCTGGGCTGTGCTCCCAGAGGTTCTAGTTCTGTTGATCTGATGTGGGGCTCAGGGATGGTATTTTTATCATGCTGCCCAGGAGGTGAGATGCTTAGCCAGGCTTGGAAACTGATTCCCCAGAGGGTGCAGAATCTAGTGGAGAAGACAACATGATATAAACTGTGTCTGCTTGGTAAAGTTTTTAAGAAGAGCATGGTGGTGCTCTGGGGGGAAGCATGGAAGTCTCCCAGAGAGGGTGAGATCAAGCCTTGAGGTAGAGTCAAAGGACATCCCGGACACAAGAACCAGCTGTGTAAAGCCAGGAAGTGGCCTCTGTGCTGTCCCTGTAGGGAGTGGAGGGAGGCAAGGTTGGGGTTAAATGGGGAAGGCCCTTGAATGCTGAGCTAAGGAGTTTGGACTTTATCACATAGGCAATGGAGGCTCATCAAAGGTTTTTAAAGTAAGCAAGTAACGTGCTAAGAACTTGTCTTAGTGACTTAGTCAAACAACCCTGGCAGCAGTGTGGAGAATGCACTCTACAGATGTTAGGGATTGTCTTTGTTAAAACTATGATGATCCAAACAGCTTTATTTGGAAAATGTACCCTTTATGTGATCCTCTACTCTGATCAAGGTGAGTGAAAGTACAAAAATAAGAATGTGGTCTAAGTGATAAGATACAGAGACCAAAGCATTGCAATTGTGCCTTATGCTATGACTCAAGACAAACATGTTTAAACTTCCAGCTTCTCATTTCAAAGTTGTTAGCACTTTTCCTTTAATAACCTTGTGTGAAACACAGGTTGAAAAATGGCAAAATTATTCTACCAACTGAGAGGTGACCTCAGCTGCTCAAAAAACTTCACTGAATTTAAACCATAACTTTATTTATGTTTGACAAGGAATAGCAACAACAGATCCTTCTTTCTTTTGGACAGCTACACATGACTCAGGACTAGTGACAGAAGAAATTAAACCAGAAAGTGTCCCTTTTTGCAAAGCAATTTAATGATGAAATCAAAAAGAGCTCTGGGCTTCCAGACCAGTTCACAAGTCCTCAGGCTGTTTTTGGTGCAGAGGAGATGAAATGCACGTGCCCAGCCCAGGAGACACAATGGCACTTGGAGGCTTTGCTATGGGACACATTACAGATGGGGTGAGGGAGAGGGAAAGGGAGAGAGATACTGGTTAGAAAAGATTTACTGTCCTAGGCATGCGGACGAGATGGGCAGCACCCAAAGACAGTTTGGCAAATCAGAGGATTATTTGCAACACTGAGCCACCTCCCCCAGACGCCATGAGAACTGAAGCAGTGCTAAAGTGCAAACAAGGCACAAAGCCAGGCCTCCCAGGAGGATCACAATAACAACAGCCGCAGCCGCAGCAGCAGCAGCAGCAGCAGGGGAAGGAGCTCCCGGGCAATTGTAACATTTCCTTGAAAACATGCAGATTCGAAAGGAAGAAGATAGGATTCTCCCACACTGAGACTCTCCCATTAGCTTAGAAAATAATGAGTTTTCTTTGAAAATAATAATCAAATTGACTTTTTCTGATTATAAAAATGTTTGTTGTAAAAATTCAGAAAAGGAAAGAGTGTAAAAATAACCCACATTGCCACCACCCAGCAATAAACACTCCTAATATTTTGAAAACTATCTAACATCTCTCTAGTCATACCTAGTCAAAAAGATAATTTTTTAAAACTGAGGCCTTACTGTTTTTCCATTCAGTAATATATTGTGGACATCTTAAAATTGATAAATATAGATCTACATTATTTTTTGTTGGTTGCATAATATTCAGATGTGAATGATTTATTTGAACAATCTTTTTTTTTTTTTTGAGACGGAGTCTGGCTCTGTTGCCCAGGCTGGAGTGCAGTGGTAGTATCTCGGCTCACTGCAAGCTCCGCCTCCCGGGTTCACGCCA
This sequence comes from Hylobates moloch, assembly GCF_009828535.3. NCBI lineage: Eukaryota > Metazoa > Chordata > Mammalia > Primates > Hylobatidae > Hylobates > Hylobates moloch. The sequence continues at coordinate 41,972,515 of NW_026652285.1, forward strand.
TTCTCCTGCCTCAGCCTCCCGAGTAGCTGGGACTACAGGCGCCCACCCACACCCCCGGCTAATTTTTTGTATTTTTAATAAAGACAGCGTTTCACCATGTTAGCCAGGATGGTCTCGATCTCCTGACCTCGTGATCCGCCCACCTCGGCCTCCCAAAGTGCTGGGATTACAGGCGTGAGCCATCGTGCCCGGCCAACTTTATGGTTTTTCACTGTGTGTATACATACACACATGCTTATCCGGTTGTCTGTTTTGGATAAAGTCTAAAAGTAGAACTGCTGTGCCGGAAGGCAAGCCACAGAATAGACAGCTCCTAGCACACAACCACCTCTCCCTGTCCCCGCATTGTGGACACTGTAGGTTGTGCCTGACCAGTGTCTAGTCCTAGTCCCCCCTTTCCCTGACAACAGACTAACGGGCAGAGAGGAGGACGACACCCAACTCAATTCACCTTCCCTGCGGTGAGGACAGGGCAACTCCACCCCTAGGTGCTTGATACAAGCCCGGCCAATTGAAACGCCACCGCCTCCCAGTGCCAGCGATTGGCTCAGGGATGGTCCCCTGACCCAATTGAGTCCAGGAAGAGCCAGGGCCCAGGCTTGGGCTGGAGCTACAGGAAAGGAGATTGCTGGATCGGCAGTAAAGATGATAGAGCCTGGAGCTGCTGCCAGTCACCCCGGGAGAGTGTTACCCAGGAATGAAGCCAGCACAGGAAGGCAAAGCTCAGGGAGAGAGAGAGAGACACACACAGAGTTTTAGTCCCTGGACCCAAGCGATTTGGAGCCAACTTTATCTCTTAAATCTTTTAATTTTCTTTTCTTAAATCATTGTAGTTGTCTATCGTAATTTAAAACTCCTGGATACCGGGGGAAATGTCATTCACTGAGACTGGCCCCAGTACAGGTGCCTCTGCCCCCGGACCCTGGCTGCATCTAGTGATCTTTCCTGCCCTGCCATCGGCCTTAGCGACTGATCCCTTTCGGGACACTTGCGCGGAGCCGGGCACAGAGACCCGAGCACTCAGAGACATCCCGCCCCCGAGCCAGGAAGAGACGCTTCTCCCAGGCGCCTGCGCAGAGATCCCGCAGCGGCCCAGGCTCACCCGCTTCTGTGCTCTGAGAGCTGATCACCCCATTTAAAAGGAAGCATGACTCGTCAACTAAGTGCGACGAACTCTGGAGTACAGAACAGAAACAACTTCATTTTTAAATGTTTTCTGCTGGACTTCTCAGAGTCATTAGCATGCTAATCTGCATGAGGACTCTCCGAAGGCCCAGTGTGGTCAGTGTGCAGAGCAGGAGGCGGGCTCCCGGGCCGGCCAGCCCGCAGGCTTCCGGGCGAGAGTGCCAGGCAGTGCCTCGAGCTGGAGACCTCAGACAAGTCGCTTAACCTCTCTGAGCCTCCATTCCCTCCTTCCTAAAGCACCTACCTCATAGGGCTGCTGTGAACATTACGTATGTACAGTGCTTGAAGAGCACCGGAAACAGTCTGCAATAAATGCTAGCTATTAACATTTTAGCATTAACGTCTAGCGTGTCCGCTTTCCATCCTTGCTCCGTCTGAGGACTGCTGTCTTCTTGACTGGAATGCAAGCTCTTCTGCATTCTGTTTGCGCTCGGATGTGTCTGGCCTCCACACTGTCCTCTCAGCCCTGTTGGGGTTCTGGGTGGATGGGCTGCAGTCCCAGTGCCGGGATGGGGCCCTCCTGCGGGGCTGCTCTTCTGCCCTGAGGTTTACTCAGGGCTGGCGTTCAGGGCACTTTTGTTTTTTCAGCCTCAGGATGTTGTTTTTTATTGGAATGGTGCACCCTGGAGTAACAAGAGTAAATGGAGGTGTTTGGCATCCCCCACCCCACACGCCCTGATCTCCTGGGGGAGGAAGAGGCAAGTGGGCAAGAGAGGGGGCTGTTGGCACTCGAATTGCAGTTCAGAAGGACCCCTCCGTGGCGGTGGTCTTAAACACAAGACACCCTGCCTGTGAACTTCTGGCAAGGGATCCTTATTTTAAATAGCGTTTGCTAGGTTTTGGCTGGGCTGCATCCCCCCACCCCCACTCCCATACCAAAATATGGAACAGTTCTTCCCAGGGAGAAAATTCTTAACCTCTTCAGACACCTACTTGATGCCCCAGAGCATCGGCCCCTGTGCAATAAATGTGGAACTGGCTCAAGAGTCACATCCATTTCCAGGCACAGGTGTCCCGGGAGGCCTCCTTGTACTTGAGCCAATAGTGATGCCTCAAGGTCAAATCAAAGCTGAACCTTCTCATGGCCTAGCACTAGAAAAGTGGCCAAGTCAGGAGGGCACATTGCCCTCCTTTATCCTTAAGCCCATTCTTGAAAGACTGTTGAACAATATATTAGAATGCAAGAACTCTCCCACTGGGTGAGCACCAAAGACTGAGCAATGTGGTTGGCAGGCAGGCTGGGGAATGTTTCTTGTTATTCTGATATTAGTATTTCTACTGTAGCTTTCCTCTGCTTGGCATTTGCCTGGATTCTTTTTCCATCTCTCTATTTTCCACTGTCCCGCGTCGTACACAAGGATGACGCACTATAGGTGAACATCACCCTTTGCTTCTACTAACTGCCTACTCAGCCACGTGCGGGACAGCAAAATGCTCCCAAGTGCAGCGCAGGACAGGGTTCCTGCCAGTTCCTTGTGTGCCTCTACCTGTGATGCTGAGTGGGCATCTGGGGACCCAGAGAGGTCACTTTAATTCCCATGTTTCATCTTTCCCCTGTCAAGTCATGCATGGGAGAACCAGGCCAAGAGATTGAGTTTGGGTGCTAAATTTGGTTAAAAAATAAGTAAAAGACGTTAAAGAGCTAACTTTTTACCAAGTTTGGCCTGATAACATTTCTCTTCCAAGACTTTTCCCAGGACTGAATTCCAATTTTTAAGCAAATATGTAGTAATTAGCAGCCAACAGTTTATGTGCATCTATCCAGTGTGGAGCAGTGGGTGGGAGAGTGGCTAATAAAGAAACAGAAATCTACAAATCTGGCTTTCACTGGTTGCTTGCTGGGACTGTGACCAAGACTCAAATACAAATAGCCAATTGTTATTCGTAGAGCCTGGGGATTAAGTGCATGGGCTTTGGCGTCAGGCAGATCTGGGAGCTAATCCCAGGGCTGCCACTTATTAGCACATTATCTAACTTCTGTAAGCATTAAACGTCAGTTTCCACACCTTCCGGATTGGGCAATAATTCTACTTCACAGGAATTTGGGGAGGATGGCATAAGAAAATCTACCTGATCTACTGTAAAGTCAGAGCCTTGGTTCATGTGGAGACGTCACTGGGAGAATGAGTCAGGCCTCACAGTGAAGGGGATGTTTTATAACATATATCAGAGAAGGCTGGCATCCAGAATGTCCTGAGGGTCATAAAGGAGGAGCAGATAACCCAGTGGAGGAATGAACAAAGGAACCAAATGGACAGTTTTCAGAGGAGCATACTCAGGTGGCCATGGAACACAGGAGTGTTCAACCTCACTGACAATGGAAAATGCCAGGCAACACACAGAGAGCTGCCATATACACCCACAGGACAGCTAATGTGAGGACAACTGGCACATCCCATGTGGGAGACAGTATGAAGCATGGGACTGTGAACTGGTGCCGCCACTTTGGAAAACGGCTCAGCTTTGTCTACTGGAGTGGAGGATGCTGCACATGGCCTATGGCCCAGCAGTTCCTGTGGGCATCAGGAGGCATGTGCAAGAGTGTTCAGAGCAGCACTGTTACCATGAGTTACAATAACTGTAATCTGGAACTGGCTCAGATGTTATTCAGCAATAGAGTGGAGAGGTGGATCGTTTGTCATGCAGCGGAATGTTAAATTGCAATGAAGATGAACGGATCACAGCTCTATGCAGCAAGATGGATGAATTCCAAATATTGTGCAGAAAAATCTGGACACAACACATACATCCCATATATTTGAAATTCACAAAATGCAAGACAAAATTCAACTTTGGAGATGCATATTTGGTGACTGGCAATCAAAAGCAACAGGGAAGTGATTACCTTAAATGTCAGGGAAGTGATTACCTACATTTCATGAGGAAAGAGGGGCTAGTGGCAAGGAAGGGGGATGGACGTGATTTCTGGGATGCTTGCAATATTGTATTTCTTTTTTAATGTAAGTGATGGTATACCAATATTTGCTTCTAATAATTCACTCAATTGTGTATTTTTGCTTTGTAAACTATTTCTGTTACGTGTGTGCCATATTTCACAATAAAAAGGCTAAAAGAAAAGAAAATGCACGTCAAATCTTCAGCACTGTATAAGTTCTCATTAAATGAGATACTTATTTGTTTCAAGAATATGAACCTGGAGATGTTTAATTAGAACTGCAGGCTGGGCACGGTGGCTCATGCCTGTAATCCCAGCAGTTTGGGAGGCCAAGGTGGGCGGATCACGAGGTCAGGAGATCGAGACCATCCTAGCTAACACAGTGAAACCCCGTCTCTACTAGAAATACAAAAAATTAGCCGGGCGTGGTGGCAGGCGCCTGCAGTCCCAGCTACTCTGGAGGCTGAGGCAGGAGAATGGCGTGAACCCCGGGGGGCAGAGCCTGCAGTGAGCCGAGATTGCGCCTGGGCGACAGCGAGACTCTGTCTCAAAAAAAAAAGAACTGCAAAACTAAATGAAGTGTTTCAAACGGGTAACTCTCCTTCTAGTTGTAAAAGTAAAGAGTGAGACATAAGGTGCCTGGCCCAAGAATGCATCTGGAGACACAGCCACGGAGCCACCTTTCCTGGAGATGTTAATCAAACTAGCAGGCTGCAGGCAAATGCAAGGTACTGTGCTCTGCAAGGCCACACCCAGCAGAGCCCAGGAGAATCACCTAGCCTGAGAGGCAAGAATTTCTGAGGGTGGAGACAGCATGGGCATTTTATTAAACCTCCCTGATGATTCTAACCTGCAGCCAGGATTGTGGAACCTGCACTAGTGCTGAGGTGGGAGGTGAAAGCTGCTGTCAGAGGCCCCCAAGGAGAACAGCTATCCCACGGGTGGAGCAGAAGGGCCTTTAGCAGACCCTGAGCTGACAGTTTTGTGGAGCAGGCTGAGAGGAGTAGAAATGGGGGCGGCTGATCCCCAACTCTGCCTCCTCTGAATGAAAAGTTGAGAGAAATTGGTTTCTTGAGACAGCAGCACTTCTGTGTTCATGAATCTGTCCCTTGTCCCTTTTAAGGATTGATCCTGGGATTAATTTTTCAAAGAAACGCACTGACATCACTTGTCTCAGCATCATCCTGGATAGCAGGCCACATACTGGATGCACAGATGCCAATGGTTGCAAATACGATTTTCAGACCTGAGAAATTCTGACTTTTTAACTACTTAAAAAAGAAAAGTCACAAGGTGTTTCAACGATATAACAATAAATGAAAATGCTGGTTTATACATTTATGAGTCTTTCTCAAAACACATACGCCTCTGGAGACAAAAGACATGGTATGAAATGAAGTTAAGGGAGACAAATCTCACGTGAGGGATGTGTGTCACATGTTCCCCTCTCATCCGTTTATTGTGAAATATGGCACACACATCCAGGACCACAGGACCTCTGAGCAGGCCAGTGATGCCTCTTCTCCTGCCGGAGTGCAACCTTTCTGGACTGCTATAACCTGCAATTTTGATTTTAATCACCCAGAGTTAGCAGCAGACTCCACAGATGAAAGGGCAGGATACCCAACAAGATTGCTCTTATTTCAGATGCCAGCCACAAGCTTTGGGATCCCCATGCCACCCACACTTCTGACCACATGCTGTAAGATCAGGAGGTTCCCATAACTCCCCTCAGTTTTAGTAATTTACTAGAATGACTGACAGAATTCAGGAAAGCACTATGCTTAGGAATAACAGTTTTATTATAAATGAAGGTGCAGGAGGTTTATTATATTGGAGGTGCATCACCCTCCAATACATCAATGTGTTCACAAACCACAAAGTGCCACTGAGGTTCCATGTCCAGGTTTTATCGGAGTTTCTCTGTGAAGGTATCATTGACTGAAACATTGGCCATGTGTATGAACCCAGCCTTCAGCTCTCCTCCCCTCCTTGGGAGCCAGGCTGGCTCAAAGCCCCAACCCTGTAATCACATGTCTGGTCTTTATGGTGACCAGCCGCATTCTGAGTCATCTTGTTAGGTAAACTGAGACAGTCAAATGACTCAGGAAATTCCAAGGATTTAAAGTCTCCCTCCCAGGAACTAAGGACAATGGCTAGTCAGATTCTTTATGATCCAACAAGCCTTATACTCTGGGTCATCATGTCCACAAAGAGAAAAACAGGATCCTGCCATCTCGAAGACAGCTTTCGTCTAAGAGCCATACGTAAGAGACTATTTAAGCCAGCCCTGATATGAAACAGAGCTCTAAATAGAACAAATGCTCAAATTCAGAATGTTCTCTTTAAAGTAAAATGCTGTTATTTGGCAAGTGTGATGCTTCCTGCCACCCCATAGGCTGTGGGCTCATGGGAAAGATCCAAGCAGTTTGGAGAACACCTACCTGACTAGCACTAACCTAGGGAGTTTGTATAAATCTAAAGTATAATGTAGCAATTTATAGTCAGGAATATTTTGATTAGGCAATTCAGAATCCTTGTACCAGCCTGTTAATGCCTTCTTCCATCTGCAGCAAAGCCAACAAGCAGAGCAAATGTATAAGAAAATGGTGCTTGGTGAGTGTGGAATTGAAGCATCGCAGAACACCACACATTCTCACTTTGGAGCCCTTTTCCAATACTCTGGGTGCACGACTTGCCTTCATTTTCAAAACAGAATGTTGTCCTTCGATAGGCTTATCATACTTGTTTCTATGCAACCTTACATATATCATGTTATGTTTCCTTGAGGACACATCAAGATCATCTTGGTTGACCTTCACGGATTAACAAGTTTCTCTCAGCACATGTTTACCCTTAAATGTGAGAGTGAGTCATTGCTAAAAATGGTTTATCTCATATCTTATCCAATTCTGAATCAATTATGACCAGCCACTTTTAGAGGGTTAAATTTCTGAACTTACCCCAGAATTTGGCCTGAATGCTTCTGTACATAGTATGAAGACTTCATCTGTTGGCATAATTAAAAAGCTGTCCTTCATTCCAGCCAATGTTTACTCCTTCAGGCATGTGTGACTAATTGCAGGCATTTATTACATGCTTAGTGGTCTGGGTGGTATGTCCTAAATGTTGTTTTCTTGATATTCGATTGTTCAGTCGAAGCCTTTATACATTTTTCAGCAGCAGGGCATGAATAAAGAATGACGTTCCTTCACAATGGCACTAGGATGGGTCCAGGGATTGCAGAGGAATTGGAGGGAGGGAGGAGGAGAGAAGCTCACAAATACAAGGCCACTTCTGCCTCTGATGGATCTCAACTGGGTATGATTTATTTGTTTGTTTGTTTTTGTTTTTGTTTTGAGACACAGTTTTGCTTTTGTTGCCCAATGGCACAATATCGGCTCACTGCAACCTTCGCCTCCCGAGTTCAAGCAATTCCCCTGCCTCAGCCTCCCAAGTAGCTGGGACTACAGGCATGCACCATCATGCCTGGCTAATTTTTTGTATTTAGTAGAGACGGGGCTTCACCATGTTGGTCAGGCTGGTCTTGAACTCCTGACCTCAGTGATCCACCTGCCTCAACCTCCCAAAGTGCTGGGATTACAGGTGTGAGCCATCACACCCAGCCGGTACGTTTTCATTTTCCAAGATTGTTAAATGAAACGGCAGCTGTTCCAGAGATTCAAGCCCTGCAACTGAAGCAACATTTAGCTTCAATCACTCAGCACAGTGTCTGCCTCATAAGCCGATGTTCAGAAGTGCTCTGAGAGCTGCCCACCCTGGGGTCTACAGGACCCAGAGTTGGACACACGGTTAATTGGCAGGCCTAAAATACCCACATGCCACGGGCGGTCCAGTCAGGATGCTGTCATGAGGCCAGTGTGTTTTCTTTGGGAGCAGCCTTTCAGAAGAAGAAGAGATAATTTTTGTCAGCTGCCCTGGGAGCAGGCCCGGCTGCTGCATATGGCAGATGGGGTGTTCCATCTGTTTTCTCTCGGGAGTGGTCCTGAGTCCTCACATGTCCCGTGACAGACATGCCTCAGAAAACAGTGCAGTACATAAGCGGGTAGAATCACCACAGACTCGACCAGAAATTAGTGCAGGCCTTAGTGAGCCCTGAGTCAACCACCCGTGCACAGGATCTCCCCGCACTGGGAGCTGCAAACCTCACTGAGGCACAAACTCAACACCATGCCCAAAACAAGCACCTTTATCCATCCTCCAACCCCTTCTCTCTGTGCTTCCTGCCCCAGTTACTGGCACCACCGTCCACCCAGAAACATGGAGATCTGTCCCAATGAGTCCCTTCTGTCACCCCCAGAGCAACCCATCAACAAGTTCAGCCATTTGTTCTCCGACTTTTCTCAAATCTACCCACTTTTCTACATCTCAACTCCAGCACCTTACTCCAAGTGACAGCCATCTCTCTCCAGAACGACTCTGACAGCTTTCTACCTGGTCAGCCACATTCACTGCCCCTCCAACCACTCTCACCCTGGTTCAGGGAGATTTTTTTTAACACAAATTATGTCACTGCCTTAATAAAAGCTTTTCAGTAATCTTTCACTGTGCTTGAGACAAAGACCGATAACCAGGTTCTGCAATTCCAGTCTCATCTTGGGCCACACGCCCCCCCACAAATCTCAGCACACAAGTCCTGGCTGCTGGGTTTCCTCTCGGTCCACTAACACTTGGACCTGATGCTCCCTCTGCCTGCAACTCCACCCATTCTCTCTTTTTAAAAATTGTGATATATATTATCACATACATAACATAAAAGGTACCAGTTTAAGCACTGTAAGTGTACAGTACAGTGCCATTTAATGCCTTCACATTGTTGTGCAGAAATATGAAATGCTTCGTGAGTCCTCCTTGCACAGGGACCATGCGAATCTTTCCTGAATTGCTCCAATTTTAGTATACATGTTGCCGAAATGAGCACCCTAACCACTTTTGTTATAAACTTTGACTCATCTTTGGATTTTGGCTTAAAAGTCACTTATTCAGAGAAGGCTTCAAAACCAGGCTCAGCGCCCCATCGCGTATCGCCTTGGCTTCACAGCACTTGGTGGCAGTGATGTGATGGTCGGATTGGTGTCTGTTCCTCTTACTAGACTGCAGGCTCCATGCAGGCAACACTCAGGCCCGGAAGGTGTAAGGCACACGGTTGGGTTCTGTATATCCTAGTTCAATGAACAATGCTTGAATGAATGAAGAAATGCAGTTCTACCCACGGTGAAGGCCACCCTTGACATTATTATAGAAAATCATGTGGTTCTATGGTGTCTTAAAAGCCATTCCAGAGTAGGATCTTGGCTTCACCTTTCGAAAACCAAAACCCATAGTGAAGTGTCTTTTCCCCTTTTCTCAAACAGAAGAGCAATTTTCCTCCAACCATTAATTTGGGCTTCATCTCTTACAAAAGAGGAAGCCACCTGGTAGTTTCTAAATGGTAGGTTTTCCATCGATTTTGTTCATCAAAGTTTCAAAACTAGCTAATCTAGAATCAGGCTTCTGAAGCAGTTGGTAATTTCTGAAAGCTAATGTGACGTGGAACGTCTTTTTTTTTTTTTTTTGAGACAGAGTCTGACTCTGTTGCCCAGGCTGGAGTGCAGTGGTGCGATCTCGGCTCACTGCAAGCTCTGCCTCCCGGGTTCACGCTATTCTCCTGCCTCAGCCTCCCGAGTAGCTGGGACTATAGGCACCCGCCATCACGCCCTGCTGTTTTTTTATATATATTTTTTAGTAGAGACGGGGTTTCACCATATTAGCCAGGATGGTCTTGATCTCCTGACCTCGTGATTTGCCCACCTCGGCCTCCCAAAGTGCTGGGATTACGGGCGTGAGCCACCGGGCCCGGCTGGAGCTTCTTTTACAGTAAGACACTCAGCCCGATCCTCCCCACCATGTCTGCAGAGAAGCACTCTCTCACCCATCGGGGATTGAGTGAGTGTGGAACCTGCAGATGGGTCTCTCTGGAACCGGAAGTGTGTCTACACCCGCCAAGTTCATGAAAAACTCAGTCATGCTGGACTCTAGGAAGCCCTGCTATGGGGCCAGATGGGGTGGATCTAGGATTTCATGGGACCAAAGACTCAACCCAGAGTTAGAGCAAGAATAGGTAACATTCACTCATGCGGCCGTTCACATTGTGTTACTCATAACACCAGGAGCAAGAGATGAACCTCATCTGCATCCACAATAGCATCTAAGGGGATAACATTCAGAGGTCAAGCAGCTGGCCCAAGAGGCTTTCAAGGAGTGCCGGGCCAGATTTGTTATCTGATTTTAGTACTAAAACTCTTGTGCTTTTCACTCCACTTTGCTCCATATGGCATTCACCACTGCATTTTTAGAAGCAACTTCCACTAAAATGGTACCCTTGAAGTGGCATAAAGATCTGGTCATTTGCACCATGAGCAAAGCCATACAAAGTAGAAAGATTTGTGCCCTATGACTGTAAGGCCTTTTAATGTGACTGAACACTCAGACTTGACCACACACTCTGTGGTTGTTCAGTGTGTGTGGACTCTCTGGCTGATCAAAAGCCTGAGAGGGGGCAGCACATGATGAGCAGGACTACCCGGTAATGCTAAGCCCCTAAAAAGTCCTGGTCCCATGAGCCGTGCCCCAGGCTCTGCCTCGACTGTTAGGAGTGTCCTGTGTAAACACCGTCTTGAAGCTGGAGTCTATTCTGGCTTTCTGCAGTTTCACTTAATCTTGAGGGGAAAAGCAAGGATGCCCTCTGCCTCCATGCATAGATTCCCATAAGCTGGGCCCCCCGGGCTTCCTCTAAATCCTGCCTGTCCCCGCCCTCCTTGTGGAGATCCCAGTGAAGAACACGCTAATCTCTTGGGGCAAGTGAGGAATGAAATGCGTAAGTCTCCCACTGCAGGATCAGGGCGTGCTGAGATAACCCCCACCCCAGCTCTCTTGGCCCAGAAGGTGATAAAAGAGGCACCTGCCATGAAGTCACCAGCTGAAACCTCCACCCTTGTCCCTCAGCACCCTTGTCCAGCCTTGGCCCTCAGCACCCCCGTCCAGCCTTGGCCCCACTGAGCCAATGGTTCCAGTGACCCTAAACATCCCACAGTTCCCTATCTCCTGTCTCCCCATGAGGCTTCCCTGCTTTCTGTCGACAAAGCTGCCTTTCATCACCTCTGTGGCATGTTCCCCTCCACGCGCCCTCCATGACCCTCGCCTCCTCTGCCCTTGGCCACAGCTCGTTCCCCTCCATGTCAGCTGTCAGACTCCAACTGCAGCAGCCCTTGAGGCACTCAGCTTTATTCACACAGCAACACAAACACACATCCCCCCGAACTTTTGTTCTCTGCCTCCTTTTAGGTTTTCCAAAGCTCCTTTGTTTGAAAAAGAAATCTTCCCAGCACTCCCTCATCTTACCTCCATAGTCTCACCTTCCACCAGATTCCAAGAAGACTTCAAACCATTTGGGGTGTGGGGGAAGTGTTTTATAATGGTTTCTGTTCTTTTTGTGATTGCTAAAAAGTCATTTTCACCATCATTGTAATTATTATTTACTCTTGATTTCCACTCTGATCCCTACTTATACAGTTATTTCTCCTGACATAAAAACCTTCTGCTTTTGTATTCCCTTAAATCAATGGTTTTATTGTTGAATCTTAACTTTGTTACCTTAAGAATAGTTTCCGGCCAGGCGCAGTGGCGCACGCTTGTAATCCCAGCACTTTGGGAGGCCGAGGCGGGCGGATCACGAGGTTAGGAGATCGAGACCACAGTGAAACCCCGTCTCTACTAAAAAAATACAAAAAATTAGCCGGGCGCGGTGGCGGGTGCCTGTAGTCCCAGCTACTCGGAGAGGCTGAGGCAGGAGAATGACGGGAACCCAGAAGGTGGAGCTTGCAGTGAGCTGAGATCGTGCCACTGCACTCCAGCCTGGGCGACAGAGCGAGACTCCGTCTCAAAAAAAAAAAAGAATAGTTTCCAGTGAGTTCTGCATTTTACAGTCTGTACCTGCTCATTTTTCCTTTCAGGTGTGTGTTTTTTTACATGATGACTTCACATGAGGACACACTGTAAGTGTAAAGGCATCCAAGAACATGCTATGGTTGGGGATCACATCTCCCTGAGGCACAGAGGACGGCTCCGTTTGTTCAGGTATTTATTCTTTTTTTTTTGTTGAGACAGAGTCTCACTGTCGCCCAGGCTGGAGTGCAGTGGCGAGATCTCAGCTCACTGCAGGCTCCGCCCCCCAGGGTTCACGCCATTCTCCTGCCTCAGCCTCCCGAGTAGCTGGGACTGCAGGTGCCTGCTATCTCGCCCGGCTAATTTTTTGTATTTTTAGTAGAGATGGGGTTTCACTGTGTTAGCCAGGATGGTCTCGATCTCCTGACCTCGTGATCCGCCCGCCTCGGCCTCCCAAAGTGCTGGGATTACAGGCGTGAGCCACCGTGCCCAGCCCAGGTATTTATTCTTGTTCATTGACTCTTCCGTGCTTTTTGGGCAAAATCGATGCCCTTAGAAAACCACCAGAGGACCAGGCAGAGTGGCTCATGCCTGTAATCCCAGCACTTTGGGAGGAGGAGGTGGGAGGAACCCTCCAGCCTGGGTGGTTGAGACTGCAATGAGCTATGATCGTGCCACTGCACTCCAGCCTGGGTGATAGAGCAAGAACCTGTCTCAACAATAACAACAAAAAGAGCCACCAGTGGTTGTAGAGAAATGCTAATGATTTTTTAAGGGGAAATTCTTAAGTGCAACTAATCCATTATCAGGTGCTTACTTATTTCTAGCACCTATAGTTTAAACAATTTTACTATTTTTTTTTTTTTTTTTTTAGATAGAGTCTCGCTCTGTCCCCCAGGCTGGAGTGCAGCGGCACAATCTTGGCTCACTGCAAGCTCCGCCTCCTGGGTTCATGCCATTCTCCTGCCTCAACCTCCCGAGTAGCTGGGACTACAGGCAACCACCACCATGCCTGGATAATGTTTTGTATTTTTAGTAGAGACAGGGTTTCACCGTGTTAGCCAGGATGGTCTTGATCTCCTGACCTCGTGATCCACCCTCCTTGGCCTCCCAAAGTGCTGAGATTACAGGCACGAGCCACTGCGCCCAGCCCCATTTTACTATTAAAATTATTCATGACCATGCATTTTAGAGGGCTCACTTAACAAACTTACCTTTGAAATTGCAGAAGTGGAAAGGTGGGAAAGCAGCATTGAGGAGGAACAGCACATGGAGCTGGAAACAACCATGCAACTTTCTTTAAGCTAATCTGAAAGGGCAGTGCCCAGCTACAAAGGAGGACATTGTGTTGGGAATTAACTTGTCTTTCTGTACTGAGTTAAGTAAGGAGAAGGGTTGCTGTGCTCTTCCATGTAGAGCGTTTGGTGGTGGGGGAGGATCTGAGTCTTCTAACAACAGCAACACAAGCTCTGACCAGTTCCTAAAGTGGAAGGTGCCCTCAGCCCGGTGGCCAGCATGGGAGGCAGCTGGAATGATGGAGATGCTGTGCTCACCAAACCCTCTGTCATTTGGTGAGTTCAAACCTAACTTCCTACTGCTTCAAGAGCATAAATCAGAAGGGGATTTATAAGGACTTGACATCTAGCTGAAAAGAACAAAGTAGTATAATCAGACCAAAATACAACTAGTCAGAGGCTTTTCCTGCTTCCTTCTTACACTGTCACTTTGGCAAAAGAGGCCTCAGTTGTCATGCTTGGTTTGCTATCCTGGGAAAATTCCTTAGAATGTCACTTTCCTATGGCTGCTGCATTCTTAGTATTTTATTCCAAAGTCACCCACATTCTCCAAATGTAGAGGCTTTGGGGCCCAAAAGTGAAAACGGGCATCTAGAAAATGAACAACATAACATTACTTGCATTTTTACATTTTCAGGACTTGGTATGTTTTAATTTACATAATGCCTTATACATAGCGCTTGAAGCTTGTTTTGCAGATTAGAATAAAAGATATATAGAACTTTTAACATTTCAACCATTCCCAGTCATGAAGCATCCGATTCAAACATAATCACTAACTCTGAAGACAAGGATTAGCCATGGCTGTGTAACAAATTACCCCCAAAACTCTCCGGCTTAAAGCAACCATAAACACTTATTACCTCTCAAAGTTTTCTGTGGGGCAAGGATTTATGAGCAGCTTCCCTGGGTGGTTCTGGCTCAGGCTCTCTCATGAGGCTAGAGTCAAAAAGTCAGGACTGCAGGGGCCTGGTGACTTGAATGGCTAGAGAATGTACTTGCACATTGGCGAGCTCACACAGCCGGCACAATGCTACTGGTTGCTGGTGTGAGGCCTCAGTTCCTCATCAAGCATGCATCTCCCCAAGGCTGCTTGAGTGTCTTCATGACATGGTGGCTGCCTTCCCACAGAGTGGTCATCCTGACAGAGAGAGAGCCAGGTGGAAGCTGCATCCTTTTTGATGGTCTAGTCTCAGAAGTCACATGGCCTCACTTCCACCACCTTTATTCACTAGCAGTGAGTCACTAAGTTCAGCCCATATTCAAGGGGAGGGAGTTACAGTCCACGTTTTGAAAGGAGGAGCATCAAATAATTTGCAAACATGTTTTGACACCATCAGTGGTTATATTTTCATGCCAATGATTTTAAACCATTATAACTTATTTTGAAGTACATTTATACCAAGTACAATTCACAAATCTTCAGTGTAAAGCTTAGTGACTTTTCACATGAGTAAATGCTTGTGCAACCATCACCTAGATCAATATATGAAATGTTTTAAACACCTCAGAAAGTTCCATCATGCGAATCTCTGAATTTGAATGTTTTGTGTACACAGTTATCACCTGCAAATAAAGACAGCCTTAATTCTTCCTTTCTAGCCTTTGTAACTTTCATTTATTGTTCTTGACTTACTGTACTATCAAGGTTGAATAGAGCCGGTATGAGTGGGTATCCCTGTCTTGTTCTCAACTTAGGGGGAAATGTGTTCAGTATTTCATTGTGTTTATCTGTAGAGTTTTTAATAGATAACTTTTATCGGATTGAGAAAGCTTTCTTCTACTCCTAGTTTGATTGAGCTTTGGATATAGAAAAGTAAGTAGAATCACGACTCACGATTTTGCTGCTTGATCGTAGCTTTAAGCATTTGCCAGAGTACTATCTTTCGCGATGAATGTTCTTTGTCTAATTTACAAAAAAGAAAATTGTGCTAGGCCTACACATGGAAAAATATTTTCCAGGCAGTCTGCAATCTCCAAATATGTTGATCTTCAAATGTGTATGTTTGTCAGTTCCTTGGGAATTGTGAGACTTTTTCACATGAAACCTTAGTTCTGCTCGCTGCTTCAGTATTTAGGTCAATTCCAAAAGTCTACTTAATTACCTTATGCCCGAAGTATGGCTCTGTGCTATGGTGGTGGGGAGCGGGAGAGGGGTTTTGAAGAGAAATGGAAGGGAGAAGAGAGAGGAAGCCTAGGCACCAGCAGCGTACAGAGAGTATAGTTCTCACAGCCAAAGACTCACGGAGCCGCCCCAAAGCGGGTGTGGCTGACATTTGTGAACTGGCATTCTGTAACTCGGGGCTCTATAAACCTTGCCACATGTGGTGAGAATTTTTAAATGTCTCAACACCCAATTCACATGGCTTTAAAAGCAATAAATTTTAAAACAAGAACGTTTGAATGGCACTGACAAAGTGTCCTCAGATTCATTCGCATTTACTCTTCAGTGCAGCCCTGTGAGGTTCACATCCAGGCCTCACGGAGGAGGACACTGAGGCTGGGAGACGTTCCGGGTCTTGCTGGAGATGGCACAGCTTGGCTTTGGTGCCCAGGACTGAGTCATGACTAGGGCATGAGCTCTTTTCATTGTATTGTGTTGGCGACCATTGCCTGACAACTTTTTATATGGTTTTTAAAAATTACTGCAGCAGATGTGTCTGTGCTGAATGTAACTTGAGATGTTAGTTTGCTTCACGTAAACTGAAGCAGCTCATTCTCGGTCCCCAGTTTTTGGTCACGGTGCGTTTTGCCATTTGGCTGAACAAATAGAGGGACTGTTTCTTCCTCCTCCTCCTCTCAGTACATTCACCTTTTCAGCACAGAATTTTATGAATTCTGCTCCAGTTGTCCAGGTATAAGAGAGGGAGAAATCTGGAGAAGGAATACTCATTCTATAACTTGGCAAAGACTATCTGCCACAAGCCTAATAGTCAATGAAAACCACTAAGCGTACACATTTCATTTACGTTTCGCATCGCCAAGTGCAAGGCCCTGCCTTGGGAACTTTTAGGGCCATAACTGTGGCATTTCAGAGAGCAAGTCTCAATTTACTAGTTAGTCCTTAATGTAGATGTTTGGACCACTCTTGTTTTTTTTTTTTTCTTTTTTTTTTGAAACGGAGTCTTGCTCTGTCACCCAGGCTGGAGTGCAGTGGTGCAATCTTGGCTCACTGCAAGCTCCGCTTCCCGGGTTCACGCCATTCTCCTGCCTCAGCCTCTCCGAGTAGCTGGGACTACAGGCGCCCGCCACCACGCCCGGCTAATTGTTTTGTATTTTTAGTAGAGACGGGGTTTCACCGTGGTCTCGATCTCCTGACCTTGTGATCAGCCCGCCTCGGCCTCCCAAAGTGCTGGGATTACAAGCGTGAGCCACCGCGCCCCGCCGGACCACTCTTGTTTTTAAAGTGGTAAAACACACACCAGAACACTGTTGAGCAAACACGTTTTGGATGTCAGATTGATTTTCAGGCAGGCAGTGGTCTGCAAAGCTGGCGGAGGAGTGGCCTGGCGCAGTGGCTCGTACCTGTAATCCCAGCACTTTGGGAGGCCGTGGCGGGTGGATCACTTGAGGTCAGGAGATGGAGACCATCCTGGCTAACACGGTGAAACCCCGTCTCTATTAAAAATACAAAAAATTAGCCGGGCGTGGTGGCAGACGCCTGTAGTCCCAGCAATTCGGGAGGCTGAGGCAGGAGAATGGCGTGAACCCGGGAGGCAGAGCTTGCAGTGAGCCGAGATCGCTCCACTGCACTCCAGCCTGGGCGACAGAGCGAGACTCCGTCTCAAAAAAAAAAGAAAAAACTAAAAAAAAAAGCTGGCAGAGGAGCTCCTTTGGATAGAGGACCCTTCAACATTGACGGGGGCGGGGCTCCCCGGCTCCCTCCAGAGTGAAAACCCCGGGGGCCATAGGGCACCTCCGTGAGCCGGAGGAGAATGGCACCAGGGAGCAGCAGGGCCTGGCGAGCCCATCACAGAGGGAGCCTGCGGTTTCAGAGGCGACCACGGACCTGGCTGAAGGGCTGGTCCGAGAGCAGCTGGCTCTTCTGGGTGTGGCCTGCATGTCTGCGGGGTACAGACCTAGCAAGGGGGCAGCAGGGCCTCAGCGCTCATAACAAGCGCTGACCTCTGGGGAAGGCAGACTCACATTTCCTCAAGGTTTTCTATTTGCGCCAGATGAGCTCAGTGTCAAATATGAAAGGGCATCTTTCCAAGGGCCGTTAAGAGAGTCTCGTTTACTATGTAAACAAGGACAGAAGGCATCAAAGCCGGCATGCCATTATTCCTTGGCTTCTGAACGTTCGCGTGGAACTGCTTGTCCCGTGATTACTATTAGCATTAAAATATTGGTTGGATTGTCCCATGAACATTAAAGTTTACAGCAAAGAGTGATTTTTCCAAAAGAGGAGGTGCAACAGTATTTGAGTTCCGCTTCTACATCCTTAATTTTCTGAGGTTCCCTCAGAAAATCGGCAGAGTGGGTAGGATTTAGAAGGCTTTTTCAGGGCTTCGATTAATCTGATTTTTTTTTTCAGCTCCCTTAGAGATTTATTTTGAAGTGCCCCCGCCACGACTTTTCTGCCTGCCTGTGTGGCTTTCAAACCTGCCCACCAAGTGTTTAGGGGGTGAGTCATTTCCCCACAGGTAGGAGGGTAAGAGGAGTCTCTAGCCCCCACGGGGAGGGTCAAGAGAGCAAACACGAGAGAGGACTTGGTCCTTACCAGAGGTCGCCTCCAAAAACGTGAGGTGTTCCAGTGATCATTCCCTGACCGATGACTTCCTGAGCTATTTTCTCCAGTAAACAAAGTCTCTATGAAATATCACAGGAAATGAGTTTTAGACTTTCTTTCACCAAACATTTCTTTTATTGTTTTCTAGTAACATTTGCATTGTTTTACCCTGATCTTATCTATTCACCATTTGTGACATTTTTTCAAGCCTTGGTTCATCTTTTTGTCATGTCCCCTTCTGGTCCTTTGAGATAACACTTTCAGAATTTTGCCATTCTGCTATGAGGCCTGTGTCTGTTTGCGTGAGAAGAATTCCATGTGGAGGAGGTGAGCGCCCAGTTGTTTGGTTTGGAGAAGCCCATGACTGCTCATTCTTCTGAGGCCCTGCCTATGCCAGGTGTATGGAGTACTTTCATGTGACATGTACAGCTCTTCCAGCTGAGCATAAAAGCAGGCTCCTCACCCTTTTATCAAATAATTGACTCAGAACTTTAACCAAGACAGATACAAGTATCTTAAGACCTGAATTTATTTTTTAATTTACTAGACATTGTGTTTTGTGTACTAATTACGGTGTATAATTAAAGAACAGTGTAGGGTTGGCTAACATAGAAGGTGGTTAAACTCTGGTGCAGAATTCCCTCTCAGTAAACTTTTAAAGGGCATGGGTTATGGTTGAGTGATATGGAGAAAAGTCCTGGCCTTTGGTTCCTATTACTACTTCTCATCTCTTGCTCTTATTTACTGTTTTGGGCTGTTCATGAAAGGGATTTTTTTCTACTCCCCAGCTGTTGCTCATAGATAATTCAGTAATAGTTATGTCATAAATATCTTAAATGAGAAAAGTTTATTCCTCTTTAGATTTCTAATTACTCCGCAGAATTTGAATTCCACATAATTTGAGATTGCTTTAAGAGTCCACTAATACCCAGTGCTGGAGTGCTCTCTCGTCACTAATAACGGGGCACGAAATGTCAAATGTTCATCTAGTGATTTATGCTCTTATTTCACAGCTTTCCTTAATTGCTTTTTACATAAATCTGAGAAATAGTGATTAAAGTATTGCAGGCTTTGGCACATTTATCATTAGCTTGTAATATCTTCTGATACAGCGTTAAGTGCTTGGCTAACAGAGATGAAGCAGTGCTTTAGTCACGGGGCTTGCCCTGCTGTGGAGAAGGCTCTGTTTCCAGAAGGGAATGGCCAGTGGTGCAGACTGTCCCTGTCTCAGAAGAGCCCATCCATTTCCTGGGAATTCATAACCAACAGCAAGAAACATCACCTTCTAATTTTCCTATGGGATCATACCCACTAGATACAAATGATAATGCAATATCCTTTGCAGTTTTAATTTTTAAAACACTGAATGCTCAGGCTGGGCGCAGTGGCTCACACCTGTAATTCCAGCACTTTGGGAGGCCAAGGTGGGTGGCTCACAAGGTCAGGAGTTCGAGACCAGCCTGGGCAATATGGTGAAACCTGTCTCTACTAAAAATACAAAAATTAGCCACGTGTAGTGGTGCACACCTGTAATCCCAGCTACTTGGGTGGCTAAGGCAGGAGGAGCACTTGAACCAGGGAGGTGGAAGTTGCAGTGAGCCGAGATGGTGCCACTGCACCTCAGCCTGGGTGACAGGGAGAGACTCCAAAGAAAAAAGAAAACACTGAATGCACAAGAAATGGGATCAGCCCTCAGTTTCTCCTCATACTTTGGCCCTAAAGCCCTGGTAACTGTGAAAACTGCTTCTGAGGATGGAATGAGCAGGATCTTTGAACTAAAAAGCACTAGCAAATGTGTGGTGTCTGCTCTGTGGCATTCTCTTTCTGAGAACATGTTGTCCTGCCCCAATCTGGCTGTCTCTTCTCTTGTAGGGTCATACAAGAGGTGAGAGGGTCATGGCAAGAATTGGTCCAATATTTATAGATGTTCTTTTTCCAGAAAATGGGTAAAAACTACGTTTTTTTGTTTGTTTGTTTTGGTTTGTTTTGTTTTTGAGACAGAGTCTCACTCTGTCATGCAGGCTGGAGTGCAGTGGCGCGATCTCGGCTCACTGCAAGCTCCGCCTCCTGGGTTCACACCACTCTCCTGCCTCAGCCTCCCGAGCAGCTGGGACCACAGGTGCCTGCCACCACACCCGGCTAATTTTTTGTATTTTTTTTTTTAGTAGAGACAGGGTTTCACCGTGTTAGCCAGGATGGTTTCGATCTCCCGACCTTGTGATCCGCCCACCTCGGCCTCCCAAAGTGCTGGGATTATAGGCGTGAGCCACCGAAAACTATGTTTTTAAACATCCTGGAATGATAATTCATAATGGAATGGAGAAAAAAAAAGGAAGGAAGGAAGGAAGGAAGGAAGGAAGGAAGGAAGGAAGGAAG
>NW_026652285.1:41992949-42016727 GCF_009828535.3 Hylobates moloch
AAGGAAGGAAGGAAGGAAGGAAGGAAGGAAGGAAGGAAGGAAGGAAGGAAGGAAAAAGACAAGGAGAGAAAAAAATAAGTCACATGCACAGCACCCGTGGAAATATCTGAATCAGCAGCAATGCCTTGAAGCTCTTCAGAAATCCTCTCATTCCCCAATCAGAAACGGACCGAGCGGTCTATAAGAAAACTCTCAACCTTCATTCTACAAGGTCATCACCAGACATGGCCCTTGCTAAGCCAGTGCTGGGGAGGAGGGCATGAGGCTGCAGCCGGGGCTCTGCTGTGGACCCTGGAACCTGGGACTGACTGTGCCTCAGCCATCAGCACTGCCTTCCCTCCTGATGGCCTTGGCCTCTGGCCCTCAGGACAGCTGCCGCTCCATTAAACATGTGTGAGATCAGACAACGGGCTGAGTTCTTCCAGTGTCCTTTCCCAACCCCAGATCTCTGCCCCTTCCCCTCTTCACAAACACCTGCCCAAGTCCCTACTCAGGTCTCCTGTTGCCTGTTCCCTCTCTCTGTGCAGCCACCATATAGTCCCTGTACAGTAAAGAGTTAACTCAGAAAGTCTGGAACATTCAAACCCTGTATGTTGAAAAACATGCCTGGCCCTTGGCCAGTTTCTGGGCGGTGACCTCTAGGTGCTCAGAACATCCTGCCTTACGAGAGCATCTTCGTGTACTTGGTGTCTTGGGCCACACCAACATGTGTGCTCACTGTGCGACTATTTCAGGGTGGAGGCCTTGGCCCTTGCTCTTTCCATTTGACCACTGAAGAGGCTGGAGACTGAGTAGATATGGTCAGTATACGGTATGAGGAGACAATCTACCTCCATTCCCCACCACTCCAATGCCTGCACCACTGACTCATAAGTTTCCTTCCCTCATAATTAGTGATGCTGCCTATAAACTCTTATTTTGGGGGTAGAGCAGAGGAGGGGTCGCTGCAAGCAGCCTGTGCTCTCCAATTCATCTATCTACTCTTAAAACAGACCTATATCTGCATAGAGGTCTATAATATATTTAAATTTTTCCAATACTCTTGATTGTTACAGATTTCTTGGTGAATATTAGCACTTACTTACAGGATATTTTAGCAACACTTTGTGCAATCCTGCTCTCCTAATTGCATGGGGCTTTTGATTTGAATTTAATCTTATTATAGTATCTTGCCACTTATTCAAGTCTACTTTTATTGGTGTCTGTAAAGGTTTATGGTTTATGCCATGAAAGCTCCTGTATTTTTTTTTCTTTTGGATTTTTAGTTACTGTACTGTTGCAAATGGGATTCATCACCAGCAGCATCTTGGGTTTTTAACCTGGCTTTGCTGTGACCAGCATCTAGTTATAGGCATACAATAATGTATAAAAACCACGACCTGTTTCTATGTTTGAAACTTCTGTTTAAGCAATCAGCAAGCCAGAAATTACCATGACTACTGTTTGCTAAGAATCCTGTGCTAGGAGCAATGCCCAACATTTAAAACTTCCCTAAGGACACACTAAATCGAGGCTTAAGATACCTGTTATCTCACCCCAGACCCCAAGAGCCATTGTCACATATGTAGGTCCTCCTGGAAAAGCAACGCAGGAAGGCAGTGAATACCCATCCAGTGGTTCCAGCCTGCCACTGACCATGACATAGCTGCTTTCACCTTTACAGATCTCATGCGGTTGTCCTGAAAATGCAGCTAAGGAAACCGTATGAATTCCTTGGTCACCAGGTGCTTCATGCAGATCAGAGCAGTCCAGCCAGCCAACTTGCAGCCCCTCCAACCCGGCGAGAGAGAAATGAACAGAAATCAAGGCAAGAGGCCGGGCGCAGTGGCTCACGCCTGTAATCTCAGCACTTTGGGAGGCCGAGGCGGATGGATCACGAGGTCAGGAGATTGAGACGATCCTGGCTAACACGGTGAAACCCCGTCTCTACTAAAAGTACAAAAAATTAGCCAGGTGTAGTGGAGGGTGCCTGTAGTCCCAGCTACTTGGGAGGCTGAGGCAGGAGAATGGCGTGAACCCGGGAGGTGGAGCTTGCAGTGAGCTGAGATCGCGCCACTGCACTCCAGCCTGGGCGACAGAGAGAGAATCTGTCTCAATAAAAAATAAATAAATAGGCCAGGCACGGTGGTTCACGCTTGTAATCCCAGCACTTTGGGAGGCCGAGGCGGGTGGATCACGAGGTCAGGAGATCGAGACCGCGGTGAAACCCTGTCTCTACTAAAAATACAAAAAAAAATTAGCCGGGCGTGGTGGCGGGCGCCTGTAGTCCCAGCTACTCGGAGAGGCTGAGGCAGGAGAATGGCGTGAACCCGGGAGGCGGAGCTTGCAGTGAGCCGAGATTGTGCCACTGCACTCCAGCCTGGGCGACAGAGCGAGACTCCGTCTCAAAAATAAATAAATAAATAATAAATAAATAAATAAAAATAAAAAGAAATCAAGGCAAGAATCCATGGCCACTCTCTTCTTTGGCTGGAGCCATGACAATATTGATAGTTTTGTTATAGGAATCAGGAAGGAGAAAAAATGCTTTAGCTTGTCCCCGGGTCGTAGCATGGAAAATAAAACCATTTTGAACCACAGAGGAGTGGACCGATTCAGGTCCTCACAATCTTTTACAGGTCAACATTTTCTCAAGAGGGAAAATCTTCACTCATTCTTCTGTCGCCCAGGCTAGAGTGCAGTGGTGCAATCTCAGCTCACTGCAAACTCCACCTCCCAGGTTCAAGTGATTCTCCTGCCTCAGCCTCCCGAGTAGCTGGGATTACAGACATGGGCCACCACACCTGGCTAATTTTTTATATTTTTGATAGAGACGGGGGTTTCACCATGTTGGCCAGGCTTGTCTCGAACTCCTGACCTCAAGTGATCTGCCCACCTTGGTCTCCCAAAGTGCTGGGATGACACGCATGAGCCACCAAGCCCGGCTCCTTCACTCATTTTTGAGATAAGACTATGGATTTCAGACTGGACAGGCTCCTTCAGCAGCATGAGAACTAGGCCTACAGGATGTCACTAAAGTCTCTTATTCTTTTGACTGAAACTATGAATGAGCCTGATGTTCTCATCACCCTGCAGCAAACTGGTCCAGTTTGGAAGTGTTTCCAAGCTTTCCAAAATTATCATGTTTTACATTTATTACAGAAAACACTTCAAATGTTATTTATATATTTTTTGTATTTCTGCAAATTTTCATACATATGGAAGCTTTTTAACACTGTTGACCAGTACCTGCACTCAAGGATTTTATTCATAACTTTTTTTTTTTTTTTGAGACGGAGTCTTGCTCTGTTGCCCAGGCTGGAGTGCAGTGGCGCAATCTCGGCTCACTGCAAGCTCCGCCTCCCAGGTTCCCGCCATTCTCCTGCCTCAGCCTCTCCGAGTAGCTGGGACTACAGGCACCCGCCACCACGGCCGGCTAATTTTTTTGTATTTTTAGTAGAGACGGGGTTTCACCGTGGTCTCAATCTCCTGACCTCGTGATCTGCCCGCCTCGGCCTCCCAAAGTGCTGGGATTACAAGCGTGAGCCACTGCGCCCAGCCAGCCTTCTTTTCTTGTAACAGTTTCTTTCACAGAGCAGAAGTTTTAATTTCGATAAAGTCCAGCTTACCTATTTTCTCCCCTCATGGATTATGCTTTCAATGTAGCATCAAAAACTCTTCGTCAAATACAAAGTCATGTAAATTTTCTCCTGTGTTATCTTCTAGAAGTTTTATACTTTTATGTTTTATATTTAGGCCTATGACCCATTTTGAGTTCAGTTTGTGAAGGGTGTAAGGTCTTTGTCTAGATCTTTTTTTTTTTTTTTCGCATGTGATGTCCAGTTGTTCCACCACCATTTGTAAAAAGACTGTACCTTTGGGCTGGGCGCGGGATTACACCGGTAATCCCAGCACTTTGGGAGGCCGAGGCAGGTGGATCACTTGAGGTTAGGAGCTCAAGACCAGCCTGGCCAACATGGTAAAACCCTGTCTCTATTAAAAATACAAAAATTAGCCAGACGTGGTGGTAGGCACCTGTAATTCCAGTTACTTAGAAAGCTGAGTTAGGAGAATCGCTCAAACCTGGGAGGCAGAGGTTGTAGTAAGCAGAGATCGCATCATTGCACTCCAGCTGGGCAACTAGAGCAAAACTCCATCTCAAACAAAACAAAACAAAAACCAAAAAGCAAAAAACAAAACTGTCCGTTTATCCATTGAACTGCATTTCTTCTTTGTCAAAAATCAGGTGACTATACATTTACATAGGTCTATTTTGGGGCTGTCTATCCTCTTACATTGACTTATTTGTCTATGTTTTCACCAATACCAGACTCTTGATTACTGTAACTTTAAAATAATTCTTAAAGTTGGGTAATGTCATTCTTTCTTCTTCTTCAATATTCTATCAATCTATCCACAGATCTTTTGCCATTTCATGTAAACTTTAGAATCAGTATGTTGATATCCACAGAGTAATTGGCTGAGATTGTGACTAGAATTGCATTGAATTAGCCAGGCGCGGTGGCTCACGCCTGTAATCCCAGCACTTTGGGAGGCCGAGGCAGGCGGATCATGAGGTCAGGAGATCGAGACCATCCTGGCTAACATGGTGAAACCCCATCTGTACTAAAAATACAAAAAATTAGCCAGGCGTGGTGGCGGGCACCTGTAGTCCCAGCTACTCAGGAGGCTGATGCAGGAGAATGGCATGAACCCGGGAGGCAGAGCTTGCAGTAAGCCGAGATCACACCACTGCACTCCAGCCTGGGAGACAGAGACTCCATCTCAAAAAAAAAAAAAAAAAAAAAAAAAAAAAAAAAAAAAAAAAAAAAAAAAAAAAAAGAAGAAGAATTGCATTGAATCTATAGATTCCCAGATGGGAAAACTGACCTCCTGGCAATATTGAGTCTTCCTATCTACAAACATTAAACATCTCTCCATTTCTTTAGATTTGTTATTTCTTTCTTCAGAGTTTTGTAGTTTTCCTTCATATAGATCTGATACCTGGTTTGTTAAATTATACCTAAGTGTTTCACTTTTTTAGTGCTAATGTAATTGGTGTTTTGCTTTTAATTTCAATTGTTTATTGCTGATATATAGGAAACCAACTGACTTTTAGATATTAATCCAAATTAAATTTGGTTTAAATTTAAACCAATTAAAGCTTTCACATCCTGCAACCTGTCTTTAATGATGTATCAGTTCCAGGAGAATTTTTGTTTATTATTTGAGATTTTTCTACTGAATAATGTAGAATAATGTCATTTTGGACAAAGATAATTTTGTTTTTTTTCCCCAATCTGTACACCTTTTATTTCCTTTTCTTGTCACATTATATTAACCAGGACTTCAGTATAATGCTGAATAGGAGTGATGAGAGGGGACATCCTGTCCTTATTCCCAATTTTAGAAAGAACGCATTTAGTTTTCACCATTAAGTATGATGTTAGCTGTAAACTTTTTGTAGATGTTCTTTATCAGTTTGAGCAATTTTTCCTCTATTCTTAGTTTGCTAAGCGTTTTTAACATAAATGCGTGTTAGATTTTGTCAAATGTTTGTTCTGAATCTATTGATATGATCGTTTGATCTGATTCTTCTTTAGCTTGTTGATGTGATAGAGTGCACTAATTGTTTTTTGAATGTTGAGAGTGCATACCTGACATACACCTCACTTGATTGTGGTTTATACACACATATTGTGTTTTTTATATACTATTGGATTCAATTTGCTAATATTTGTTGAGAATTTTTGCATCTATGTTCATAAGAAAATTTGTCTAGAGTTTTCCTTTCTTGTAATATCTTTATCTGGTTTTGGTATTAGGGTAATGCTGGCCTCATAGAATGAGTTAGGAAGTATTCATTCTGCTTTCATTTTCTGGAACAAATTATGAATAACTGATATCATTTATTCCTCAATTGTTTGGTATAATTCACCTTTGAACCCTTCTAGACTTGGTGCTTTCTGTTTTGGAAGTTTATTAATTATCGATTCAACTTCTGTAGTACATATAGGCCCATTCAGATCATCTATTTCTCCTCATGTGACTTCTAGTAGGTTCTGTCTTTCAATGAATTGGTTCTTTTCATCTAAGTTATACAATTTATGGGCATAGAATTGTTCATAATATTCATTTATTGTCCCTTTAACATCCATTCGATCAGAAATGATGATCCCTGTTTCATTTCTGATATTAGTAATTGTGTCTTCTTTCTCTTTTCTTAGCCTGAATTGAGAAATTTTAAGATTATTTTCACATAAAAACATACATGAGCACATTTGCAAAGACATCCCTCAGTTGCCGCAGCACCAGCCCCACCCTCAGTCTTTCCAGCAGCCTGCAGTTCTGCTCTTTTACAGGAAACTTGAGGAGTACCTAAACATCTGACTCTGCATGTTACATTTCATTGCTCCTCTGAACTGGGGCACTGAGGGAAATTTTTCTACTGAAAGGTACCATCTTAATTTCTTTGCAAATTAGCATAGAAGAGAGAATCTTGCACTTCACACTAATGAGAGCAGTGTGTGGTTTTGTGATTTGGGAAGCTGGCAAGGCCACGCAAGCTTCTCACTGAGCAGCAGTACCGCACTGCCTCCACCAACCCTTAGCATCCCCAGCCTCGAAAGTCAAAATAAAAGTCAGAGTGGACAGGTGAGTATTGGGTGGAAGGATGACAAGGGATAGGGGAATCCATCTAGCTCACTGCAGGATGATGAAACAGAGACACAGATTTGAGTGTTATTCAAGTACCAGGAATTTGACTTACACTTGCTTCCTCTCCACAGAATACTGTGAATACACACAGCACCTGGGCATAAAGGAGATGTTACACAACCCCCAAGAGGTGTCTATAAGTCGTCTCTCTTATCCATTCTTTCTTCTCATGCCAAAGATAAACCTGTGGCATAAAGTTATATTGACAAGTATTTGAAGGAATTTAAATATCTATTAGTAACAAATGGTCTACATATTATTCATATGGAAATAGCCATATAAGATTTACATGGAAATGACCACATTTCATCAATATTATAAGGATTTTGATTCATTCATATTATATTAAAATAATGTGCCTATCTAGCACAATACAATCTGAGCACATTTAATTGAATACATAAACTGAATTTTGTCTTCCAAATCTTAAAGTTCACTGATACATATAGCAAAAGCTTACTTATACCATTATCTTGCAGCATAAGGTGATTTTACTTTATCTCAGGGAGTATTCAATTCTGTAACCTCTTTTTTTTAGGTTTTAAACACAATCTTTATTTTTTAAGTCACTATGTGCATTATAGGAAATTGGAAAACACAAGAAGCAATGAAAAGGTCATCCACCATCACAAGCAGTTTACAGTTTAACATGTCCTTCTAGGTCTTGTGTGGATGTAGATACAATAGTCAATTTTATGGGACTGAGATCATACAGTATGTGTCATGCTTTTTCACACACCTTGAGTATTTACCCATTCAAAATCTCAAAGCTATATGAGTATTTTGATAACCAAGAATACACTATACCCACTCAATCTGTTGGAAAAACAATGGAATCCTGCCTTTCTTGGGCCAAATTTTCATAAAAGACAAACATGGCAACATGCCTCTAGATAAAAGCATTGGCAGAGTTTTTATTAAAATACTGCATTCCTTTAGTGCTCACTTTAAAATGAAATATACAGCAATAGAATACACTATGTATAATGTTTCTAAGAGAATCCATTAGCAGATCTATACTATTCAAATATTAGCAACGTATGTTTTCATTGAAATACCTAATGCATTCCTATAGTACAGCTAAAAGAGATGCACATACATCAATGGCTATCATCAGAATGTAAATATTGACACATCTGCATACATCTCTCTCTTTATACTTCCTTTTGCCCCTCTGCTGCCAACCTAATGAACAAGTCCTGGCATACAAAGCTCAGAGATGGTTTAACAATTCCATGTCCAAGTTGCATCTTTTCTATAAATTACAACATGAAAAAATTTACAGATTGTCTAATTCACTAGTTCTACTTTTTACCACACATTGTCACCCCAGGACATTCATAAAGCTTAGATAGTGCAAAATAATAAACTTTGTCCAGAATTACACACAGGCACTTTACTAAAAATGCTCATGTAGACCTATGGTTATCATCTAAAACCATCTTCTAGATATGGAGATACTAGCAAAGAGCTCTTTCCTTCATCCTCCCTTTTCTCCCTCTTCCAGCATCCCAGTGACTAAGTATAGGACTATGCCCAGCTCCAAGAGGTGGAGTAACAAAGGTCACTCCCAGAAGACAGGCCTCCTAAAATATAACAAAAGAACATTTATAGACGGATTGTTTTCCTACATCTATTTTTAACATACTTTGAGCATTAAGACTTGTTTATCTTTTAATACCCACTATTGGCCAGGCGCGGTGGCTCACACTTGTAATCCCAGCACTTTGGGAGGCTGAGGCAAGCAGATCACCTGAGGTCAGGAGTTCAAGACCAGCCCGGCCAACATGGTGAAACACCGAATCTACTAAAAATTACCAAAAAAAATTAGCCAGGTGTGGTGGTGTGCACCTGTAATCCTAGCCACTCAGGAGGCTGAGGCAGGAGAACCACTTGAACCCAGGAGGCAGAGAGCCTAGATCACACCATTGCACTCCAACTTGGGCAACAAGAGCAAAACTCCATCAAAAAAACAAAACAAACAAACCACTATTAACTAAAATGCATATAGAACAATGGTTAGACCATGTGAACTAATCTAACTCATGGGCACAGAACCCTTCCCTTTGCATACTTCCTCCTCCTACACCCACCATCACCCTATGAACAGTCCAAAGCATCAAGTTTAACCATTCCATTTCCAAATGCAAACACTCCTAAAAAGTAATAAAGAAAATGCTTAAAGGGTGTCACTTTAGCCCTCTACTTCTAACCTATGTTGTGCACTTTTAAACATTTAGAAAGACTAGATGTTTCAAAGAGGACTTAGGTTTTCCACTATATACACAGTAGCATTGAATAAATGGTGCATATACATAACATAGACTGTAATTTGAAAGTGTCTTCTAAGTAGGAACATTCTGGCCTAGCACCCCTCCCCTGAACATTTTGGCCTAGAACCCTTCCCGTTCCAACCTCTGTCCACCCTGTGGACAGCTATAAGCCAAATGTATTGTGTAGAAAGGATTCTAACAACCTCTGCCTCCTGGGTTCAAGTAATCCTCCTGCCTCAGCCTCCCAAGTAGCTGGGATTACAGGTGTCCGCTGCCATGCCCAGCTAATTTTTGTATTTTTAGTAGAGACAGGGTTTCATCATATTGGTCGGGCTGGTCTTGAACTCCTGACCTCAGGTGATCTGCCCATCTCAGCCTCCCAAAGTGCTGGGATTACAGGCGTGAGCCACCGTGCCCCACCCACTTCTGTGTTTTTAACAACAGTCTTCCCTATGAATTTTAACACAAAATGTACTCAGTGTTTTAATTCACTAACTCTACTTTTGTCACACGCTGGACCTCTCTAACATCTACACAGACTAAATGATATAGATTAGGATTGGTTTGTCCTCTTATGTATGCTATCTACAAGCACAAAGAAAATGCAGACTTAGATCAAGACCATCCTGGCAAACATGGTGAAACTCCGTCTCTACTAAAAATACAAAAATTAGCTGGGTGTGGTGGCGCATGCCTGTAGTCCCAGCTACTCGGGAGGCTGAGGCAGGAGAATCGCTTGAACCCTGGAGGTGGAGGTTGCAGAGAGCCAAGATCGCGCCACTGCACTCCAGCTTGGTGACAGAGCGAGACTCCATCTCAAAAAAAAAAAAAAAAAAAAAAAAAAAAGAGATAATGGTCAATGTGCCTCACCATAAACACACTGGTGAAAAGGCCTTTGTACTTTCTGCTCCTCCTTCCTCCCCAAACTGACACAAATATAATAATGTGTACGGCTCAGGGAATTGGTTTGCTCAATTTCCAAAAGACAATATTTCACATCAAAAGGATTCTACAAAATGTGTTATTTACCTCTACTTTTAACATACTTTGTGCACTTCTAAACATCTAAAAAGACTAGATGAGGTTTTAAATATGATTTAAGTTTGTCTGTTATATACACAGTAGTGTTGAATAAACTACACACGTGTAACAGTGGTTATATCCGAAAGTGTCTTCTCAATAGGCACATTCTGTCCTAGAATCCTTCATTCCTTTCAACTCCTCTTCACCACCAACCAGGTGGATATAGGCACATGAGTCACTTAGGGCTGATGTTATTTCACTCCCAAAAGTCCTTTTCAGAAGACAGTCTTTCTATGAATTTTAACAAAATGTACAACATATGTTAGTTTACTAACTCTCTTTCTGTCATACATTGGCAACCTCTTTAGTCTCTAGAGACTCGACTAGATATTATAAAATTAGGACTCATTTGTTCAGTATATACACAATATATACAGTATAGCAAAGGTAAATGAAACACGTGTAACATACAGGCAATGGATTAAGCTGAAATTTTCTTTTTTTTTAAACCTTTTTTTCATTTTATTATTATTATACTTTAAGTTTTAGGGTACATGTGCACAACGTGCTAATAAACACTAGCAAAGCAACTTTTGCAATTTCTTCCCTCTCACCACCCTCAACCCAATGAACAAGTAGAGAGAGTATACTGTTTGCAGAGGTAGTTCAACAACTCCACTTCCAAATAGTATTTCCCATCCATTTTTGAAAAGCTATTTACAAAAAAATATGATTACACTACTTCTGCTTTTAAATAATCACCTGCCAGGCGCAGTGGCTCACACCTAAAATCCCAGCACTTGGGAGGCTGAGGCGGGTGGATCATTTAAGGTCACGAGTTCAAGGCCAGCCTGGCCAACACGGTGAAACCCTATCTCTACTAAAAATACAAAAATTAGCAGGGTGGTAGTGGCACATGCTTGTAATTCCAGCTACTCAAGAGGCTGAGGCAGGAGAATCACTTGAGCCTGGGAGGCGAAGGTTGCAGTGAGCCGAGATCACACCAGTGTACTCCAGTCTGGGTGACAGAGTGAGACCCTGTCTCAAAAACAAATAAAAATAAATAAATAAATAAATGAATAATCAAGCACTTCCACATATCTAGAAAGATTAGATATTTCATATCTTGTCCACCATGTACACAGCACTATTAAATAAAATTGCACACACATAGCAATGGTTATAATCTGAGGTATCTTCTAAATATGACCATTTTGGCCTCAAACCATTCTCTCCTCACTTCCTTCTCTCTGCCTTCAATCCAGTGGACAAGTACAGACACATGTAATGCTTAGAGATGAACAAATTTCTATCCAAAAGTCATTTGCAGAAGACAAATTTTCCTATTAATTTCAACACAAGGCATAAAAATATGCTAATTTTCTAAGTACTTTGTCATACATTGCCAACGTCTTTAACATCTAGAGACTAGATGTTGCAAAATTAGTGCTCGTTTTTTCATAACATACACTATATGCAGAGCAAAACAAAATGCACAAAACATAGAGAAAAAATGGTGTCTGAAGATGTCCAAGTATGAACATACTAGCATATTACCTTTTGCAATTTCTTCCCTCCCACCTCCTCTAAGCTCTACTGCTCACGATGGTGGCTTCACAATTCAATCTCCAAAAGACAGTATTTCCTGTTAGTTTTAGCAAAAAGATATTTACAAAGTGCTATGTTGCTACCTCTACATTTAACATATATCAGGCACTTTAAACATCTAGGTAACTAGATGTTTCAGGTAAGGAGTTAATTTGTCCACTATGTACACAGTAGTCTGGAATAAACTGCACACATGTAACCATAGTTATCATTTGAAAGAGTCTTTGAAATATGGACATTCTGGCCTAGGACCCTTCCCAGCTCCATCAATCCAGTGAGAAAGAATGCTCAGATTTCCAGAAGACAATCTCTCCTAGGAATTTTAAAACAAAATGTACAAAATACATTAGTTCACTAATCTACTTTTGCCATACACTGGCAACCTCTTTAACATCTAGAAAAACTAGATGTAAACTGGACTCATTTGTCCTTTATATACACTATATACAGAGATAAATAAAACAAAATGCACAGACATAGAGATAATGGTTCATCTTGCCTCACTGTGAGCACAGTGGCACAGAGCTCTCTCCACTTCACCCTTCTCCGACTCCCCTGAACAGGGGCTCAAACGCACTGTGTATTATCCAACAGGTGGTTTGGCCATTCTTCCCCCAAAACAACATTTCATATGAATTTTAACAAAAGGATATTTGCAAAACATGTTATTTTACTACCTCTAATTTTAACCTATATCAGACACTTCAGAACATCATGGCTACAATGGCAGAGCCCTCCAGGATTCTCAGCAACACCAGGTACAAATCATCTGCTACCAATGAACAACAATGACAAGCTGGCACAACTCACACAATGCCCCTCAAATCCATGGGTGCAATTCACCACCATTAATTAATCATTATGTTTCATGCTTTGACTAGGGGTCAGCAGGTGCTTTAGCAAAAGAGCTCAGGCTAATTCTAGCCTACCTGAATTAATCCTGACAACACCTACAGGTAACTGGTATTTCTGGGTCATAAGACAGGCATAGGTCTAGCTTTAGCAGGTAGTTCGTTTTTCAAAGCAGTTGGTGCACCCTTTGCCCCGTGCAGCAGTGTGTGAGAGTTCCGTATACTTGGCATCCCTGCCAACACTCAGCATTGTCAGTCTTTTTAATTTTATTCATTCTGTTGAATGTACAGTGATTTTTCATGGTAAGTTTAATTTGCATTTCTCTGATGACTAATGATATTAAACATATTTCCATATGTTTCTTGCCTATTTTGTGTATCCTCTTTGGGGATGTGCCTGTTAATTCTTTTGCCTTAAAAATTGTCTTTTATTAATTTGAACATGTTCTTTACATACTTAGAACATGAGTCCTTTGTTGGACATATGCATTGTGATTATCTTCTCCAATATTTTGGCTTATGTTTTCACTCAATAGTGTATATCAAAGAGTAGAATTTCTTAATTTTAATGAAGTTCAATTTATCACTTCTTTATTGTTAGTGCTGATGGGTCGTGCCTATGGGAGGAATCTTTGCCTATCCCAAGGTCATGAAGATGTTCTTTTATATTTTCTTCTCAAATCATCGTTTTAACCTTCAACTTAAGATAGTGATCCATGTCAAATTAATTTTTGTAAATGGGGTGAGCTAAGAGCTTACTCCATATTTTCCATATAGATATGCAGTTGATGTAGCATCATTTATTGAAAAAAAATCTTCACTCACTAAATTGCAGGAGTGGCTTTGTGTAGATTCTGTGACCGTTTATGTGCAGTGTATTTCTGGATTCACCAGCCTCTTCCATTGGACTACTTGTTTTTGTGTCAATACCACAGTGTCCTCATTAACAAAGTTTTAGTGCAAATATTGAAATCTGGCATTGAGAGTTCCTCAACTTTGTTTTTATTCTTTAACATTTGCCTTGACTGTTCAAGATCCTTTATAATTCTATATAAATACAAAGCAATGTATTTCTGAACGGACTACAACTTCATGAGTAAACACAGCCCATTACACTTAGAAAGTGTTTCTCCACTTGGGTGTTCTAGGGCAGTTTCACAAGAGTGAAATACTCAGGTGGAACACACCTACAACAGGAGTTAGATGAGAATTGTGGGCAGGAGCATCAGCAAAGACATGCAGTCCCACGGTTGGGGCTGGGGATGGGGGAACAAGGAAGAGGGCAGGCTGGGGCCAGCCTGAGAAGGATTGGCCCCTGTGGCAGAATCTGCTGGTGCTCTCCAATACCCATGCCTTCTTCTTCTCCCTGGACACAGGGATGGATGACATTTCCCAAGCTCTGTCACCGCTAAGTGGGGCCGTTTGCACAGGTTCTTGGTAAAGGCATGTGAATGGAAGCGGCAAGCTCTTTACTGGCTCTTTCCTCATCTCGTGGCTGCATGGAGAGGACTCCCAGTTACAATGTGCCAGAAGCCTGTGTCCCTGAGTGGCTGTGCAGAGCAGCACAGATTTTTCATAGGAAGAGACCTGGGGTAAGAAGAAGAGGAGCTGTGAAGCTATTGCAGTAGTCTAGAAAGAGGCAATGAGAACCTGCACCCAGGCGGTGGCAGAGGGGATGCAGGGGTCTCCTCCAACCCTTGTTGATTTTATCTAATGTTCCCTGCTTCGGAATGTTTCTGACAATGGTATTTTGTGCAGGGCATAAAACTCATTCATAATGTTCACATTGGTGACACTGATAATTAAAGGGTAATAGGATGAGAAGCACCTTTCAGAAAATATGCAGACAGGCCGGGCGCAGTGGCTCACGCTTGTAATCCCACCACTTTGGGAGGCTGAGGCGGGCGGATCACGAGGTCAGGAGATCGAGACCATGGTGAAACCCCGTCTCTACTAAAAAAAATACAAAAAATTAGCCGGGCGTGGTGGTGGGCGCCTGTAGTCCCAGCTACTCGGAGAGGCTGAGGCAGGAGAATGGCGTGAACCCGGGAGGCGGAGCTTGCAGTGAGCCGAGATTGTGCCACTGCACTCCAGCCTGGGCGATAGAGAGAGACTCTGTCTCAAAAAAAAAAAAAAAAAAGAAAAAAAGAAAAGAAAATATGCAGACAAAAGCAATGATTCTGGTACACAGAGGACAGAAACGCTTTCTTTCACAGTTCCCAGGAGTAACCATTTAAGTGTGACGCCAAGCCCCCAAATGGACTCACCTCTCAGATTAAGTTCAGACCCTTTCATCATCACTAACACAGTAAAATGTTATGTTTGCTGTTTGTTTTCCCTGCAAACTTAGCCCAACTGGCCCTATTCTACCTGGAAAAAGGGAGCCCAGGCTATTCCTTCTGGGGCTCACTAGAGTCCCCTTCCACCCTTTTGGTTCCTGTCCAAATTATTCCTAGACCCTCTGTTCTGCTTGCTTCACCCACCACCTCCCATCAGAAAAAAAATCAGTAAGATCTTTCTCAGTAAGATATAATGAAGACTTCAGCTTTTACATTCTCACAAAGGACAAAACCTTACAATTGATGAAAGCTATGGGAAGGAACAAATAATTCATAGCATTGCAGTCTCCAGAAAGCCAGACGTGACAAAATTTCTGTGAAACTGGCCCCAGAAGGCCAGGCGTGGTGGCTCACACCTGTAATCCCAGCACTTTGGGAGGCTAAGGAGGGCGGAGGGCAGATCATGAGGTCAGGAGATCAAGACCATCCTGGCTAACACAGTGAAGCCCCGTCTCTACTAAAAACACAAAAAATTAGCCGGGCGTGGTCGCGGGCGCCTGTAGTCCCAACTACTCGGGAGGCTGAGGCAGGAGAATGGCATGAACCCAGGAGGCGGAGCTTGCAGTGAGCCGAGATCACACCACTGCACTCTACTCTGGGTGACAGAGCGAGACTCCGTCTCAAAAAAAAAAAAAAAAATCAAAAAAACAAAAAAAACTGGCCCCAGAAGACACAAGCACAGCCTCCTCTTTGATACCGATGTGAAACATTCTCCATCTTTACCCCTCCAGAGTTCTCTTCCAAGTTGAGTCGTTCTGAGAGTAATTAAGCGTACTGGAGTCAGCAGTGTTGCTAATCACCGCTGGAGAAATCAATAAAGGTCCTTGGTGCAGATGGGACACAGCAGCAGCTAAAACTGAGGACAAACTCTGGGGTTTGGAGTCAGTCTGGCCCCTTTGCATGTGTAACTGGGATGAAATGTTACCTTCACTGCTGTGTGTATGTAAAATGCTGCATTATTTTCTCTAAAACAAATTAACTTTCATTCTGGGCTCTATCACACCAGACTCAAAACACAGTCGTGATTGGGACAACCTCCCCATTCCCTCCTCAAAGTGGAGGGAAGTGCAAGGGATCTGAAACCCACATGGGCACACACATGCACACACACAGACCGGAGGGTGGTTCTTTTTCATAGGGTTCTGCCATATGCATTTTGTAAAAATGCTGCTTTTTATTTAAAATACATCAGGGACACCACTCTTAGAAAAGACATGATCTTGGAGAAGTGTGGGTGGCAGAGCTGTCATCAGTGGGAAGCAGTAAGTGGCAGAAGTAGAAAGTGGGGACAACACTGGCCAGGCTGCTGCTGTGTCTTGGGCCAGGCTCCCCTGAGCAGAGAGGAAACAGCATCATGCAATTCCACGCAATGGAATTCCACATGCTGCTCAGTCGTACTTGGATCCTGTCCCCATTGCTTCTAATTACATGACTTTGAACCTTAGTTTTCACATCCCAAAGTGGGAATAATAATAGTCCCACCTCCTAAGGTTGTTTTAAGTATTAAATAAGAAAAAGTCACGTCTATAATCCCAGCACTTTGGGAGGCCAAGGCAGGTGGATCATTTGAGGTCAGGAGTTCGAGACCAGCCTGACCCCGTCTCTATTAAAAATACAAAAATTAGGTTGGGTGTGGTGGCTCACACCTGTAATCTCAGCACTTTGGGAGGCCGAGGAGGGTGGATCACAAGGTCAGAAGATCGAGACCATCCTGGCTAACATGGTGAAACCCTGTCTCTACTAAAAATACAAAAAAAATTAGCCAGGTATGGTGGTGGGTGCCTGTAGTCCCAGCTACTTGGGAGACTGAGGCAGGAAAATTGCTTGAACCCAGGAGGTGGAGTTTACAGTGAGCTGAGATTGCACCACTGCACTCCAGCCTGGGCAACAGAGTGGGACTCTATCTCAAAATATATATATATACAAAAATACAAAAATTAGCTAGGTGTGGTGGCGTGTGCCTGTAATCCCAGCTACTCAAGAGGCTGAGACAGGAAAATTGCTTGAACCTGGGAGGCGGAGCTGGCAGTGACCCGAGATCGTGCCACTGCACTCCAGCCTGGGCAACAGACCCAGACTGTGTCTCAGAAAAAAAAAAAAAAAAAGAAAAGAAAAAGAAAAAGAACGTAATGTGCCTGGAAACAACATAACAACATGAGCACAAATAAATGTTAGTGCCTGCCCCTCATGGTAATGACATTTTT
Organism: Hylobates moloch; assembly: GCF_009828535.3. Taxonomy (NCBI): domain Eukaryota; kingdom Metazoa; phylum Chordata; class Mammalia; order Primates; family Hylobatidae; genus Hylobates; species Hylobates moloch. The sequence continues at coordinate 42,009,944 of NW_026652285.1, forward strand.
GGTGTGACAAATACCGGGGTGATTATGGGGACACCAGAGCAGTCTCCTTGAAGTCAAGGCTATTCTGGAATACTGGGGCCTCTGCAAACCCTTTCTGCTTTCTCTTCTCTCTGCTCTCAAGCCCTCTCTGCAACAAAGAGCTTGATTTCTTTTACCTGCATAATTTCAGAATGTATTTCATTTCTCTATATGCTCTGCTTGTTAGGGCCTGTTGCAAATGTCATCAACTTAAAAGAGGTCTGGCATGTGCCATCCTGGGCTGTATCCCATACGAATAACCCTCTTTGTGAAACTGTGAGCACCTCCAGTCACCTGAATCTCATTCTCATGATCATCCTTTTAAACGCTCTGGCTGTGCTGCTGCAAATTGCAGCTCTGAAAGACATACTCAAAATCCCTGCCTAAGAAAACAGTGCATCACTGGGCTTGCACGAAATAAAATCTATGGGTGCTGAACGCTTGCACTTAAGATTCCTCAACAGCTGGCTGAAGGCAACACACCCAGAGTAATTTGCATTTACCTCCTGGATAAATGTTCTAATCAAAAGTACTTTGGTATGAAGCATATTGAAATAGGATGGGGTTGATTTATTCATCTGCCTATGCAACGTATGCTGTGTATACAGTGCTTTACGACAATCCCAAGTTTGACTGTTCTATTTTTCTCTAGCCGGTGCTCTAGTGGGCTGCTTGCTTTTTATTATCACAGTGCTCAGAGCTGAAGGGTTCACTGTTTCTATGATTGCTGGCTTGGGGGTTAGAATGGCTTTTCTTTTGGTTATTAGTATTGCAGAAGACACCATTTATCAAATATGAAGCAATCTTGTGATGATCTTCTCAAATGCCAACATCATGAAGTCCTCAACTAGGAGGTCACGCATAACACCACATGCAAATTTCCTCAACCTTTACCACTCAAAGGACCCATGGTTCACACAACAGAACATTGACTTATATGGGAGTGTGCTCTAAAGGCAGATTCACAGGCCCCTCCCAGGGCGACTGAAGCAGAATGTACATTTTACAGGATCTGCAGGTGCTTTGTGCACATTAATGCCTGAGTGGCACCATCCTCAGCCACCCTGGAGTTTGGGACTCTTTTGAGGTATTACTCCAGTGCTTCCACAAACAGGATCCCACTCAATACAGCAACCTAGTGGCAGCTGCTCTCCCCCTCATGTCACATGGCAAGAAAAGGAGGCTCAGCAAGTGACCTGTATGGGGTGGAAAGCACTAACTTTTGGAGGAATTGGAATTCAGTCCAGGCCTCTGAGGGGCTCTCCATCCTGCCTTGGCACCAGAAAAAAACCGTGATTATTTAAAAATCAGTTGCTTAGTTCCCTTTGACCCACTGACTTAGAATCTCCTGGGACCACAGTCCTGGTGTCTGTTTTGTCATAAAGTTCCCAGTCTTATGTAGCCAGGCTAGGGGCCTGCACGCAAAATAGTCACCCCATCCAGTCACCCACTGAGGCCCTTGGAAAAAATGAGATGTCAAGCAGCTGCTAACATTGATTTGGCAGCTAACACTGTGGCTGGGGGATTTAAAAATATACGTCAGTGTGTTCGGTTCCCACACAGCCCCTACTCTGAGACGTGCAGGAAGGTGACAACAGATGGAGACATTTCATCTTTGTGCTCACAGGGCCTGATGCTTAGCAGGTGCTCTGTAAGTGTCTGCTGATGAGTGATGGTCGTCAGTGGCACCCACCTGACCTGGCCTCCCAGCAGCCCCAGTGCTGTCAGCCACTCCCTTTTCCTGAATGTTCTCCTCCCTGTGCCTCTGAAATCGCCCCTACCTGACCTTTGTCTCTCTGATATAGCCCCACCTCATCTACCGTCTTTTTTTTTTTTTTTTTTGAGACAGAGTTTTGCTCTTGTTGCCCAGGCTGGAGTGCAATGGCATGATCTCGGCTCACTGCAACCTCTGCCTCCTGGGTTCAAGCGATTCTCCTGCCTCAGCCTCCCGAGTAGCTGGGATTACAGGCATGCACCACCATGTCAGCAAATTTTGTATGTTTTTCTTTTTTTGAGACGGAGGCTCGTTCTGTTGCCCGGGCTGGAGCACAGTGGGGTGATCTCCGCTCACTGCAAGCTCCGCCTCCCGGGTTCATGCCATTCTCCTGCCTTAGCCTCTCCAAGTAGCTGGGACTACAGGCACCCACCACCACGCCTGGCTAATTTTTTGTACTTTTAGTAGAGATGGGGTTTCACTGTGGTCTCGATCTCCTGACCTCGTGATCCGTCCGCCTCAGCCTCCCAAAGTGCTGGGATTACAAGTGTGCGCCACCACGCCCGGCCTAATTTTGTATTTTTAGTAAAGATGGGATTTCTCCATGTTGGTCAGGCTGGTCTTGAACTCCTGACCGCAGGTGATCTGCCCACTTTGGTCTCCCAAAGTGCTAGGATTACAGGCTTGAGCCACCGCACCCAGCCTATCATCTACCTTCTTTTAGGCTGCTCCTTTTCTACCCTACATGACATGGAGAGCTCACCAAGACTCAGGCCTGGATCCACACCTCATCACCCTGAACTTTCTTCACAAGGCAACCTGCTGATGTTCCCACTCTTGAATCTCAAACCTACACCTCTGAGCTCAAGACTTAGACATCTTCCTGCATGCACAGGATGTCCAGTAAAGTGACTCATAGTCTTAGGTTGCTTGTGCATTGTTTCAATGCCAGTCCCTTCAAGACGGAGCCCCTGATCTTTCCCCATTAACCTGGTCCTCGTCTCACAGTCCTTGACTCAGCAAATGGCACCAGTCTACACAGTATAGAAGACAGACACGTAAGAATGCTCTGTAACATTCTCTTCCCTTTCTCTCATATTCAACCCATCTCTAAGCTACTACCTGTCAATTTTACCTTTTTTTTTTTTTTTTGAGAAGGAGTCTCGCTCCTTCACCCAGGCTGGAGTGCAGTGGCACATCTCGGCTCGCTGCAGGCTCCGCCCCTGGGGTTCACGCCATTCTCCTGCCTCAGCCTCCTACGTAGCTGGGACTACAGGTGCCCGCCACCTCGCCTGGCTAATTTTTTGTATTTTTAGTAGAGACGGGGTTTCACTGTGTTAGCCAGGATGGTCTTGATCTCCTGACCTCGTGATCCGCCGGCCTCGGCCTCCCAAAGTGCTGGGATTACAGGTGTGAGCCACCGCGCCTGGCCAATTTTACCTTCTAAGTGTCTCTCCAACATATCCACCTGGTGTCCATTGTCACCACAGCTACTGGCCTCTTCCAGGCTACAACTGCAATCCTCTTGCTTGGACTCCTGCAGGAGCCTTTGCATTCTGTCTACATTCATTCTGACCCCTCCAATCCATTCTCCACACTGCAGTAGGCAGCATCTCCACTGGCACCCAGACATTCCCACCTCCTGGCATTCACTCCCTGGTGCAATCTCCTCCTGAGTGTGGGCCATATCAGCTGACTTGTTTCTATGAATAGAATATTGTAAAAGTGACAGAATGTCACATTTCAGATTAGGTTACAAAAAGAATGTTTTCTCTCTCTCCTGCCTTCCCATTCTGGGGGAATCAAATTGCCATGTTGTGAGAAGCCTTAGGGAGAGGCCCATGAGACAATGAAGAAATGCCTCCAGCCGGCAGTGAGCAAAGGCCTGAGGTCTGCCAGCAGCCACTTGGTGACCTTGAATGTGAATCCTCTCCCTAGGCAATCCTTGAGATAGCTGCAGCTCCCGCTGCCACTGGATGGTAACCTCACGGGAGACCCAGAGACAGAAGACTCAGCTAAGCCATGACCAAGTTCCTAGCCCAGAGAACTGTGAGATAATAATATAAGTTGTTCTATGCCACTACCCTTTGGGGTAATTTGTTACCCAGCAATAGATAACTGATACACCTATTATACCACACTCTTCTTTACTTCAAGATCACCCATTCTTTAAGAATAAAGACTAAAACCCTTGACACCTAAGGGCCTTTGTGACCTGGACTCTGCTGACCTTTGTGCCTCACCTGGCCACTAGGCTCCCCTACTTTCAGGGTTCCAGACATCTCATCTTCTGGCAGGTCCTTGAAGAAGTTTAGCTTCCTCTGGACAGAGGGCCTTTGCACAGGCCCCTCTGCTGCAGATCCCTTTGACTCAGCAGAAGTGTCACTGCCTATGGGAAGCTTCCCCTGACTCCTCAGGTCTACACTGCTCCATTGATGAATACCCTTATGGATGCCTGTTCCTTGACTTTACAGGGTTGACCTGCTGCCCTCAGTTTGTAATTGTACACTCATGTCTGTGGCTGTTTTACTACAGTCTGTCTCCCTCACTAGGCTGTAAATTCCAGAAGAACAAAAAACATGTGGCAAGGCTCATGTCTGTTTAGGTCACCACTGTCTCCCCAGTACCAGGCATATCAAAAGCTCTTAATCAATATCTGACTAAACAATGAGTAGGTCTGGCGTTTGCTACTCTGCCATACAGGAAAGTTTCCCATCTCCCCTTTCCCAGTCCAGACATCCACACTTCTCTGGAGTCATTTCCAAGAACTATGGGGAGGCTGAAGGGGCTGAGGCCAGTCACACAGCTGTGTGAGCTACAGCAAAGGATATGCCTTTGATTCTAAGTGCACTGAGCACCTTCTCTGTGCTGGGCACTGGGCTGGGTGGTGGGAATACCTCGATGAGCAAAATGGGCTCAGCCCTGGGGCTCACAGGGTTCTAGTCTGGTTGGGGAGAAAGATTATAACCAAATTCTCACACTGATAGCCACAGCAACCCTCCATAATGGCAACGTGCAGGAGTTCTGAAAACATGTCACAATGGAACCACACTAATCTAGCAGCAAGAGGTCCCCCTTTTGTAAGTGATCCCCGTCTTTGAACAAAGCCAATGAACTCCACCATTCACATAGGTTTGCTTTTTATTTTTTATTTTTTAATTTTTAGAGACAAGGTCTTGCTCTGTCACCGAGGCTAGAGTGCAGTGGCACCATCGGCTCACTGTACTCTTGAACTTCTAGGCTCAAGGGATCCTCCCACCTCAGCCAACCAAGTAGCTGGGACCACAGGCACCACCATACCCTGGTAATTTTTATTTTTATTCTTATTTTATAGAGACAGACTTGCCATGTTGCCCAGGCTGGTCTGAGCTCCAGGCCCCAAGTGATCCTCCCTGCTCAGCCTCCCAAAGTGTTAGGCTTGCAGGCATGAGCTACGATCCCTGGCCTGACTGTTGCAGGTCACACCTCGTCAAGACCAGCTCTTGAGATTTCCATCCCCATACTTCACTCTCCCCTCACTTTTCATTCCACATCATTCACAAATGCCGTGAGCAATTAAACTCACATGTTACAGGCAGGGCACATTTGCCTTGTCCTCACCATATATTCACCTGGTAGATAGACTCCAAAGAGAGAAAAATATGTATAATGGGGCAAGATCCAAACAAGGTCTTCATACTTTGCAACAATATGCAACAGGGCACCTAGCCGTGTCCAGTGAATAACTTCCCTAAAATTCATAATCCAAAACCTCTTAATGGGATACCTTTCCACTCAGATTTTAAAACTTGGGCAGCCAATATCGTCAAGAAATATGTTTTCTTTTAAATAAACCTAATAGTATAGTAAGTGCAAGAGAATAAGATGGCCTTCCATCTTCTGTTTTAAATCATAAACTCCATGATGGAAAAGGTAGAAAAATATTTCTCATTTAAAAGTAAAGGGGAAAGCCAGGCGTGGTGGCTCACGCCTCTAATCCCAGCATTTTGGGAGGCCAAAGTGGGAGGATCACTTGAGGTCAGGAGTTCGAGACCGGCCTGTTCACCAACAGGGTGAAACCCCATCTCTACTAAAAATACAAAAATTAGTCAGGTGTGGTGGTGCATGCTTGTAATCCCAGATCCTTGGGAGGCGGAGGCAGGAGAATTGCTTGAACCCAGGAGGCAGAGGCTGCAGTGAGCCTAGATCGTGCCACTGCACTCTAGCCTGGGCAACAGAAGAAGACTCCATTTCAAAAAATAAAATAAAAATAATAAATAAAAGTGAAGAGGATACCCCATTTGCCTTGATGCAATGCATTGATTGCATGCCTGTATGAAAATATCTCATTACCCCATAAATATATACACCTACTATGTAGGCACAAAAATTGAAACTAAAATTTTTAAATGGATGTAAGGAAGTCAGGCCTTTTACTCAATAGGTTAATTGGCTAACATCCACACGTAATAATAAAATATATAATTGAAGTGTTCTAAGTACCACCTAAAAAGGAAAATTAAAAGTCTCTCTTAACTGATAAAATTTTTATTTCACTTTTGAATTTTTACATTTTTCTTGATTATTCCATGTAAGGTGAAACAATAACTGTTTAAAAGACATACACAAATCTAGTACATCAACAAGCAGGCATTTTTTTCTTTTCTTTTTTTTTTTTTTTTTTTGCTATTCTATTTTCCCAAAAACAGGTATGCTTGCTAGGCAATAGAACCATCACAGAAGCAAACATTAGGCAGAAAACTGGTGAAGAAAAACAAAGCTACCAGATACACAAGACAAGCTTGGTTGCACATTCACTACTCACTTTCAAGCAGCAGGTATTAACCGAAAGCACATTTTTTTGTTCAGCTAGAAAGGAGAGCAGGGTGCGATGGCTCACACCTGTAATCCCAGCACTTTGGGAGGCTGAGGAGGGCGGATCACGAGGTCAGGAGAAGGAGACCATCCTGGCTAACACGGTGAAACCCCGTCTCTTCTAAAAATACAAAAAAATTAGCCGGGTGTGGTGGCGGGCACCTGTAGTCTCAGGTAGTCAGGAGGCTGAGGCAGGAG
>NW_026652285.1:42017099-42050510 GCF_009828535.3 Hylobates moloch
GATCTTGGCTCACTGCAAGCTCCGCCTCCCGGGTCATGCCGTTCTCTTGCCTCAGCCTCCTGAGTAGCTGGGACTACAGGAGCCCGCCACCACGCCTGGCTAATTTTTTTTTTTTTTTTTGTATTTTTAGTAGAGACTTTTTTCTTTTTTGGTTTGTTTTAAGTTAGTGCATGAATTTTTCTTCTCTTGTTTCTGCGGATGGACAAACAGATGGACCCTGCAGTCAGGTGGAATGTCAGAGGTGGAGGGGAAACCCTGAGAGACTGATGGGCCTGGATCCTCTCCAGCCTCTCCCCTGCAGTGTCCACACAACTGCCCTGAGTGGTAGCGTCTTGTTTAAGCACTTCTGAGAGCTGAGCTGGATGAGTGCACTTGGGACACCTGGTGACAGGTACTTGCAAGCATGATCAGGGTCAGCCTCAATACAGGGAGAATCCTGGGTATTTAAAAATACTTTTTTGATTCAGATCGTGGTGTGATTGAAGAGCAACACTGTGTTGAGAACTGGAGCAAGGCAGAGCTGTGGTGCAGGCAGCCCTTCTCAACTCTTCAAAGCAAGGTTTGCTCAACAAGGTGCTCGCTCATGTCTCTCACCCCTGCCCATATATAGCATTACAAAGTGAACAGGCCCGGTGTGGTGGCTCACGCCTGTAATCCCAGCACTTTGGGAGGCCGAAGCGGGTGGATAACGAGGTCAGGAGATCGAGACCATCCTGGCTAACACAGTGAAACACCATCTCTACTAAAAATACAAACAAACAAAAAAAATTATCCAGGGGTGGTGATGGGCGCCTGTAGTCCCAGCTACTCGGGAGGCTGAGGCAGGAGAATGGCGTAAACCTGGGAGGCGGAGCTTGCAGTGAGCTGAGATTGAGCCACTGCACTCCAGCCTGGGTGACAGAGCAAGACTCTGTCTCAAAAAAAAAAAAAAAAAAGTGAACAAAAGGCCAGGTGCCATGACTCATGCCTGTAATCCCAGCACTTTGGGAGGCCAAGATGGGCAGATCACGAGGTCATGAGTTCAAGACCATCCTGACCAACATAGTGAAACCCCATCTCTACTATAAATACAAAATTTTAGCTGGGCATGGTGGCATGCACCTGTAATCCCAGCTACTCAGGAGGCTGAGGCAGAAGAATGGCGTGAACCCGGGAGTCAGAGCTCGCAGTGAGCCGAGATCGTGCCACTGCACTCCAGCCTGGGCGACAGAGCAAGGCTCCATCTCAAAAATAATAAAAAAAAGATAAATCTCCATCTCTACTAAAAATACAAAAATTAGGTGGCCTGTGGTGTGACGTGCCTGTAATTCCAGCTACTCAGGCGCCTGAGGCTGGAGAATTGCTTGAACCCAGGAGGCAGAGGTTGCAGTGAGCCAAGATTGTGCCACTGCACTCCAGCCTGGGCCAAAGAGGGAGACCCTGCCACAAAATAAATAAATTAATTAATTAATAAGTAAATGAAATAAAATAAAATAAAATATAATAATAAAAGCCCCAAGCTAGGAAGAACATGAAGACTGAGCGCTCCTCAAGTGAAAGGCAATCTCTACAGAACATCCTTCTTTTTTTTTTGGAGTCAAGGTCTTGCTGTGTTGCCCACTCGGGAGTGCAGTGGCTATTCACGTGTGCAACCACAGGACACTATGGCCTTAAACTCCTGGGCTCAGGTGATCCCCCTGCCTCAGCCTCCCAAGTATTTGGAACTACAGGCACACACCACCATGCCTGACTCACAACATTATTCTTAAAGGTATTACCCAGGAATGTGGGGCAAAGGCACATGGGGGAAGGGACATCTGTGCTATTATGAGAGTGTCTAACACTCAGTGAATGCTGTGTATCTGCTGGGGTTCTGAGCACTTTGTATGCATTATCTTATTAAATTCCTCACACCAAAAAAAAAAAAAAAAGGAGGCGATATTAGCCAGGAAACAGAAAAGAGCATTCATAAAACAGACAGCATTTTTTTAGCTCAGTGTTAACAATGAAAAATTATTCCATTATTGAGGCACAAGTTTCAAATCAGTAACATATTCCTATTGCTGTATGAAAGGGGGTTTAGTCAGGTGTGTCATATGAGCACGAGAACTTTTCACGGTGTCACAGCCAGTTACCTGTCACAAGGAATTTCAGCTTCAGGAAGAACGGCAGGCCCCACCATGTTCTAGCAGGTGGCAGAGGGCAGATTGCTGTCTTCAGTTGGGGGTGCATGCCCCTCTGGCATGGCTGCCTTCCCGGCTGCAGCCACCTCATCACCGCGCTCAGCCTGCTCAGCGGGCCTGGCTTTCTGTACCAGCACACTTTTATCCATTGTCACTTCCAAGCACAGCTCTGAGGTTGGTGACCACTATCTTCCCAAGCTGACTCCTTAGGCTTCTGCAGTGGCTGTGGCAGTGGCAGCTACCCCAGCTCCAAAATCAGCGGCGGCTGCTCCACTTCCCAAAAACAGCCTCTCTGATGAGCTACTATCATGTCTTGCCTGGGGCACAGCACATCTGAAAAACTAAATAAAAATGAGCAGAAACAAAGGAGCCCCAAGTTGCCAACTCTCTGGAAAATTCTGAAGACTGCCAGCAGGTGTAATTTCCAGGTGTGAGAAAAAATAGAAGTGTCTGGAAGATGAAGGGATGTGGCAACGAGGATGGCGAACTAAAAGGGAACCAGGTATGCCAGAGCGGCTGGTAGCCACCGCAGGGCAAAGGTGTGGGTGGTTCCTGTGTTCCTCTGAGTCCCTGTCTCACCAATAGGCCACACAGGATGGTCTGCCTCTAAATTTTAATCTCGAGGTGACAAGAGTGGCATTCGGACATCAGAGCACTGATGGCGGGCCATTTCCTGCAAGCCTCACTCACCCCTGCATCTAGTAAGCCCCACGGCTCTGGGCTGATGGTCATTCCTAAGTGATCCCAGCTCACTACAGGGAAGGGGTCCACACTCCATCTGTCCTAGAATAGCTGCCACCTCTTGGGCAGCCCAGGCAAGGAACACCCCGCCAGAGTGCGCATGTCTGACCGTATCATAGTTTGTCACAGTAAGAATAATTGAACTAGCTTTCCTTGGGCTTTTTTTTGGATTTTCAGAAAGATTACGGCATTCCATGTTTTTATTTCCTCCTTTCCCATTTCTCAAATGTGAAATTCAATTCTCCACCCCATGCAGTGTGAATTGTACAATACAACAGCCCCATCTAGTGTATTCCTCTCCAACTTCCACAAAATGACTCTGTGGCCAGTCCTCCCAGACAAGGAAAGGTGCCAGACATGTGCTTTTATCCCCGTCAATCAGATGTAAGAAACATGAGGAGAGACGGGAGGATGGCTTGAGCCAGGGAGGTCGAGGCTACAGTGAGCCATGATTATGCCACTACACTCCAGCCTGGACGACAGAGTGAGACCTAGTCTGGAAAAAAAAAAAGAAGAAGAAAAGAAGCATGAGGACCTAATTCATTTTTCAGTGTTAGAATAAATTGCATTTATTGTCAGATAAAATTGCACATAACCCTTGAGCTATACCCCATGTACCCTTTATTTCCACGCTTAGCACAAGTGGTGGTGGACCATACCTGTTCTGTCTCGAGGCACATCAGGCGTTCCCCGGAGCCCCCAGTTCTAGGAGGTGGGTCACAGGGGTCATTACAAGGTCTGCGCTCTGAGAGAGAAAATCCCCCATGGGGAATATCATGACCCCAAATCACCATCGTGCTCAGCTCAGAATGCATTTGAGAGTTCAAGGAGGCACTTTGGGCTAAAGTGAAAGATCCACACTAGAGCCAGATCAAGTCAAAGAGGGCTTTTTGTGTCAAGATCCAAGCATGCCTCACCAGGCCTGATGATAGTGCTCTGAAGTTATGTTCACTTTCTTATCTCCGTGTGCTGGCTTTACTTCTCTTTGTCTCTTGGACAGCTGAATTTCTGTGTTTCCTGAACCACAAGGGAGACCTGGCTTTCCACAGCTCCCAGGTTCCCCAGGGCTCTGTTCTAGGAAGTGAACCCAGGAGCAGGAGCAGGAGCAGGGGAGACAGCGGCAAACAGCACAAAGTTAGGTACCCAGTGCAGTGCAGAACTCAGCAGAGTGCTAGCCCAGCGTGTTTTCTCTCTCCTTTCACCCCTTAGAGACTCCCACTCCTGGGAACATCACACACCAGGGCCTGTCAGCGGGTGAGGAAAAGGGGAGGGAGAGCATTAGCACAAATACCTAATGCATGTGGGGCTTAAAACCTAGATAATGGGTTGATAGGTGCAGCAAAGCACCATGGCACATGTATATCTGTGTACATAACAAATCTGCATGTTCAGCACATGTATCCCAGAACTTAAAGTAAAATTTAAAAATAAGAAAAATAAATAAAGACCCGCTCATGCCATAAATGGTTCCTGCAGTCCACAGGCGTGTGAAGTCGGTGTTTCCTCGGTCCTCTCAGCTTCCCTTTCCTCAGTACCGGCTTCGTTTATTCCGAAGGCCTCTGGGCTTCCCCACCAGAGGGGAAGGTGACCACTCTGATACCAGATCCAATGCCTCCAAGCTCTTGAACCCCCGCAGAAAGGAAAGATGGCCAGAAGGCAAGTGGAAAGCAGGCTTCTTTGGATGCCCTTCATTTTTACTGAAAGCTTATTTTTAAATAATCTTTCACATTAATCTGAAAGCACAGACTTATAAAGCATCAGGAGAATCATAGGATTTTTCTTACTTTGAAAACTGAAAACAAGCAACATGCAAACTGGCCAATCAGAGGAGGCTTAAAGAAACAAAATACATCCTGGTTACAGACAAAAAGAATTCCCGAAGATCTCTCACTTTCTCATCTGAGGGGAAGGAAAATGAGCTCCTATGGCTGAGAAAGAGGAGGATGAATTCCCTCCTATATTTCTGCTTTCCCTTCTTTATAACCTAAGCAATACTGTGGTGGTGATTCAGTGGTTGCAGCTGGACAAAGAGCAACAGCTACCAACAAGCAGCACCTACAACTCTGAAGGAAGAAACTCTTCTCTCTTACCTAAGAATCTATGGTTCCAGCAGTTCAGAGTGAATCTTCACTGCTCTTTTTCTCTGTGTGCTTGTACCACATAGCTCTGAACCAGCAATAGAACTACAGCCCACTGGAGGAATTTGCATATTGAATCTGACCTAGCTGATTGCCACTGAAAACAACAGCAAAAGACATTGTCCTGACGTTTTAAACAAAACCCAGGGTCTCATAAGATAATATCCAAAATATCCAGGATATAATCCAAAATGGTTCAGCATGTAAAGAACAAGGAAAATCTCAACCTGCAAGTGAAAAGACAGTTACATTTCAGAACTAAAAATAAAAACACTGAAATTAAAAACTCACAAGATGATCTCAACAGCAGAAAAGAAATGACAAAGGAAAAAGTCGATGAACTTAAAGACAGATCAATAAAAAGTATTCAATATAAGCAACAGAGAGGAAAAACGTTTGAAGAAAAATGAGCATAGCCTTAAGGATCTATGTAACAATACAATGACACATTTGTGCCATTGGAGTTCTACAGAGAGAAGCATAAGAACAGAGTAAAACATATATGAAGCCATGCAACTCTTAATGACAGTAATACATTCCGAGACATGTGTCGTTAGGCAATTTCATCATTGTGTGAACCACAGAGTACCCTTCCGCAAACCTAGATGATAAAGCCTACTACACACCTATGCTATATGGTACATCCTGCAGCTCCTAGGCCATACGCCTGCACAGCATGTTACTATACGGAATACTGCCGGCAATTGTATTACAGTGGTAAGTGTTTGTATATCCAAACATATCTAAACAGAGAAAAGGTGTAGTAAAAATATGGTAAAAAAGATAAAAAATGGTACACCTATATAGGACACTTACCATGAATGGAGCTTGCAGGACTGGAAGTCGCTCTGGGTGAGTCAGTGTGTGAGTGGTGGGTAAATATGAAGGCCTACGACATTAATGTATACTACTGCTGACTTTATAAACACAGTACACTCAGACTACACTGAATGTATTTTAATTATTTTCTTTAGGCTGGGTAAAAATTTGACAAAATCATTAATAGAGGTCCCCAAGTACTGGAAAAGTGTTCCAGGAAGTGCAAGCACACGACAGTTAAAATATATGGCCTGTGGACAGAAAGATGGGTTAGGTGCCTAAGATTTTTATGATAAAGTGTAGGAAGTTGCAAGGTATGACCAGTGATTTCGTATCTTGCATCTTGATGTCACACCTTGCAGTGGAGTGGAGAGAAAAGTTATTGGGTCAAAAGAGTCGAGGAACCATGAGTCACTTTACAAGAATTATCAGACTGCCCATGGGGAGCAGTGACAAGAAGTCCAGGGCTACAGGAAGGGAGAGGACTATGACGGACATCAGTATGAGTCATGTTGCACGGTGGCATGAGTCTCAAAGTCAAAGGCGTGTAACAGGGGAGAAGCGAGTGGAAGTGGGGAACGCAGATCTGACTGGCCGGGTGCGGTGGCTCACGCCTGTAATCTCAGCACTTTGGGAGGCCGAGGTGGGCAGATCACGAGGTCAAGAGATCGAGACCATCCTAGCTAACACGGTGAAACCCCATCTCTGCTAAAAATACAAAAAATCAGCCGGGTGTAGTGACGGGCGCCTGTAGTCCCAGCTACTCAGCTGAGGCAGGAGAATGGTGTGAACCTGGGAAGTGGAGCTTTCAGTGAGCCGAGATGGTGCCACTGCACTCCAGCCTAGGAGAAGGGAAAAGGACTCTCTTTCCATAATTCCACATGTGACCCAGGTGCCACGAATATATTACCATGTAGGGAAAAATCAATGTCTATGAACACTTTCTTCTTTAACTGTATAATAAAACAATTTTTTTTTTTTTTTTTTTTTTGAGACAGAATCTCACTCTGTCACCCAGGCTGGAGTGCAGTGGCACAATCTCAGCTCACTGCAACATCTGCCTTCCAGGTTCAAGTGAGTCTTCTGCCTCAGGTTCCCAAGTAGCTGGGACTACAGGTGCATGTCACCATGCCTGGCTCATTTTTATATTTTTAGTAGAGATGAGGTTTCACTATATTGGCCATGCTGGTTTGAAACTCCTGACCTCGTGATCTGCCCACTTTGGCTTCTCAAAGTGCTGGGATTACAGGCATGAGCCACCACGTCCGGCCGACAATACATTTTCTTTCTTCCCTCTTCTTCCACCCAAAGCCATGAATTTGACTTAAGATACATTTTTTTCCTTTATATATTCACATAACTTAAGGAATAGAAAACCAAAGAAGGAAACAAAGAAACAGAAACTAAGCCAGATAGAAAAATGAGCAACTGGGGCCAGGCCCAGTGGCTCACACCTGTAATCCCAGCACTTTGGGAAGCTGAGGAAGGAGGAACACTTGAGCCCTAGGCAACGTGGCAAAAACCAATTTCTACAAAAAAAATGGAAAAAAAAATTAGCTGGGTGTGGTGTCACATGACTGTAGTCCCAGCTACTTGGGGGGCTGAGGAGGGATGATTGCTTGAGCACAACAGGTCAAGGCTGCAGTGAGCTGTGATCATGCCATCGCACTCCAGCCTGGGTCACAGAACGAGGCCCTGTCTCAAAACAAAATAAAATGGTGCCGGGCGTGGTGGCTCATGCCTGTAATCCCAGCACTTTGGGAGGCCGAGGCGGATAGATCACAAGATCAGGAGTCCGAGACCAGCCTAACCAACATGGTGAAATCCCATCTTACTAAAAACACAAAAAATTACCCAGGCATGGTGGTGGGTGCCTGTAATCCCAGCTACTCGGGAGGCTGAGGCAGGAGAATCGCTTGAACCGGGAGGAGGAGGATGCAGTGAGCCGAGATCACGCCACTGCACTCCAGCCTGGGCGACAGTGAGAGACTCAGTCTCAAAACAAAACAAAACAAAAAACGAAACAAAACAAAAAATTGTAACTGGAACCTCCCCCCCTCCAAACCTCCAAATATCTCAGACCTAACTCCCACTGAGAATAGTTTTGAAATCTGAATATAATGATAACAGAAAAGCAAATCTTTTAAGGTCTAGGAGAATGAGAAAAGGCAGACAGGATTTTTAAAGTCAAAAAATCAAGACACAGGCGGCCGGGCGCGGTGGCTCACGCTGTAATCCCAGCACTTTGGGAGGCCGAGGCGGGCTGATCACAAGGTCAGGAGATCGAGACCACGGTGAAACCCCATCTCTACTAAAAATACAAAAAATTAGCTGGGCATGGTGACGGGCGCCCGTAGTCCCAGCTACTCTGGGAGCTGAGGCAGGAGCTACTCTGAGGCTGAGACAGGAGAATGGCACGAACCTGGGAGGCGGAGCTTGCAGTGAGCCGAGATTGCGCCACTGCACTCCAGCCTGGGTGACAGACAGAGATTCCGCCTCAAAAAAAAATTAAAATTGAAATTAAAATAAAATCAAGACACAGGCATATCTATGAAGATTATTTTCACATTTTGCAAATGATTTTCCTTTCAGGGGATTTGCTGCTGAGTTTCAGTTTAGGGCATTGCAGTCAAACAGGAATCTGCAGCTCAGATAAAGTGGTTTTGGGAGACACAGGATATGACAGCCCCTAAACTGGGCTATCAAGCAGTGAGAGTTTGAGGGACCTATTATCTAGGAAGAATTACAAGAGAGTGAGTCTGACGTCTGCCTGGCTTTCGGTTCTTGATAGATTTGCCCAATCCTAATTTTTTTCCTAAGATTAGAAGCAAAGGAACCAAATAAAAAAGGTGTTTTCAGTGGTCTAGAAAGCTTAGCAGAGCATCTGGAATTGTGGGTGCTGGAAGCCAGAGGTGGGAGTTCATGGCCTATCTTTTAAAAGAGATCTGCTTGGAAAAATCACAGTCTCTGGAGTTGTGACTTAAAAAGAGATAAGCACTGGGAAAGTCACTAGGCTGAAATGTAGTCTTGGTTCAGTCCCGTGACTGACTGGATCAAGGCGGTCCTTTGACTGCCAGAAGAAAACCAAGTCCTCTCTGGAGAAGACGAGAATGCACAGCCAAGCTTGGGAATCAACACAAACTCACCTGAAACATCCAGGAACAGCATCCCATGACCCAACACCAAGAGAGACACAATAAGAAAGGAGCAGGGGCCGGGCGTGGTGGCTCACGCCTGTAATCCCAGCACTTTGGGAGGCCGAGGCAGGCGGATCACGAGGTCAGGAGATCAAGACCATCTTGGTTAACATGGTGAAACCCCATCTCTACTAAAAATACAAAAAATTAGCTGGGCATGGTGGTGGGCGCCTGTAGTCCCAGCTACTCAGGAGGCTGAGGCAGGAGAATGGCGTGAACCCGGGAGGTGGAGCTTGCAGTGAGCCAAGATTGCTCCCCTGCACTCCAGCCTGGGTGACGGAGCGAGACTCTGTCTCAAAAAAAAAAAAAAAAAAAAAAGGGAGCAGGGTATCTGGATACCACTGTTATCAGTAATAACAGGAACTTTAATAGTTAACTATGATTCATGTGTTTTAGAAAAGAAACAAATGATCCAGATTTTTGGCAGAAAACTGGAAACCATAATGAATCAAATAGAAATTCAGAATTGAAAATAAATATCTGAAACACAAAATGCATACATATGGGTTGAGTTGGAAGACAGAGTAGTAGAAAACATTTTAACTGAAGCAGAAAAAAATTGATAGTACGTACAGAAAATATTTGTGTAATTGAAGTTCCAGAAGAAAGGGAGAGAGGAATTGGGACATAAGCAATATTTTAAGACATCACCAAGAATTTCCCCAAACTGACAATAGACAGTTAAAGAGAGATTTAAGAAATTCTACAAAGCAGGCAAATTAATTTAAGAAAAACTTCACCTAGTACATCATAATAAGTATGCAGAAGAACAGGGCAAGGAAAAGATTTTAAAAGCAGCACGAAGAAAGAAATGTTATTTTCAAAAGAGAAAATATTAATATAGGGCTGACAGACATGTCTCAATATACACAAAGGAGGTAAACAGAATGGCGTCCTTGAAATGTTGGGAAAGTGAAACAAGCTAACAGACAAAAAAGATAATTAAAAAGAAACTTATTAATCAAAAATAAAAAGCAATAAAAACCTCTAATTTATCAGTAATTACATTCTAAATAAATAGTAAAACTGATTGGGTGAAAATAAAACAACTCTTTTATACTTACAAGAAACAAACATTACGTAGGCATACATAGAATAGTTGAAAGTCAAAGGTTAGAAAAAGATATTCTTTGTAAAGACCAAACAAGAGAAGAAAAAAAAGTATAGCTTTATAATCATAAGTCAAAGTTGACATTAATGCAAGATATAGTGCTAAAAAGAAAAAAAATAACAGCCATCAAAGATAGTGATATGACAATCCTAAATTTGTAAGCTTTACATAATAATATATTCTCAAAATATGTAACACAGAAATTGACCAAACTGCAAACCAAAATAGGAACATTCAACATTATAAAGATTTTAACTTACCTCTCTAAAACTGATGCTCCAATCAGACAAAACAATCAATAGAAATGTCAATTTGAACAACTTGATTACAAACTTGACATACAGAAAGCCCTGCAACCAATACTTATAGAATATAGTTTGTTGTAAGTGCATGTGGGACCCTTACCAAAACTAACCATATTTAAATAAAAAATGCTAATTTCTGACAAAGGACTAGGATCTATGCTACAATATATAAAAAGAGCTCTTGATATTTAAAAAGAAGAGGATCCTCTCATTAAAGAGGAGGTATAGATGGAAAATAAACATGTGAGACAATGTTTTAAATCATTAGCGATCAGTTAAATGCACGTGGCTATTAGAGAAATGTAAAAAATGTAAAAAAATGCTGACAACACCAAATGTAATTGAGAATACAGAGAACCTGGGGTGCTCACACATTGCTGGTGGGAATGTAAAATGGTACAACCAGCCTGGGGAATAATTTGGTAGATTCTTTAAAAACTAAGCATGTGATAGGCCGGGCGCGGTGGCTCACGCTTGTAATCCCAGCACTTTGGGAGGCCGAGGCAGGCGGATCACGAGGTCAGGAGATCGAGACCACGGTGAAACCCCATCTCTACTAAAAATACAAAAAGTTAGCCGGGCGTGGTGGCAGGCGCCTGTAGTCCCAGCTACTCGGAGAGGCTGAGGCAGGAGAATGGCCTGAACCCAGGAGGCGGAGCTTGCTGTGAGCCAAGATCGCGCCCCTGCACTCCAGCCTGGGCGACAGAGCGAGACTCCGTCTCAAAAAAAAAAAAAAAAAAAAAAAAAACAAAAAAACTAAGCATGAGATTTATACAATGCAGCCATTGCACTCTTGGGCTTTTATCTCAGATAAATGAAGATTTACGTTCACACAAAAACCTGCACAGACGTGTCTATGGCAGCTTTAGGTGTCATCTGCCAAAAATAGTATCAGCCCAAATATTCTCGATCAGGTGAATGCTTAAGCAAGCTGTGGTATATCCACAACATGACATACTTACCCAGCAATAAAAAGGAACAAACTACTGGTATAAACAAGAACTAGGGTAAATCTCCAGGGAATTAAGCCAAGCAAAAAAAGTCGAATCCCAAAATGTTAAACACTATGATTTCATTTGTACGACATTTTTTTAACAAAAAATTTAGAGATGGAGACAGATTAGCGGTTGCCAGGGATTAGGGACAGTGGAGGGTGCATTGCAAGGGGGTTGGTGTGATTTTAAAGGCACAGCACCAGAGAATTCTGAGGGGATAGGCTGCCCTGGGTTGACTGTGGTGGTGGATTCAGGAGCTAAGACATGTGACATAGTTATAGAGAGCTATGTGTACGCATGTACACACAAAATACAAATAAAACAGGGAAAGTTTTAGCAAGGCTGGTAGATTGTATCAATGTCAATGTCCTGGTTGTTATAGTTTTTCAAAATGTTACCATTGGGGGAAACCAGGTAAAGAATACATGTGATCTCGCTGTATTATTTTGTACTACCTACTGCATGTGTATCTACAATTATTTCAATAAAAATTTCAAGAATTTAAAAACATTAACCATCCCCTACTTGTATTTACACACAATGGGAATTCTATGTAGATATTGAAGTAAACGAAACACTACTACAAAAATAACATGAATATATTTCACTAACATAACGTACAAAATAGTATACATAGGACGATTTCACTTATAAAAAGGTTTAAAAAAGATATAAAACTAACTTATAGTTTGGCAAGATGGGAGGAAAGAATTGTGACTGGGAGAAGATACAAGAAGGCTTTGGGGTGCTGGTAATTCTCTTAAGAGTTAATCTGTGTGGTGGTTCACCTTGGAAAAATACGTAGAGCTAGACATTCATGATCTGTGCACTTTTTAGTTTGCTACACTTCAATAAATGTGCATATAGGGAAGAAAGAAAAATATATCATCAAACAAATAAGCAAACAAAACAAGCAAACAAAAAAAGAACAATCTCGCTAACAAAAACAAATCTTCAGAAAGAAATACATATGCCAGGCACAGTGGCTCATGCCTGTAATCCCAGCACTTTGGGAGGCTGAGGCAGGCAGGTCACAAAGTCAGGAGTTTGAGACCAGCCTGGCCAACGTGGTGAAACCCCGTCTCTACTAAAAATACAAAAATTATCCAGGTGTGGTGGCGAGCACCTGTAGTCCCTGTGGACCACCACTGTGGTCCACACAGAAATGGAAAACTATTTGCTCTCCTTGAAATACTTTGATCCTATCATTTTACACACTAGAAAACGGAGACCCAGGACTTGGCTCAAGTTAGTTTCCTGAGTATCTGAGTATGAGCATTTCATCGAATTCATTAAAAAGAAATAAACCAAACAAAGGCTGCCCAGATTAATATCAGGATTTATGAAATCCTGCCTTTTGAAGTAGTCCTTGACAACAAATCCTCAAAACTAGATTCACTATTTTGAATGTTTTAAAATAAAATGTGGTTAAAATTACCTAATGAGACATTGACCTGGGTCTGGCAACATGTATGTGGAGATCCTGTGTATCTTACCTTCCATGGACTCGGCTCAGAAATGTCCACCAGCTCCACCAACCCTCCTGTAATACTGAAAATCCCCTAATGCAGAGGCAGGCTATCTTTTTATAGTTATAATCCAACTGACTCAAGGCTGTATGTGAAACTCAATCTCTTGACCTCTCATGGTCCCCCAGCTGTGAGTGCCTCTGGTGTGGTGTGTACACCATTTCATCCACTACCCTTAATTCTCCTCCCCACCAAACCCCATTCCGACTACTGTCCTTTCTTTTGTTTTCACTTAGATCCTCTCATTCTTCACAAAGGATTTGACCTGATGGTTATATTTTAGTTTGCAGAAACACAACTTGAAATTGAATGCTGGCTGCCCCACCATACCTATGGTTTTCCCTGGCTGACTCTCTGCAGGTTCCAGGCACCACCATGTCACCCCACACTCAAGATGCTGCCGTCAAATCCAGGCTTCTCAGTTTAACATACAAGACAATGTTGATCACAACACTTCTCAGGATCAATTTTTTTTTTTTTTTGAGACAGGGTCTTGCTCTATCTCCCAGGCTGAAGTCCAGTGGTACAATCATAGCTCACTGCAACCTCTCAGGCTGAAATGATCCTCCCACCTCAGCCTCCCTAGTAGCTGGGATTCCTGGCTTATGCCGCTACACATGGCTAATTTTTTTTTTTTTTTTTTTTTTTTTTTTTTGTAGAGATGGCGTATCACCACGTTGCTCAGGCAGACTCAAACTCCTGGACTCAAGCAATCTGCCAACCTTGACCTCCCAAAATGCTGAGACTACAGGCATGAGCCACTGCTCCTAGCTGGTCACATTCTTTAGTGACCTAAAATATCTAGAAGTAGCTTTAACAGTTCAGTTTCAAACTTACTAATCAATTTACTGTCAATTGAATGAAATAACGAACTGACATATGCTAGCACTGACATTAATGGGGTGTCTCAGAAGGCACAAAATCTAACATGCATTGGGATTTTAAACATTATTTGTTTTTTAATCTTAAGATACAAAGCATGCTATTCTACGTAGCTTGGTCTCAATGTGTGCCTCCCTTTCAAGGTTAGTAACTCATCTGCTGTGTTTCTGCTTCAGAAGGACCTGGGAAAATCCTTCCCTGAAACTTTGTGCAAATCCCTACACTCAAATCTCACATTCCTTTTTTTTTCTTTTGGCTTTTGTGTACTTTAAGGAAGAGCCTACTCAAATCCCGAATCCTGTCTCAAAGTCTTGCATCCATTCCCATCTCCTATTGGTTCAACACTGTGAAGGTGTATAAATGGTACCAACAAGAACAGATTTATTGGGTGCGAAATTTCTGCCCAGATATATGCAGAACTCTGGAGAAGATTAATGAGGTCAGCCCTCCATTCCCTGGGAAGCATCAGTATCTTGGGCATCTGGTTCTCCTGAAATGGACTTCTGGAATCACAGTGAGTTTCAATGGGGGAAAAAAAATGAAAGCTGTGTTCTGAGGTACCAAGCCTAGCAATCGATCTTAATGATATGGGTTTATCACCCCATCACAAGATGCTCAGACGCTTTAAAATTTAAAGTGAAACTAGATAGGCATCGTTTGAACGGTCATCTCAGAAGTGTGGTAAAGTGCTTTACACACCTAACCCCACCTCCTTCACAGGATAGCCCATTGCAATTATGCTCTAACTGGATGTTTGTGAAAATCCAGCTGAGAAGCTCTTCTTTTAAACCTCTTCCCTAGGAACAGGTGAGATGGCAAGTTCCTATTCCCCAGAAGGGCCAAGCCTTCCCTCCCATCTCTCTCTGCTCTCTTGTACCTTGCTCATGTATGCTGGCTGCTTGGTGACATTTCACCAAGTCAGAACATGAAGCACGTTAATAGTAAGCTCACATTTTCAAAATGTTAAAATCACACCACTCTCTAGGTACCAATTACTTCTTTCAAAGATAATTTCGAGGTACCTATGAGCCCCGTACCTTGTGAAAACCTCACTGTTGCTTTAGATGTTTCCAGTTGTTGCCTCCCTTTCCCATGTTTCACATGTGTGTCTGTGGAACTCAGCTCTAAAACCGGGACAGTCTGCAGCCATCATAAATGCAACAGTTCCTTATTCCACTTCACTCCAAAGACTAGGATTTCATATATCAGCTCTGGGTAAAGCTGCTTCATTTTGTATTATTTTCATTAATTACTCCTGACAGGCATTTATAAACTGAAAAAGAATTTTTTTTTTTTTTACAAATGAAAGCAAACCATTTTATTCAAAAATAAAGGAAGGAGAGACTGTTTAAAAAGAGTTTTGATGTTCTTTATCTGATATTTTAGCTATCATATTTAAGTACACATTAAACATTCTAAATTAGATTATTTTTGATCTAGCACTTTAGAAACCAGCTTAGCTCTACCAATATAGCATGAAAAGCACAACTATCTTGAGCACATTTCCCACTATTTTTAGGATTCTAGAGTGATGTTAATTGTGGCTCATGGCAATGCTATTAGTGTACAGAATATTTCTAACTGCTCAGAGTAACACATGTAATAGTCCTGTGTCTGCCATGAGAAGACTTCTGGATCATCTATCTACAAGGCACATGATTGGGTTAGCTGGGAAGACATAGGACTGGGGTAGCATAAACCAAAAGAAGCTGCCTAAAACAAGCACAAAAAATCTGATGACCGGTTCAGCTGGAATTGACCTCAGTGTGAAGGAGTCCCTTTAGCCTGTCAGGCTGATGTCTGCTGGCATGAGACAGTCTGGCCAAAGTTTAGTAGACCTCGCCATCTAACTGCCCAGCGTTCCACATTATACCCCTGTAGCCTTATCAGTACTAAACTTCAGGTTTTTAACATTCTGTGTAAATTCAATATATTTATTATATTAGTCACTTTTGGAAACAATCGCGATTTATTTAATTTTATTTTTTTGAGGCAGAGTCTCACTCTGTTGCCCAGGCTGGAGTGCAGTGGCGCAATCTTGGCTCACTGCAACCTATGCTTTCCTGGTTCAAGGGATTCTCCTGCCTCAGCCTCCTGAGTAGCTGAGACTTCAGGCATGTGCCATGATGCCCGGCTAATTTTTGTATTTTCAGTAGAGACAGGGTTTCACCATGTTGGCCACACTGGTCCTGACCTCAGGAGATCCACCTGCCTCAGCCTCCCAAAGTGCTGAGATAACAGGCATGAGCCACCGCGCCCAGCCACAGTCACTTTTTAACAATAGAATGTTCACGTAATAATTTGGACATATACACCCTCCCAAGACTAAACCAGGAAGAAGTGGAATCCCTGAATAGACCAATAACAGGCTCTGAAATTGAGGCAATAATTAATAGCCTACCAACCAAAAACAGTTCAGGACCAGATGGATTCACAGACGACTTCTACTAGAGGTACAAGGAGGAGCTGGTACCATTCCTTCTGAAACTATTCCAATCAATAGAAAAAGAGAGAATCCTCCCTAACTCATTTTATGAGGCCAGCATCGTCCTGATACCAAAGCCTGGCAGAGACACAACAAAAAAAGATAACTTTAGACTAATATCAGTGATGAACATCAATACAAAAATCCTCAATAAAATACTGGCAAACCGAATCCAGCAGCACATCAAAAAGCTTATACATCATGATCAAGTGGGCTTCATCCCTGGGATGCAAGGCTGGTTCAACATACACAAATCAATAAATGTAATCCAGAATATAAACAGAACCAAAGACAAAAACCACATGATTATCTCAATAGATGCAGAAAAGGCCTTTGACAAAATTCAACAACCCTTCATGCTAAAAACTCTCAATAAATTAGGTATTGATGGGACATATCTCAAAAAAATAAGAGCTATGACAAACCCACAGCCAATATCATACTGAATGGGCAAAAACTGTAAGCATTCCCTTTGAAAACTGGCACAAGACAGGGATGCCCTCTCTCACCACTCCTATTCAACATAGTGTTGGAAGTTCTGGCCAGGGCAATCAGGCAGGAGAAGGAAATAAAGGACATTCAATTAGGAAAAGAGGAAGTCAAATTGTCCCTGTTTGCAGATGACATAATTGTATATCTAGAAAACCCTATTGTCTCAGCCCAAAATCTCCTTAAGCTGATAGGCAACTTCAGCAAAGTCTCAGGATACAAAATCAATGTACAAAAATCACAGCATTCTTGTACACCAATAACAGGCAAACAGAGAGCCAAATCATGAGTGAACTCCCATTCACAATTGCTTCAAAGAGAATAAAATACCTAGGAATCCAACTTACAAGGGATGTGAAGGACCTCTTCAAGGAGAACTACAAATCACTGCTCAACGAAATAAAAGAGGACACAAACAAATGGAAGATCATTCCATGCTCATGGGTAGGAAGAATCAATATCGTGAAAATAGCCATACTGTCCAAGGTAATTTATCGATTCAATGCCATCCTCATCAAGCTACCAATGACTTTCTTCACAGAATTGGAAAAAAACTACTTTAAAGTTCATATGGAACCAAAAAAGAGCAAGCCCGCATTGCCAAGTCAATCCTAAGCCAAAAGAACAAAGCTGGAGGCATCACGCTACCTGACTTCAAACTATACTACAAGGCTAGAGTAACCAAAACAGCATGGTACTGATACCAAAACAGAGATATAGACCAATGGAACAGAACAGAGCCCTCAGAAATAATGCTGCATATCTACAACTATCTGATCTTTGACAAACCTGACAAAAACAAGAAATGGGGAAAGAATTCCCTGTTTAATAAATGGTGCTGGGAAAACTGGCTAGCCATATGTAGAAAGCTGAAACTAGATCCCTTCCTTACACCTTATACAAAAATTAATTCAAGATGGATTAAAGACTTAAATGTTAGACCTATAACGGTAAAAACCCTAGAAGAAAACCTAGGCAATACCATTTCGGACATAGGCATGGGCAAGGACTTCATGTCTAAAACACCAAAAGCAACGGCAACAAAAGCCAAAATTGACAAATGGGATCTAATTAAACTAAAGAGCTTCT
The DNA here is from genome assembly GCF_009828535.3 of Hylobates moloch. Classification (NCBI taxonomy): domain Eukaryota; kingdom Metazoa; phylum Chordata; class Mammalia; order Primates; family Hylobatidae; genus Hylobates; species Hylobates moloch. The sequence continues at coordinate 42,035,042 of NW_026652285.1, forward strand.
ACACAGCAAAAGAAACTACCATCAGAGTGAACAGGCAACATACAGAATGAGAGAAAATTTTTGCAACCTACTCATCTGACAAAGGGCTAATATCCAGAATCTACAATGAACTCAAACAAATTTACAAGAAAAAAACAAACGACCCCATCAACAAGTGGGTGATCCCAACAACAAGACACTTCTCAAAAGAAGACATTTATGCAGCCAAAAGACACATGAAAAAATGCTCATCATCACTGGCCATCACAGAAATGCAAATCAAAACCACAATGAGATACCATCTCACACCAGTTAGAATGGCCATCATTAAAAAGTCAGGAAACAACAGGTGATGGAGAGGATGTGGAAAAATAGGAACACTTTTACACTGTTGGTGGGACTGTAAACTAGTTCAACCATTGTGGAAGTCAGTGTGACGATTCCTCAGGGATCTAGAACTAGAAGTATCATTTGACCCAGCCATCCCATTACTGGGTATATACCCAAAGGATTATAAATCATGCTGCTATAAAGACACATGCACACGTATGTTTACTGCAGCACTATTCACAATAGCAAAGACTTGGAAGCAACCCAAATGTCCAACGATGACAGACTGGATTAAGAAAATGTGGCACATATACACCATGGAATACCATGCAGCCATAAAAAATGATGAGTTCATGTCCTTTGTAGGGACATGGATGAAGCTGGAAACCATCTTTCTCAGCAAACTATCACAAGGACAAAAAACCAAACACCGCATGTTCTCACTCATAGGTGGGAATTGAACAATGAGAACACATGGACACAGGAAGGGGAACATCACACACCGGGGCCTGTTGTGGGGTGGAGGGATGGGGGCGGATAGCATTAGGAGATATACCTAATGTTAAATGACGAGTTAATGGGTGCAGCACACCAACATGGCACATGTATACATAACAAACCTGCACGCTGTGCACATGTACCCTAAAACTTAAAGTATAATAAAAAAAATTAGAATGCTAAAATCCAAAAAAAAAAAAATTAAAATTATCTTAGGCAATTTAGAAATGGCAACTGAGATGAGAGCTGGAGAGAGGCCTTTCATGGGAAGGTGAGGAGGGGTTACTTAAAATTGTTAAAGGGTGGGGGCAGGGGGAGGTTCAACACAATTTTCTTACTTTCTTGATTCCCTAATGCTCCAGTGTCTTGGACTTCTTGGTCTTCAGGCTATCCGAATGACCCAATTAGACAAGTTTTCCATCTTCCACTGATTCTTCACTGCCTCTCCACTATTTCTCTACCTCTGTTTGTTTCCTACACACTGCTACCTGTGGCCAGCAAGTTGACTAACAATGTACGTCTACTAACTTAATGGTCATGGATGTTAAATACTGTTAAATCCAGGAAACTGGTAAAGATTAAGTCTATAGCCAATGAGTGGCAGAACTAAGTCTAAACATGATCCTTGAGATTCCAAAATCAGTGATCTCTATACGTATCATGTTGTCTCTAAGGCTCAATTACCATGAATGTATGTTATGGTAAATGGGACCAAATAATGTCACAGAAGAGTTTTCAAAAGGAAGGTAAAATGAGGCAAGAAAAAAAGACAATGATAGGAAAAGCAATGCAAGCATCATATCTATTATTAAGGAAGAGCTCACAACATTTCCAGAAAGGCTTTCTAGGAACCAGCCTCGACTGAGGGCAGCACAAACAAGCACCATTTTCCAGGCCACCCCTTGCACCATCTTCATGATTTCCCACCAACCCTTTGAATTACTTTCTAAATCACCCTGATGCTGTCTTACACAGCACATTTTTCAAAGTTCTCAGAAACAGGCTCTTACAGTTTTATTTCTTCTTTTAAAAAAAGTTCCCGGTTATCATGTTGTGAGTACTATTTAATCAGAATATACTTGAAAACAAAAGATTCTTTGTGGTTTTTTAACTCTTGGTAATTAATCCATTGTAGGCAGTATTTTAAAAAATGATGTAGGACAGGGAAACCAATATGAAATGGGTAGTCTTAAAAGCAGTTACTAGATACTGACCATCATTTTAGGAAAGACAGGCTATTTAACCCACTGTACGCTCCCAGGTAAACTTGTCTTCAATTCCTGTTAAGTCAAATATGAAAGACCAAACTTGCCATCTCTCTATAATTGCTATCGTTTAAAAAATTCTGTTGGGAGACACCAAAACATAATATTTCTTATCCCCGTGCAGCATAATAAAAAATAGGATTCCCAGCTTTGGAAGTCCCAGCTTGGTAGAAAATACTTAACGTTTTCAAAGCCTTGATCTCTTCTTTTTCATGTACCTGATGCCTAAAAGGCAAAGAATAGAGTACCTCTGAGGCTTTATGTTGTCTACCGAGTATGTAAAAAAGTCTATAATTGGATAAACAATAAAATACTAAAATAAAAAAATATTTTAAAAGCAACAGGCATTCTAAAGGGTAATTTGACAACATGCACCAAAAATCTCAAGGTATTGCTCTTTGAGCCACAAAAGCACTTTTAGGAGTATTCTAAGAGAACTACTGCATGAGGATATTAACCACAGGATTGTTTTTACTCATGACATTTTTGTCCCAGACAGAAGTTTATGATTTTTGAATGAATTCATTTTATCAGTCTTTTCCTTTCTAGCTAATGGATTTTGAATGGATGAAAAAGGCCTTGCTTTGCCATGTTGTTTTGATTTATGGGAGTTTATCCTCATAAATGGTATGAAGATATTTTTCCAGATCACTACTCAGTTTTATCAACACCATTTATTGAATGTCCAACCTAATCTCCTTGATTTCGAATACCACCTTTATCATATATTACATTCCCATATGTATTACAGCCTGGTTTAATTTCTATATAGTCTGCTCAAGACTCAGTATGCTTCTTTAACCTCAAGATTCATGCCATTCATCAACTCTAGAAAACATTCATCCTTTACCCTTTCAAATGTTACTTCTTCCCATTCTCACTGAGCTCAATTTCTAGGGAACACCTACTAGACATATTTTGGACCTTCTCATTCTATCTTCTGCATCTCTTAACCTCTTTCATATTTTCCATTTCTTTATCTGTCTGTACTGACTGTATGCTAGGTAATTTGCTTAGAAACTACCTTCAGCTATAAATTTAATTTTTTTTTTTTGAGACAGAGTTTTGCTCTTGTTGCCCAGGCTGGAGTGCAGTGGCGTGATCTCAGCTCACTGCAACCTCTGCCTCCCAGGTTCAAATGATTCTCCTGCCTCAGCCTCCCAAGTAGCTGGGATTACGAGCACCCACCACCATGCCTGGCTAATTTTTATGTACTTATTTTTTTTTTTTAGTAGAGATGAGGTTTCGCCATGTTGGCCAGGCTTGTCTCGAATTCCTGACCTCATGTGATCCACCCACCTCAGCCTCCCAAAGTGCTGGGATTACAGGTTTGAGCCACTGTAATTGGCCGAAATTTTTTTAAGCGTACATATTTTCTTTTACACCTGGCATATCTATGAGTCTTGTGTCTTGGGAAGGAGATTGTATTAACTCAGCCCATCATGCTGCTGGTACCAGGTCAGCATTTTAAAAATATTAATGGAAACAACCTAGATATCATTTGATAGGAGAAAAAAATATACATGTGCATAGATAAATGACTGGGAGACTATTCACCATACGTTAACTGGATTATTTCTGAGAGTGAGGATAAACCATTTTGAATTTTTTTTACTTTCTTCTTTAGATTTCTATGTTGACTAATTTAATAATTTTTTTAATAACAGATTACTATAAAGGTATCTTCATTTTTTAAAAAACATAATGGGTCTCCAAGACCATCAGTGGGAATTTAGAACAAAAATGAGATCTAACATTTATTCAACACTTTACAAGTACCAGATACTGTCCTAAGTATATTTTATATATATATATATGTATATTATATATATATATGTATATTATATATATATATATATATATCAGATCACTTAATCTTCAAAAGCACAAAAGACTGCTTTGTAAGGAAAGGCGGGACTTTAGGAAAAAAGGAGTAATAAAAATATTTTCCTAGAAAAATAAAAAAATGGCTAGGATGCCCTCAGTGATATTAAATTTAAAAATTGTGTGTTTTGATGTATTATTCATTTTTATTTTTATATGTATTTATATTTCTATTTACTTGTATTTCTTTTTACTTATTTTTGTTTATATTTTTACTTATTTCTTTATTTATAGACAAGGTCTCGATCTGTTGCCTAGGTTCGAACGCAGTGGCGCATTCACAGTTCACTGCAGCCTCCAGCAAACCTCCCACGTCAGCCTCCAAGGTAGCTGGGACCACAGGTGTGCACCATCACACCTGGTTAATATTTTATTATTTATAGAGATGGAGTCTTGCTATGCTGCCCAGGCTGGTCTCAAACTCCTGGGCTCAAGCAATCATCCTGCCTTGGCATCCCCAAATGCTGGGATTACAGACATGAGCCACAGTGCCCAACCTATTTATTTATTTATTTATTTATTTAATAAACACAAGGTCTCACTATGTTGCCCAGGCTGGTCTTGAACTCCTGGCCTCAAGCAATTCTCCAACCTCGGCCTCTCAAAATGTTGGGATTACAGGTATTAGCCACCATGCCTGGCCTAAAAATAGTATTATATTTTTATATTATATAATTTTCAATTATGTAATGTGAGTACTCTGTACAGAAAATATGCCCTTAATTACACAGGAATAAACATTTGTTACACTGAGAACAATCTAATAGAGCAAAAAATAAGAATTTGGAAAGAACATTATATACCCATGCATTCCTATGTTTATACATTCTTTCATATATTCATATATTCTTTTAACAGTATCCATGGTTCTGAGTTATGTGTACAAAACCATGACCTATATGTAATACAACTAACAACAGGCACTTACAATTCAAGGTATATTATATACAAATCTTTAACTTCTCATCATCAGATTCTGTTGTTTTCTTTCTGTTTTGACACATACTATGAACATAACACTCAACTCACAGGCACTATGGAGCACTTACTAATAAGCATAAAGTACTGTGAAATGTACTTTAAAAGATTCAGCAAACTACTCTCACTGTATCATCATAGAGTAAGTGTCTAACAATGAGGATATTTTGTTCACAAACTAAATCCCACTAAATGGGATTCAAAACAAATGTCCACAGAAATTTTATAGCAACACTGAAGTAGACTATATTTTCTGAACCTTAATCTGAAACACCGCATGTTCTCACTCATAGGGGGGAATTGAACAATGAGAACACACGGACACAGGAAGGGGAACATCACACTCCGGGGACTGTTGTGGGGTGGGGGGAGGGGGGAGGGACAGCATTAGGAGATATACCTAATGCTAAATGACGAGTTAATGGGTGCAGCACACCAACATGGCACATGGATACATATGTAACAAACCTGCACGTTGTGCACATGTACCCTAAAACTTCAAGTATAATAATAATAAAAAAAAAACCATTAACCTCTATGAGGGTTCCAAAAAATGTTATAGTATAGAAGAAAAGTCCTGCACTTAAAACCAAAAGACCTATGAATCAGGTGTGGGATCTTATGCAAGCCAATTATTCATATTGAGTTGCATTTTCCTTACCTATCATTTGAAAATAATGTTGTCTTCACTCCCTGGTAAGTATTAAATGTGAAAACTTACGAAAGCAAAATGATAAAACATGATTTGTTACTACTGTTATGACAATCAACATATAAAATAAAACATACCCTGTATATATAAATAATACATAGAATAGGAGAAAAGTCGGATCCCCAAACATGGCAATGTGATTATTAGATACATCTTTCCTCACAGTCTTCTATCACATCTAACAAGTGGCCTAGTGGTAAACTCTGCTTCTCAACCAAAAAGAAAGCAATCAACATTTTAAGGTTGTACTTTACCTCGTCATAAATTCCTCAGACTTTGAACTGATAAGGTTAAGGCTGGACCACAGCGTATCTGCCACAGGCTTGTGCTCTTAAGGATGCAGGTACACAAGAAGCATTGCCATCTTATCAAAATGTCGTCTTCTAACAGCTTTATGACCCTTAGATATAGCAAACTACTTAGAAAAAAAGTGGCAGTTCACATTTAGCAGTACACATTTCTTTAGCTTGTAACTGGTTGCTTTTCCTTTTAGTGTCAGCTGGTGGTCCCTGCTAATTTGTAAACAGCACCCAAAAGACCTCAGGCCCATGTCTACTTCAATCCATTAATGATGCATAAAAGATTAAAATGTCCTGTGGTTTAAACTCCCATCTCCCAATTGCTTACCCTTAGCTTCATAGTCCACTACTTTTCCTGTGAACGTGCTAACCATTTTTATTGGCATTTAAAAATAATTTGGGCTCATTTTTCCTTTGTAAGCAGCTCCTCATACATAGGAATTTGGTCCCTTTACAAGGTTATACAACTAGATGGGACAGCAAGTAATTTATGTTACACAAGAGGCTAATAAGAGCTAATGAAACAATGCCCAAATTAGTAATTTTAATTTTTAAATATTTTCATTTTTTTTTCCTGAGATGGAGTTTTGTTCTCGTGGCCCAGGCTGGAGTGCAATGGCGTGACCTCAGCTCACTGCAACCTCCACTTCCTGGGTTCAAGCAATTCTCCTGCGTCAGCCTCCCAAGTAGCTAGTATTACAGGCGCCTGACACCATGCTTAGCTAATTTTTGTATTTTTAGTAGAGACGGGGTTTCACCATGTTGACCAGGCTGGTCTTGAACTCCTGACCTCGGGTGATCCACCTGCCTCAGCCTCCCAAAGTGCTGAGATTACAGGCATGAGCCACTGTGCCAGGCCAGTAGTTTCTATATAAAGCTTTATTTGCATATACTTAGAGTATCACAAACGAGTTTATCATAGAATTGAAACACTGACAATATTTTAATTACTGAATTCCTACGAATTAGCTGTTCTTCAGGTTCAAATGCCAGCACTAATTTGAACTTCTTTGGGTCTATGACAGTTTGCAAGCCATACAAACCCAAAGAGCTAATCTGTGATTTCTTAACTTGAGAAAATAATAATAATAACCACTGGAACCTACGTAGGTTTGTTGATTATTTAATATGACTTAATCTTGTGTTTGTATTTTTTTAAAAAAAGAGTCTTTCTCTTTCTAAACCATAATCCTTAGTCCAAGATGCAGCAAAGTAAAAAACACAATTCATGACCAATAATTTTATTAATCTAAATTTAAATGGAGAGTGTTCACTATCCCCATGACTGAGAAATCTTACCTGTTGCTGGAAAGATACTGGCCGATTTTCTCCTGATTGTTCCAGAGTAGACATGTAAAGTGAGCACACTGCCATCACTGATGAAGGAAAAACTATGATTTAGTGCATCACTGTAGGACAATCAGATGCTCTATCAAGGAAAAACCTTAAAAAACACAGTCATTAGAATTTTCAACACCAGAGACACCCAGACTTAAGTTTGAATTTAATTTATATGACATAACTTTGTGAAGCAACTGAGATTACAATTACAAATACGGAGGGCTTGTTCCAACAAAGTGATTTGTCATTAGACAAAGTAAAAAGGACAAGGAGAAAGTTGGCTTTCCATTTCTGATACCTGGCTTCAGCTTCTGAAGTTAAACAACAACAAAATTGAGATGGATGAAACTTTGGGAAGAGACTAGTATTTTACAGATAAGGAAATGAAGGTCCAGACAAAAGACCTCCCCAAAGATATATAGCCTGTTAGGTCAGAGGCAGGATTAAAACTTTGATCCTTTTAACTTTCTATGGGTACTCAGTATGCCAGAATACGAATCCTATGCTGACATTCACTCTCTTTCCAACATGGCTTGTCATTCAGCAATATATCTTATTTATTTATTTATTTATTTATTTATTTATTTATTTGGGACAGAGTCTTGCCCTGTCGCCCAAGCTGGAGTGCAGTGGCGTGATCTTGGCTCACTGCAACCTACGCCTCCCGGGTTCAAGCAATTCTCCCGCCTCAGCCTCCCGACTAGCTGGGACTACAGGTGCCTGCCACCGTGCCTGGCTAATTTTTGTATTTTTAGTAGAGATGGGGTTTCACCAGATTGACCAGGCTTGTCTCAAACTCCTGACCTTGTGATCTGCCCACCTCGGCCTCTCAAAGTGCTGGGATTACAGGCATGAGTCACCATGCTCAGCCAGCAATAATATACCTTTGAAACTCCAATTTCCCTAACAGAAAGAAAGTCGGTAACAACTACAATGATGATAAACTGGAAGAGAGAGTTGTACAAGGCTAGCTTAGATGATGAGGATCAATTAGATTCACACTGGATGAAAAGCAGAATTCGAGACATAAATTTACAAAGCACTTTCTAATGAATTATCTCATTTTTTTCTCTAAAAACAACTCAGGCAAATAGTTTATCCCCACTTCACAGATAAGCCAATAACTCAGAGAAATAAAGTGAAATACCTGGTTGTAGAAATCCAGCAGAAAAGTTTTCTAAAATCATAAAGTTCAGTTACTCATGAACAAATCTTACATGTTTGCATTACTTGGTTTAAAGAATAACAGTTTAGATACAGTTCCAAATTTAAGTATCATAAATATTCTAACATCAAAAAAACCTTATTAAACATTGTTATGCATTATCGATACCAATTTGGTTTTAGTTTTAAACAAAAGGAATTCTACTTCTTCCTTGTCCCCATATTGTACCATCCTCAAATCCTTTAACTAGACATGTCCAAAATCTCTCTTGGTTTTCAAAGATGAAAATCACTACCAAATTATAAAAAAATTAATTCCTTTTATGACTGTCTTTATAGTAAAATAAAATAAGACAAGCTATGTCTTGACCTAGAGCAGAAGAGAAAAACCTCCACAGGAACTTCATGTAAAACAGGTACCTGGACTTATGTGAAGCTGAAAATATGCGATTCAAACAGAGCAAGTGAATAAGTGGCAAGTAGCTTACCTTCGTGCTGCATCAAAGCTGCTTTCACAAAATCATTCAAAGGCCGCATATGCTCTTCTTTTGTGAAGAGAATATGATTGGCAATACTCTGAAGTATCTACACAATAAAACACGGTTATAAATAATCAGATTATTTATTGTATGAAGTCTATACATTAATATAGTCTTGAGAAAATTCATTCTCATTGATATAATTTCTGCTAGTAGTTAAAATCAATCATTCCTCATTCTATAAATTTTTTTAGGTAGTATTTCTATTCTTCCCAAATATAATTATTATATTTACATGTAAACATACACATAAAAAATGTTCAATGTCTTTTAAAATAAAAAATCCTATAGTCTACATTCTAGTCTGTTTCAGAATGTTTAGAATGATTACAGAAAAAATTATCTTCATGACACAAGACATCTGCTATAATAAAATGTTTTCTCATGAAAATAAGGTCCATCAGGTACCTAGCTAAGGAATCCTTTGTAATATAAACAAAATAAAAACACGTAATTGAAAACCGTAGGGTATTTCAAATATAAATGTAAGAGTAAGTACTATAAGAAAAGCTGAAACTTTAGTTGGAAGGGGAACTTAAGATAGCTAGATTATCAAATAATTCACCTTTGACATTAACTTCAAGCCCCTTTTGATTCTAGGTGGTGGCTTTTTATCTAAAATCCCTGCTTCACATGGTTAGGCAATGGCAGGATTGATAATCTGAGGAACATGGCACTTCCTACTGCACCGATGCTGTTCTGAGGGAAACGTTGGGTAACCACCTAAAAACAAAGAGTTGAGAATTGAGCATAAGGTTTGAATTAAAATAAGGACATGGGAACAAAGAGTTCAAAGGTCAAACTTTGCACAAAAACTCTGAATCAGTCAGTCCTAATGAATGACACATTTCTATTTGTTCTTCTCCCAAAACATGTGAAAATAAAGTTTCCTCTCAATTCTAGTCTTGTATATTAAAGTACAATTAAGGAATCTCAGAGGAAAGAAAAACCTCATGGATGATGTTTCATTAAACAAATTATTAGCACAACCCAAATAATTTGAATTAATATGCAGATCCCAGAATACAAAATCATCTCTAATGGGGAGAAGGCAATACTAACTTTCTACAAGGAAAAATGACTACCTTCAATCACAAGCATGTACAATTGGCCCTCTGTCTCAGCGAGTTCTGTATCCACGGATTCAACCAACCATGGATTGAAAATATTTGCGGGAAAAAAAAAGTAGGCTTTCATCTGTACTCAACATGTGCAGATTTTTCTTTGTTGTTATTCCTTAAACAATATGGTACAACAACTATTTATATAACATTTATATTGTATTAGATATTATAAGTAATCTAAAAATAATTTAAAATATATGGGAGGATGTGCATAGTCTATATGCAAATACTATGACATTTTGTATTAGGGACTTGAGTCTGTGGATTTTAGTGTTCATGGGAGTGAGATGCGGGCAAGAGTTTGCGGGTGGTTCCTGGAACCAATCCCTGACAGATACTGAGAGACAACCGTATTATAAAGCTAGGTTTGGTCAAAGAAACATATGTGAATGCTTATTATACAGTCCATAGTGTTTAATCACTTTCTGATATGTGTCAATAAGTATTTATCATTAAAGTAGACTTAATTACTTCCTTTTCTTTTCTATCTCTCATGCTTGAATCAGGAAATCAATTGTTTCTTAGACTCAACACAATGAGTTTCTCAAATAATACCTTTATCTACCTAATCTTAACATAAATGCAATCTGAGGCTTTATATATCTTATTTCCCAATAACTGTAGACTATTCTTCATAAACTGACAACACTAACTTCCCAAACATACCACTCTCGCACATTTATTTTTCCTGAAAGTCTATCGGTCAAGAAAAAGTAGTAATAAAGATTAGTGTCTTTACATATTTCAAACACAAAAGTTTCACATCTAAAAAGTTTAAATACACATAAAATACAAGTATAAAGCTGTAATGAAGTAGTTATAATTCTCACAGTAAAACTCACTAATATTTGAAAGTCATTTTTTTTTTACCTTGTAAGACATTTTACATCATCATCTGCTGCTTGGTTTGATATTCCCATAACCCAGTCTGTCAGGTATTCTACCATCTTATTCCTATAGAATGGTGGAGAAAATAGAAACAGCAAACAATTTTTTTGAAGTCACACACACCCACCCACACACACACACCCCTTTAGTCATGTAAGATTACTTATAGTGCAAATAATTTGGCAGATAACCCAGGTGACATGACGACTTTATAAAAGGGATACTGCTATCATAGATGTAAAAGCCAGAAGGGAACAAGCAACATGGATATTTATCCTCCATTATGGCCCTTAGTTATGATATCAGATTGGAAACAGAATCAAATTCTTAGCTCAAGTACAGCACAGTTTTAGAAAAAGGGAGGCTTGCCACAGGCACAAAGCTTATGGAAATTTGAGGAGAGACGTAGACAAAAACAAACATGTAAATTGCTCTCTTTTTATGTCATTCTTTCTACCAGTAACCAGACTTCTACTCTATTTCTGTACTTCATTCGAAGTATTAAGATTGACAAGACTCTACATTGCTCTTTTGAGAACTCACCTAAATTTCATTTCTTGGCAAAATGAGAGGTCATCTCTCCTTGCCATTGTTACTTCAACCGACACAGTTTCGTTTTTATTTGAATTGCATGGACCATATTCCCAAGCACACGAACATACCTATACAGACACAGAGACAATAAAAAAATTATCAGATATAGACATAAGAGAAGGCATTCAAAATACTTTAATCATCAAATAAAATGAACTAAACGTAAGTTTGAAAACAGTAAGATATTTATTTATATGAGAGCATACACAATTTCTGGTTACCTTATTGTCACACCCTAGTTTGTGTGCAGTAAAGAATGGCAAATTATTTTATCAATTACTATCAATATCAATGTGTAAGAGGTTTTTCTTATCTCTTAAAGTATGTTTCTGCTACATTTCAGTAGAAGGCTTACCTGACCATATTTAACATCATTGTTTCAATGCTAGCTTGCTCTAGATGTTCAGAGCTGCCTTCAGTATGATTATCTAGCAAGTTCTTCATTATAGCTAGGGTTTGCTCTACAAATTGAGTATTGGTATCAGTCAATAAAACCTATAGAGAGAACAAATATATTAATGATTTGCCATCAATGCCCAGAAGACAGACCCCTAGAGAGATGAAACTGACTGATCTAAACACACAAATAGAGACATGCACCCACAGGCACACAGCCAAACAGGCATACAGATATACACAGACACTCATACCCATAAACAAGGCACGTATACCCTCAGGCACACATACACATCAGAGTTCCTAGAAGCAAGCTGATGTTCATTGAGATGATTCTTCTTTCTACAATTTTTTGACAATTTTTAAAACTGTGAGCACCTAATTTAAATAATCTGAAAGAAAAAGGCTTCATTATTTCAAACAAGTCACTCTATTCACAGGGAAAGGTGAGAAATAAAAAAGAGCACACTTTACCTGTCCTTGGGAGTCAAAAAACTTGCTGATAGTCTCCTTCAATTTGTTAAATAGCACCAGATAAAGAGCAAGACTCAATTCTAGACCCACCAGGTCCTTATCATTGGTCCATATTTGAAGTACCACTTTCTCATGGTTACACACCATTAACGACAACAGCTGATCCATGTATTTGCTGACAGGTGTGTCTGCATTTCCCTCCAAGGACATCACTGAAATCATGGAACCCTTATGTTCACTGACTGGACCCACGGGTGGGCTATAGGTTGCCAGGCCAGAATTACTTCTCTGCTGGAGGCACACTCCCCCAAGGGCACAAAGGAAGCCAGTCATGTTGATCCATGCCGGTAGGGAGTCTGTGTCAGACAAATCTATGGGTCCTCCTCCACTCACATGGGACATTCGCCTCTTAACAATGGTCTTGTGAAGCTTTCAACAGCCTAAACACAAAATTTTTGTGCAAAGCATGCATTAAACCTAAATTAGTTGAGACTTGACAAATTACTCTTTATCCAACATTTCTTCCCTGACAAGTATAAAAAATGTAAAAAATACATTAAAATCAACCCCCCAAATTACCATATACATTTTTAAAGAGCTACTGATTTATTTTTGTCATACACTAATATAATTGCCCAAGTATCAAATTTCTTTTAAAAAGCTTTGATTTCACATGGATGAACCTTGGGAACATTATGCTAAGTGAAAGAAGCTAATCATAAAAGCCCACATATTCTAAAATTCCATTTACAGAAAATATCCAGAATAGGCAAATCTACAGAGACAAAGTAGATTCCTGGTTGCCTAGGGTTGGAGAAGCGGGGGGAAGAGAGACAAAAAAGTGTGTGTGTAGGGGGGTTGTTAGAGGCAGAGATAGCTAAAGGATACCGAGTTTTTTTCCTCAATTGATGAAATTGTTCTAAAATTGATTGTGGTGATGGTTGCACAACTCTGTGAATATGCTAAAAACAGTCACTGAATTGGACACTTTAAATGGGTGAATTGTATGGTATGTAATCTAAAGCTACATGTCCCCTCCAAATAAAGGTATTAGGTACACAATTTTGCTTCACAAAAATATAACTTTTTTCTTATTGTAATTAAGCATGACAGAAAAATAACATGGGGGAAGAGCCAGTTTTTATAAATCGCCTAATAATGAGAGCAATATGAACATTACGAATCACATACACACAAACACCAACTCATCAATTTCCAAAGTAACAGATAATATAGTCAATAGTAATAGCTGAATGAACTGTCCACATTTTAAAATTTCATTTACTCTATGGGTTCAATCTTCTGCCCAAGACATTCCTTAATTAGAATACCTAACAAAATAGCAAAATGAATTGTTTCCATGTTAATTTTTCTCTACCTCTGTTGCTCCTTTTCTGAAAATTCTGTGAAACACCCTGATGAAGGGAGAAAGAGCAAGAAAGGATAAAGAAATGGTCTCTGCAACAAACAGTCTCTAGCAGTGCTGCCCAATATTTCTGTGATGATGGAAACATTTTCTCTCTCTGCTGTCCAACAGTGTAAGTAATTGCCATATGTGGCTACCGGGTACTTGCAATGTGGCTACTATATGACTGAGGAACTGAATTGTATTCAATTTTAATTATGTTAAAATTTAAGTTAAATAGTCACACTATTATATTATATAGCTAGTGGCTATCATATTACAAAGTACAGGTCTATTTTCTTTTTTTTTTTTTTTTTTTTGAGACGGAGTCCCGCTCTGTCGCCCAGGCTGGAGTGCAGTGGTGCAATCTCGGCTCACTGCAAGCTCCGCCTCCCGGGTTCACGCCATTCTCCTGCCTCAGCCTCTCCGAGTAGCTGGGACTACAGGTGCCCGCCACCACGCCCGGCTAATTTTTTGTATTTTTAGTAGAGACGGGGTTTCACCGTGTTAGCCAGGATGGTCTCGATCTCCTGACCTCGTGATCCGCCTGCCTCGGCCTCCCAAAGTGCTGGGATTACAAGCGTGAGCCACCGCGCCCGGCCCAAAGTACAGGTCTAGATACACCACAACTAAATATCAGTCTTCAGACAACTATATGCTTACTTTACTGAGTGACTCGTGAACGATTACCAAAGTGAAGTACATCTATTTAGCAGATCAGTTAATAGACAAAAGGCAACTTTACAAACTTACCTGGCCATTTTCCATTTGGGCTTTTGGATAGCTAAGGATTAGTTTTGTTGCTTGTTCCCATTTTGCATGTGTAGCTTCCCAAGCCTAAAATGAAGACAGTTATCACTTGAAAGCAACTTTAAGTCTAGAGCTAAACATCAATCAGCAACAGCTAAGCTTCAAACTTGATATATATTAAGTACTCAGTTATTATACTTGTAATATGCACATATCTTGGATTTACTTCAAAAGCTATTCCTCATCACACATGTGTAACAAGAGGCTTCCAAAATTGAGGGTGGGCGCCTGAGAGGGGTGTTTCTGTTGCTAAGGGCACACCTCAGTGTTTCCTGCAGTGGGATGCTCAATGCGCCTCAGCAGTGCCATCACTCTTTCTGAAGTGCTGCTGTTCCTAAGCAACTACAACAGCAAATCAAGTTACTGCACTTAGAGCCCTGCCTGCCAATGGAGAACCTCATAAGCCCACCCAAAAGGAAAAGTAGCAGGAGCAGAGCAAATGCCTCAAATGATAAAGCCAAAAACTTCCGTTCACTAACCTCACAGGAAAGGTACTTATCTTAGACTCTACAATGTCCACAGCACAAAATAGCTATTCCCACCTATAACTTACTCATGGAGTTATCCATAACTCCATATGTAAATTACATAGTCATAACTGATAGTAACATATACTGCCAGTTAGTTTTAAAACGTATAGCATATTAAAAACTCAGTGGGAGACTAACAATTTATTTCAAATGCTTTTTATTTTCATCTTACTTTGTTCAGAAAAGGATTTCAAGTAAGCTACTTGAATTTCCCCTGTAAACTTACAGAATAGTAACCTTAAATACATTCTCACAATCA
>NW_026652285.1:42050520-42068219 GCF_009828535.3 Hylobates moloch
GATTTCTCAGAGCTATGATTCTAGAACTGGACAAAAAACTCATTAAATCAAGTACTCCCAAATCTATGCCATAATAGAATTCTTAGATTAATTATAGAAGCTATATGTTAAAATAAATTTTATGGATGAATTATGTCTTATGTACGAACTTGAGAGTAAAGATAGAATATGTTCCTCAAGCTACTTTGGTTACAGCAGTCACCACTTTTCCTGGGCCTGTCCCATACAGACCTATTTAACTCAACTAGAACTAGAATTCATCAACAGTGTGGTTTTAAGGCCAAAGCTTCAGAATAATTTTTAAAATGCTAATTTGCCAGCCCTTGTCCTCTGCACATATATATCCTTTTGAGAACCTTAGGGGGAAGGAGGAGCTGAAATAGAAACTAATTTGGCTATAAAACACTTTCTTAATCTCTCCCCATCACCATTCCAAATATTCTCCCATTTTTTAAAGATGTCATTTTGCTTACCTTATTTTTAAGAAAAAATTTATTACTGCAGATCAAAATTTCCTGCAACCACTTGAGAATTTCTGTGCTACTAAGCATTTGATGACTAATTTCTTGCAGATGTAAAAATACATTTGTGAGCTGCAGTAACATAAAGTTCATTGTTACAAGCATCAATAATAACCTAATGCAGATATAACCAGACATCAGAATGGCATTCTCCCATAATGAATACCAGCTTAGAGAAGCTTAGTTATGTTAAGTATGTTAGTTGAATGATGGCGAAATTAAGAAGAAAGAGAAACGTTAAGAAATGATAAGGGCAATTAAGAATCTGATCTAATTATATCAATATTCATTATACGTTAGGTTTCTTAGAGATGTCTTAGTTTTCAGTTATGATCAGAAAGGATCAGTAAGTGCTCTTGAGCTAAAAATTACCCTCAAGGTCTTGGCATTTCAGTTAAACCAAATTAACTTAGTGTAGTAATTTTGGGACATTTCACAAAAAAACACTTACACAAAGCAAGAGCTTTGGATCTGCATGAATTAGTTTCACCATGGACAAGAGAAGATACTTACAGCTTCTTGTCTCCAGGTCTGTAAGTTTTTCTTTGAATTTAAGGCTTGTTACTTTTTCTTTAAAGGTAAGACTCTAAAAACCAAACAAAAACATGGTATCAGACATAAGACTCAGGATAATAGCTATCCAACCTTTTAAAAGATTTTTATTACGAAAAAGCTTTGAAAAAAGCTATTTCTATACTACCAAATGTGTGGTGTAAGTAGAAACACTCAATAGTAAGCATAAGGTCAGTATTATAAAGTTTAAAAAAATGGAAATTGTTTTTGCACCGTTTATATTACTTTTTAATCAATCTAATAAAACAATGAAAATCTATTACAATACTAAAAGCTTAGTATCAGGTTGTAAAAAACCTCCTATGTAAAAAACTATTTTCCAAAATGTAAAAAACATAAGGGAAAAAACATTTGGTCTCTAGTTCTCATGAATCTCCACAATGGGTAACTCATTAACAAACATTTCCCCACACACATACACACAAGAATTTCACAGACTCTACAGTATTGTCCGTTGTAAGATGCAGCATTATTTGATGTCCCAAAAGGAATGAAAACCTACTGTCAATTGTAAGACACCATTTAAAATAAGATATACTCCCAATTTCAGAGAAGAGTAAAAATAAGTGCTTCTTAGAATTAATGAAATATATTATCTAGGCAATCTCTGTATTTACTAGTTTAATTGTAAAATTTGCTTTTTCCTTCGATGGCACTCCAGCTCTTTCAAGTTACAGAATGCACGCATTTTGCCTGAAAAACATTCATAAAATAGAAAGAATTCTGAGAAAGGCAAACATGGAAAATATGTTTCCATTACAGAGACATAGGATGAGTTAAAATAATCATAGATGTTTTTCAACCAAAACTCCAACAATTATATTCTAGATCTATTATCACCTACTATTATATTTCCTTCCTTTTCTTCTTTAAAAGAACACAAAACTATCTGATTTTGACATGAATGCCTTTATGTAAACATATATATAACATAGAAATAGTAGACTGTATACCAACTCTGGACCCATAATACAAATGTCCAAGTAAACAGGCTGTGTTTCAAAGTTAAAAAGCAGACATGCATATCTATAACACAAATGAACCATCTTCAGTGTTTAAGTGAAATATGCATTTGTTATTATACCCAAGAACACTGAAGGGTTGTAGTCCTCAGAAGGGAAGAATAGCTATTTAAATGCACACATTTATACTCAAGAATGTCACTACAGAAGAGAAATAGCAAAACGTACAAATAGTTTGTTTTTATATTTATAACTGCCCCTTAACCCCTAGGCAAATGTTTCACCAAATGATTTAATACATTCTGGTTTTACTGTTTGCTCTCTTTCAACTGTATTTTTTCCTCACTCTAAGTTGAGGTGTTTCACCTTAGATCAAGCTGAAACTTTGATTAAACAAATGTATTTACTTTGACGTAACTAAGTGTAACTATCAAATGACTTTTCCCTGATGCAGCCATTGCACAGGAACACAAGAGCAGAGAACAAGTAGTAGACATCAGAATTTTTCCTAAGAATCACTTCCAAAAGAAGTAAATAGAGTCATATGCCACATAACATTTCAGTCAGTGACAGACAATATGTAACAGCACTGAAAAATTCCTATCACCTAGTGACATAGCCATCTTGATGTCCAAGTACAATGCATTACTTTTTGTTTGTAGTGATGCTGGTGTAAACAAACTTTCACTTCTAGTCATATAAAAAAAGTATAGCACATTTAATTATGTATAGTATACAATACTTGATAATGAGAATAAATAACTGTTACTGGTTTATGTATTTACTATAATGTATTTATTTATTTTTTGAGACGGAGTCTCGCTCTGTCATCCAGCCTGGAGGGCAGTGGCATGATCTTGGCTCACTGCAACCTCCGCCTCCTGGGTTCAAGCGATTCTCCTGCCTCAGCCTCCTGAGTAGCTGGGACTAAAGCTGCAAGCCACCACGCCCGACTTACTTTTTTGTATTTTTAGTAGAGAAGGGCTTTTGCCATGTTTTCCAGGCTGGTCTCAATTCCTGACCTCAGGTGATCCACTCGCCTCGGCCTCCCAAAGTGCTGAGACTATAGGCATCAGCCACCAGGCCCAGCCCACTATGGTATACTTTTTATTGTTATTTTAGAGTATACTCCTACTTAAAGATAAAACATTAACTATGAAACACAGCCTCAGAAGGTCCTTCAGGAGGTACTCCAGAAAAAGGCATTGTTACAAGAGATGACAGCTGGATCCACACGTTATTTCCCCTAAAAACCTTCCAATGGGAGCAGATGTGGAGGTGGAAGACAGTAACACTGATGATCTTGACCCCATGTAGGCCTAGGCTTATGTATATGTTTGTGTCACAGTTTTTAACAGTTTTCAAAATGAAAATTAAAATAGAACGTTTTAATTAAAAAAACAGGCTATAAAGAAAAATATTTTTACACAGCTAGCTGTACAATGTATTTTAAGCTGTTATTACAAGAGTCAAAAAGTTAGAAAATTTAAAAGTTTATAAATTTTTAAAAGCTACAGAAAAGTTAATTATCAAAGAAAAAAAATTTTTTTTTTTTTTTTTTGATACGGAGTCTCGCTGTATCCCCCAGGTTTTGGAGTGCAGTGGTACGATCTTAGCTCACTGCAAACTCCGCCTCCCGGGTTCACGCCATTCTCCTGCCTCAGCCTCCCGAGTAGCTGGGACTACAGGCACCCGCCAACACGCCCGGCTAATTTTTTGTATTTTTTAGTAGAAACGGGGTTTCACCGAGTTAGCCAAGATGGTCTCGATCTCCTGACCTCGTGATCCGCCCGTCTTGGCCTCCCAAAGTGCTGGGATTACAGGTGTGAGCCACCGCGCCCAGCCGAAAAAATATTTTTTATAAATTTGGTGTAGCTTAAGGGTACAGTGTTTATAAAGTCTACAGTATAGATCCTGAGTATGAGAAAAAAACAAGCATTAAAAGAGGCAGCCTGTGCCCTGGACTCAGGGGCTTCCCTAGGGAATGCCCCACTTGCCCAAAGCAGCGCAGCCTGAACCCAAAACTGTGAGCAGAGAATCCCATGTGTGTTTGAAGGGTTTCCTATGTCCTCTGTGTTCTCCTATAGAAAGCAGCAGGGGTGTGTCGAGCACACTATAAGCTCTAACAACACCCTGAGTGCACCCTCATGCTGCTGAGATGCACCCAGACCCTGGACAGGCCGTGGTGAGAACAGCCCGAGGATCGTGGCTGGGGACCATGTCTGGCTTCATGGAGGAAGTCACATGGAGTGCCTTCTCCAAGAAGACGGCCAACGCCCCGCAGGCAGCCCACTGCACTGTGCCCATCTCAGTCTGTACAAGTGTGGGATTTCATTTGGCAGATCCCCAAGGCAGGAGAGAAAAGGAGGAAACCTAACCTAACTCCAGGCTCTCCATGGAGTTAGGCTTCTCTAGAAGTGTCTGACAGGAGGCATGCGTCCTTGGCCCCGATGAGGCTGCGGGCCATCCCTGCAGTCCTGGCTAGGCAGCCGAGAGGCAGGCCTTGTGGATGCTCCGGGCACAGGTGTTGAGCAAGGTGGTAACCGAGTGCTTGTCCGGGAGCCGCGGCCGCTTGGAGGTCACGCAGTGGTGCACCGACCTGAGGAAGGGGTTGGTGCCTGCAATAGAAGAGTGGGCATGAGCCTGAGGCAGCCGGTGTTGCACCCACGCCCTGCACACCCGGCAGTGCTCTGGGAAGTGGCAGCCCCAGGACCGGCTGAAGCACCAGGAGGAGCCCTGCACGCTGCCTGCCTGGCCGTCGGGCTCTCCTCCCAGAGCCTCATCGTCAGTGAAGAACTGAATTTGAACGGGATTTGGAGCCCAAGGCTTTGCCTCTGACAACCTTGGGGACCCAGCCCTGGCTCTGCTGTGTGCCAGCTCTGGGCTCAGGGAGACTGACCCCTGCCAACATGACTCTCTCTGGAGCCACATCACCCAGATGGGGCCTTGTGTGCCCAAGCTACTGGTAGGACCTGTCAGTCCCGCTGAGATTCCTAGTGGCCTCTGGGAAAAGCAGGGTCTGTCCTTGAGCCACAGGCTTTCTCACCCCTCAGCCACTGAACACAGCCACCCTGGACAGCTGACCTGACACAAGATGAAGGGGCAAAGGGACACAGAAGAAGAGCAGAGACCCCTATCTCTCAGGTGACCACTGGAAAACCCGCTCCTGCCCGCAAAGGGGGAGCCAGAAGAAGGGAGGAAGGGGCCTGAGCGGGGGAGGGTCACAGAGGCTGTCCCTGCAGCACTGGAAGCCTGGTTTTCCAGAATGACCGCTGCCTGCCCTGGGCCCCCAGACAGCTCCTCTGGATCTGCCCACTGTACAGCCACTGCCGCTCCATCCACAGTGGACTCTGGGTAGCGAAGTCGGTGGGCACATGGTGGCACACTTGGGAAGTCCTTGTCGTTTGCAACACACAAGGCTGTACCTGTGACCCAGACAAGCCCTGGCCTGCCCCGCCTCACAGCCCTGCTCCCGAACAGGACTCTTCACACCCCGGGAGGTTCTGGTGAGGCTTGTGGCAAAGCCTGGATGTCTCTCTGACTCTCGGACTTCCAGACCTGAAGCCCAGAGTGCCCTGCATCGATGGGTGCCCAGAGGTCCTGCCTACTACCTCCCTAGGGCCCCAGGCAAGCAGAGCCGCATCTGTGTTGGGAGGTGAGGGTGCGTGGGCTCTGGGGGTGGGGGCAGAGGCAATGGCCAGTCTGTCCTGGGCTGGGTGTATGTGAAGACAGAGCAGACAGCCTGCCGGGACGTGAACACAGGATGGGGTCTGGGCACTGTGCCCTCCGGCTTGGACAGCAGAGGCCTGGGGCTGTGGTCGGGGGTTGCTCTCCTGCGCCAGCCTGGCCCTCCTGGACACTCGCCCAGCAGATCAGGCAGATGGTGCCATTGTTGCTGCAGGGAGAAGGGTCCAGGTTTATCATGCACTTGGGGTCCAGCCTGGCCACCAAGCCCTGGAGCATGCTGGGGATGCTCTGCCACTGGTCGTCCTCATGCCTGTGCTTCTGGGTGCATACCACCAGGGCCTTGAGGAGGCAGCATGGTGACCACATTGGATACACATGGCCCAGGGCTGGCCAGCTGCCCTCTGCAAAGCCCAGCCCAGCTGGATGTACGTGATGAGTGGGTCATGGATGGCAGTCATGGCTGGAGTGAATGTGCGGTACAGGGAATGGTTGAAGAGGGTGAGTGGATGTTGGCCAGGACAGCATCCAGGAGCTGCTGGCATAGGTACTGCTGTTTGGTTGGCGGCACCAGGGGCAGTGGGCTGGAGGTAGGATGGGCACGGTCAGAAGCCCGGGACCTGAGGGTTCTCCGTTTAGGGGGCCTTCCCACCCCAGGCCAGTCCTCACTCACAGCCAGATTCCCAAGGCCTCTCTCACAGCCTCCACCCTTGTGCAGACAATGTTGGCCGATCCTGGGTATAATCCCCACCCCCACAGCCTTGTCCTCCCCAGAGTCCCTGCCCCCTGTGACCCATGGGGGCCGCAGACAGAGGGTGACTTCTCCCATGTTCCCACCCAGCACAGCAAACCTGGCCTGGAAGAGGCCTGGTGGGCAGGGTCTCAGGTCAGGCCCAGCCCCCACCCAGCCTGACCGTGAAGGCCCCTCCAGTGGTGCTCCCAGGAGCTCTTGGGGGAGCCCCAGTTCCCCCAGGGGTCCCCAGCATCCCACTCACCACCGCCATGTCATTCTTGAGTTTCTCCAGGGTGATGTCACACTTTGGCAAGGTCTTCAGGGGACCTGCAGAGATAGGGGACTTGGGTTGAGCTCCGTGCTGGAGGGCTGGGAGACATGGCAGGTCTCAGGCTCGGATCTGGGATCCCAACCACTGCCACTGGGCCTCGGCCCTCAGAAACCTCTGCAGGAGCTCCCTTCAGCTGACCAGCTGTTCCCAGACCCAGAGTCTAGGCAGGCGGCCCTCACCCCCAGGAGTGCCCATCCCTGTTGGCAGTGAGGCAATGGGTCAAGAGAAGGGACCGCGGCCCTGACCAGGCTGGGAATGCCTCAGTTGCACCTAGGCCAGTCCCTGTCCTGCTCAGTCCTATAATCCTAATGAAGAATCAACTCAAGAAGGCCTGGAAGACCACGCAATAGTGACTAGCATTCTATCTGGACAAGCAGAACAGAGAGACACTTCTAGCTGGGGGTGGGGGGACAGCCTGAGTTTAGAGGGAGGTATAGGTCAATGCCCATGCAGTTTTGAGGTGCTGCCCGAGCTCACAGCAGCCCGTGGCCGGTGGCCCTGCCTTCCACCTGCTTCTCACCAGCACCGTCTTGTTTCATTTTCATGACAGCACACGTGGGCTGCAAATGGGGTAACTGAGATGCAGTCACCTGCCCATGGTCACCGGGAAGTCAGGGCAGAGCTCCAGGTCATGCTCAGGCCCATCACAGCCAGCTGATGGTCAGGCCACTGCAAGCTGGGCCACCAACTACTGGCTGGATGAGACCTGGCTGTGATGGGCCAGCATGAGGGCCACAGCAGTGGTCAGGAGTAGGGCAAAGGCTGGGCACTGGCCAAGATGAAGCCTGGGCTCGAAGCCCCAGCACACACCAGAGTGGAGACTTAGAGGCCTCTGTCCAGTGCCCAAAGAGCTGCCTGGGGCCTTTGACAAACCCACATCATCACCAAATGCCCATCCATGGCTGGATGACCCAGGCCCTTGTGGACCCTACGTTGGCTGTGGGCAAAACTCACTACTTGGAGAGGTCTGTCACGATGTCCAGAAGGCTCTTCATCTTGCTCAGGCCCTTTTTTCTGTCTGGGACAGCAGAGGGGACCCTAAGACATGAGCCCGGTGGCATTCCCAGGGCGCTGGCCCCCACCCTGGCCACAGCCAACCTTCGTTCTTCTCGATCTTGTTGACCACGCGGTGCAGGGGCTTGATGCGCTTGGACAGCTGCTTCAGCGTGTCCCGGTACAGCTGCTCCTCGCCCAGCTGGAGCCAGCTGGACTCATGACAGAGCTGGGGTCACTGCAGGACTATGGGCAGGTGAGGCCACAGCCCTAGACCCTCAGGTGGGGAGCTTGGGCTCTGAGGGCCCCAGAGCTCGCACGAATGGTACGACCCGAGGTCTTGTAAAGGTGAGGGGTGACCTAGCACCTCAACCCGCCAGGCTGTGTACATCTCACACGATGGAGCTGTGGGTCCCATGCCCGGCTTACCAGGTGTGTGTAAAGGCCTAGGGGAGGGGACACTGGAGTTCTGTGGGGTTTGTGCTGTTTCTGGGTGCTGGGAAGGCTGCGGTGTGGGGCTGGGCAGGAAGCTACAGGGGACGGGGCAGGGCTGGAACTGCAGCCAAGCGGGAGAAACATGGGAGCTGGGCCCAGGCAGGGCAGCCACCAAACTCACTCTGCAACAAACCACAGTGGTGACCACTCCCCATCCTCCTTCCCAGGCCAGCTGAGCGGGGACCTCACCTGAAACAAAGGGTGGGAAAACTGGCAAGACCAGCACCAGAGCACAGGCTCTGCATGGGCCAAGAGCACAAACAGCTGGTGTCCTGCTTCTGGAAGGTGGTGGGATGGCAGCGAGACTGCAGAGCGGACACTTCCTTCAGCCAGAAACCTCACGAGCACACCAGCTGGGTCTGCACCAGCTGAACACACTGGCTGTTCCATGGCTGCTCACTTTCCAAATACCAAGAAATGGAAAGAAAAGGGAAGTTTGGCCTGGCACAGTGGCTCATGCTTGTAATCCCAGCACTTTGGGAGGCTGAGACAGGTGGATCAGTTGAGGTCAGGAGTTAAAGACTAGCCTGGCCTGTCTCTACTAAAAATACAAAAGAAAAATTAGCTGGGCATAGTGGCACGTGCCTGTAATCCCAGCTACTTGGGAGGCTAAGGCAGGAGAATCGTTTGAGCCTGGGAGGTGGAGGTTGCTGTGAGATGAGATCACGCCACTGCATTCCAGCCTGGGTGACAGAACAAGACTGTGTCAAAAGAAAAAAAGAAAAAAGAAAAGGGAAGTTCTAGGCTGGGCGCGATAGCTCACACCTGTAATCCCAGCACTTTCGGAGGCCGAGGTGGGAAGATCTCTTGAGGCCAAGAGTTTGAGACGAGCCTGGCCAACGTGGTGAAACCCTGTCTCTACTAAAAATACAAAAATTAGCCGGACATGGTGGCAGGTGCCTGTAATCCCAGCTCCTTGGGAGGCTGAGGCAGAATAATCACTTGAACCTGGGAGGCAGGGGTTGCCGTGAGCCGAGATCTCGCCACTGCACTGCAGCCTGGACAACAGAATGAGACTCTGCAGAAAGAAAAGAAAAGGAAGAGAAAAGAAAAGAGAAGAGAAGAAAAGAGAGAAAAGAAAAGAAAAGAAAGGAAAAGAAAATAAAGGAAAAGAACATCTCATTTTCCTGCTGGGCTCGACCTGCGGTGTTTAGATGAAGTGAGGTCCTGGACAAGGGAGGGACGGTCCGAAGAGGCAAGAGGAGCAGCTTCCACTGGCTGGGCAGTCACCACGTACCACCACCAGGCTGGCCCTCAACACACACCACATCTTTCCTCTGCATGAGAGACCAGGACAAGGGAGGCCCCAGCAGGCCTGAGGACATGTGGAGACACACAGGGAGGTGTGGCAGACAGGCTCCAACCTTGTCACACAAGGTGGTCAGCCTCCCCCAGCTGTAAGTGAACATGACTTCTGTGGTGTGTTTCACACAAGACTCCATCTAAGAAAGAAGGTGACTGCTAGGCACGGTGGCTCACACCTGTAATCCCAGCACTTTGGGAGGCTGAGGAGGGCAGATCACCTGAGATCAGCCTGGCAAACATGGTGAAACCCAGTCTCTACTATACTTTTACTGACAAAGCAAACAATGAACATAATGTATAGAAATCTTGAGGACAAATAGACTTCAAAAGCACAAACAACAAAAGCAAAGTTGTAATTACATTATACTTGTCAAAAGCACAAGCAACAAAGGCAAAGATGTAATTATATTAAACTTAAAACCTTCTGCAAAGCAGAGGAAGCCATCAGTAGAAGAAACAACTCGGAGAATGGAAGAAAATATTTGCAAACTATGCATCAGCCAAGGGGTTAATACACAAAATATATAAAGAACTCAAACTACTCAAAAGCAAAAATACAAATAATCTGATTTTTAAAAATCTACCCAAAACCTTTGTCTCCCACCATTATTTCCCCACCTTTTCCCGACTGCCTTTGGCCCCCCTCTCCCTTGCCACCCATTTTCTTCCTCCATCTACCCCAAAACTTTTTCCCCACCATTTCTTCCCCCACCATCATTTCGCAAAGCCTTCTCTACTCTCCCGCTCACCATCCTTTTCCCCCATCCATCTACCCAAACACTTTCCCCAGTTTTCTCCCACCGTCTTTTCCCCTTCTCCCAGGCCACCTTCTTTTTCCCCGTCCCACTCTCATCACCATCTTTTGCTCCTTTATCTAAGCAAAAATACTTTCCCCCATCTTTTCCCAAAGCCTTCTCCCCACTCCTGCTGCTCACCCTTTTCCCCCATCTTTTCCCAAAGCCTTCTCCCCACTCCTGCTGCTCACCCTTTTCCCCCATCTTTTCCCAAAGCCAGAGTGGTAGAGATGGCGTTGGGTAGGTGAGTTTTCCGGGGCTGCACTACCCGCCTCTGGGGGCAGGGCTTGGGTGTCATTTTGGGGCTCACTGCCCGAGGCTGCACTGCCTGTGGCAGGCGGCTGGTTGGGGGTGCACTCTGGGGTTGTATTGTTGGCGGTGGGGGGGTTGGCTGGCTATCGAAGGCTACACTGCCCGCGGAGGTGAGGGTGGTGGGGGGAGGCAGGTTGTGTGCACTAACGTGTACTGCTGGTGGTGGGTGACGGGTTAGGGGTGCTATTTTCTGCTCCACTGTCTGTGGCAGGGGTTGGGTTGGGTGGTTATCTGGAGCTACAATGCTGGCAGTGGGCGGTGGTTTAGGGGTGTTAGAGTGCTGCACTGACCTCACTTGGGGTGCGCTATCAGGAGTTGCACTGCCTGTGGCAGGGTGGGGGGGCGGCAGGTTTGGGGCACAGTCTGGTGCAGCAACACCCGTGGCTGGGTCAGGTTGTGGGCACTGTAATGTGCTACACTGCCTGTGGGGGGGGGGTGTGTGGCTTGGGAGGGGTACTGGGGTTATACTGCCTGCAGCTGGCACGGGATGTGTTGGGTGTGCTAACCGGGGGCTACACTGCTGGTGGCAAGGGGCAGGTTAGGGGTGCTGTCAGGGGCTACACTGCGTGGCATTGATGGGCTGCAGAGGTGGCAGCAACAGCAATAGTGGTGCCGCCTCCTTTCTCCTTCCAGTGACCATTCTTCTTTTCCCAGATTCCAGACTCTAGAGGGTGATCTCCTCCTGCTCATGCAATTGTGAGCATGGCAGGGCCCCCACACCCACTGTGGTTCTGTGGCCTGCGCCTCTCGCTGTGTGTTTTGGAGACCACCTGGGACTACCAGGCAGGGATTAGTGGGCATCATGGGGGACTGTGGGGCCAGGGCACTGTGGGTGGAGGCATCAGGAACAGGAACCAGCACTTGGGTGGGGAGGGCTGGCTGGGTCTGAGTTTCTCCTACTCCTGCTCCTGGAGGAGTGCAGCCCCGGTGGGCCCAGCAATTTCTGGCCAGCTGCACCTGGATGGGAGCGGTTTCAGCGAAGGCACTCACACCCACCCCAGGCCCCAGTTCCCGGCCAGCTTTTGCCTGAAGGAGAGGCTGGACTTTGGAGGGTGGGTGTGAGTGCCTTCACTGAAATTGGTCCTTGCCACCCAGTGGCCAGCGTGACAAGGTGAGGCTCTAACACTACCACTCCCTGCATCCCATTCTAGGCTTTTCTGGCTTTGCCCTCCCAGCTGCCCCAAGCCAGGCTGGAGGAGGAGGAGAAGGAAGAGTCACCTGTGGTAAACTGGAGCCTGCATATGGTGTGGCTCTGCAGCTGGTCTCATGAGATTGGTGACAGCGACAGAGACTGCAGCTCGACTAGAGTGGTAGGAGGGTGCCCGCGGGGACAAGGTGGTAGGAACCTTGTAGGGTGGGCTGCTGCATTGAGGGCGGCAGCGGTTGTATTCGTATCAGTGCTAGTGGTGGTAGCAGCAGCAAGTCTGTGGGTTGGGAAGGGGAAGTAGGAGCACTGCAGGGCCCAGCCCGACCTAGGGGTGGGGAGGAACCTGCGGGTACTGTACCAGGCCTCGGTGGCAGTGGTGGAGGCGCACCGAGGGAAAGGAGGAGTCCTCCCCCTTCTCCTGCAATCTCTGGAGGGTGCCCTCTTCCTGCTGGTGACTGAGCCAGGTGTGAGGGGCAGAATTGTCTCATTCGTAACAAAACTTATGGGGTGACTATTTGTGTATCTTTTTTGTTGTGGTAGTCTCGGACTTTTTCAAATTTCATGAATTGGGGAAGGGGATAAAAGGTATCATAGTAGGCCTTCTAATTCCCACACCTGCTCATTTTTCTTTCTTCTAGTCTGTATTGTCGTCTTCTCATCTTCTTGTTTCTCTTCATTTTTTTTTGATGCTGCTTCTATTTCGTGTTTCTATTGTGGTTTATCCTTCTCTTTTTGTTTTCTTTATGCCAAGCAATGGCCTTAACAAACAACAAACCGAAACTGAGTTAAAAAGAAATTGCTTGTCCCTGTGTTGTATTTTTAAAATAACTGGTCTCCTACTATGTTTTAGAGATGAGGAAAAAAATCAGTTGTATTAGTTACTTGAATAGGTATGCTTTCATGATCGTGTTAACCCACTTATGCCTAGTGTTCCATTATTAGAATGCTGAGCATGAGGAAATTACTTCCATCCTACTGCTTAGGGTCATTGACAAGGTCTGATTTTTCACTCATGCAAAAATTCAAAAAATTGCATCCTCTGGCATAAGTGGGCTAATGGGTTGTAAGTAGTTACTCAAGGAATCAAAAAATGAAGCATCACATAAAATATCAGTAGCAAACAGCCATTTCATCTCACATTTGTCTGGAGCTATGCAAGAGTCAGGGGGGTAGTAAGTTCCAATTTATGAGATTATTAAGTGAACTATTCTCTTCATTTTATGTCTCTGCCACCGTTTTCTTTTTTTCTTAATTTCTTTTCTTTTTTTTTTTTTTTTTTTTTTTTGAGGCAGAGTTTCACTCTTGTTGCCCAGGCTGGAGTGCAATGGGGTGATCTCAGCTCACCGCAACCTCTGTCTCCTGGGTTCAAGTGATTTTCCTGCCTCAGTCTCCCGAGTAGCTGGGATTATAGGCATGTGCCACCATGCCCAGCAAATTTTGTATTTTCGGTAGAGACGGGGTTTCTCCATGTTGGTCAGGCTGGTCTTGAACTCCTGACCTCAGGTGATCCACTTGCCTCAGCCTCCCAAAGTGCTGGGATTACAGGTGTGAGCCACCACGCCAGGCTCTCTGCCACCATTTTCAAGAGTATTGTCACCTGCATGAGCAAACCTGGTTCATCACCACCTCTTTGCAAGAGAAAAAGGAAGGGGGGAGAATCGTGTGTTACTTTTTTTTTTTTTTTTGAGACAAGGTCTAGCTCTTGCCCCCAGGCTGGGGTATGATGGCATGATCTTGGCTCACTGCAACCCCCACCTCCTGGGTTCAAGCAATTCTCCTGCTTTGGCCCCCTTAGTAGCTGGGATTACAAGTACCTGCCACCACTCCTGGCTAATTTTTGTATTTTTAGTAGAGACGGGGTTTCACCATGTTGGTCAGGCTGGTCTAGAACACCTGACCTTAGGTGATACACCTGCCTTGGGGAACAGGTGGTGTTTGATTATATGAGTTAGTTCTTTAGAGGTGATGCATGAGATTTTGGTGCACCCAACACCTGTGCAGTATACACTCTATATAATTTGTAGTCTTTTATTCCTCACCCCCCCACCTTTTCTCCCAAGTCCGCAAAGTCCGTTGTAGTATTCTAATGCCTTTGCATCCTCATAGCTTAGCTCCCTCTTACTAGTGAGAGCATACGATGTGTGCTTTTACATTCTTATGTTACTTCACTTAGAATGATAGTCTCTGATCGGCTGGGGGCGGTGGCTCATGCCTGTAATCCCAGCACCTTGGGAGGCCAAGGCAGGTGGCTCACAAGGTCAGGAGATCAAGACCATCCTGGTTAACATGGTGAAACTGTCTCTACTAAAAATACGAAAAATTAGCTGGGCATGGTGGTGGGCTTCTGTAGTCCCAGCTACTTGGGAGGCTGAGGCAGGAGAATGGCATGAACCTGAGAGGTGGAGGTTGCAGTGAGCTGAGATCATGCCACTGCACTCCAGCCTGGGCGACAGAGCAAGACTCTGTCTCAAGGAAAAAAAAAAAAAAAGAATAATAATAGTCTCTGATCCCATCCAGGTTGCTGTGAATCCTGTTATATTTTTCCCTTTTTATGGCTGAATAGTATTCCATGATGTATATCACAATTTCTTAACCTACTCATTGATGGGCATTTGGGCTGGTTACATACTTTTGCTATTGTGAATTGTGCTGTTATAAACTTGCGTGTGCAGGCATCTTTTTTATATAATGACTTTTCTCCTCTGGGTAGATACCCAGTAATGGAATTGCTGGATTAAATAGTAGTTCTACTTTTAGTTCTTTAATAATCTCCACACTGTTTACTATAGTGGTTGTACTAGTTTACATTCCCACTAGCAGTATAACAGTGTTCCCTTTTCACAAAATGCCCACCAATATTTTTTATTTTTTGATGTTTTGATTGTGGCCATTCTTGCTGGAGTAAGCTGGCATGGCATTGTGGGCTTTTTTTTTGAGACGGAGTCCGCTGTGTTGCCAGGCTGGAGTGCCGTGGTGTAACCTTGGCTCACTGCAACTTCCACCTCCCAGGTTCAAGGGATTCTCCTGCCTCAGCCTCCCGAGTAGCTGGGACTACAGGTGCCCGCCACCACTCCTGGCTAATTTTTGTATTTTTAGGACAGACGGAGTTTCACCATGTTGGCCAGGGTAGTCTTGATCTCTTGACCTTGTGATCCACCTGCTTCAGCCTCCCAAACTGCTGGGATTTCAGGTGTGAGCCACCATGCCCCGCCTGACATTGTGGTTTTGATTTGTATTTCCATGATTATTAGTGATGATGAGCATTTTTTCATGTTTGTTGGCCATTTTTTATATCTCCTTTTGAGAATTGTCTATTCAAGTCCTTAGCCCATTATTTGAAAGGATTGGTTTTTTTTCCTGTTAATTTGAGTACCTTGTAGATTCTGGATATTAGTCCTTTCTCAGATGTATAGATTGTGAATTTTCTCCCATTCCGTGGGTTGTCTGTTTATTCTGCTAATTGTTCTTTTGCTGTGCAGAAACTTTTTGGCTTAATTAAGTCTCACCTGTCTATCTTCATTTTGTTGTTGCACTTGCTTTTGGGTTCTTGGTCATGAAGTCTCTGCCTAAGCCAATGTGTAGAAGGGGTTTTCCAGTGTTACCTTCTAGAATTCTTATGGTTTCAGGTCTCAGATTTAAGTTGACTTTTGTATAAGGTAAGAGATGGGGATCCAGTTTCATTTCTTGGGATGTGGCTTGCCAATTATCCAAGCACCATATGTTGAGTAGGGTGCCCTTTCCCCACTTTGTTTTTGTTTGCTTTGTCAAAGACCAGTTGGCTGTAAGTATTTGGATTTACTTCTGTGTTCTCTATTCTATTCCATTGGTCTATGTGTTTATTTTTATACCAGTATCATGCTGTTTTGCTGACTATGGCCTTGTAGTATAGATTGAAGCCAGGTAATGCAATGCGTCCAGATTTGTTCTTTCTGCTTAGTCTTGCTTTGGCTATGTGGGCTCTTTTTGATTCCATATGAATTTTAGAATTATCAGGAGTCACCAGGTGCTGCGGCAGCTTCAGGATAACTTGAGGGTGCATCCTGGGGAAGAAACACCTCCTGTCCGTGGCGCTGACTGCTGAGGACAGAGCTTTGGTGTGGCTTCTCCATGGCCCAGCTTCTTTGGAGCGTTTTTCTTTCATGGTAAGTACAGAAGCTTTCGTTTTCTGAAATGTTCTGTGTATTTCTGCTAGATTCTCACTCATTTTTTTCTCTCTTGATATCTTATCATTAATTTTACAGTAGTACTCATTCCCTGAGGGCTGTTGAGGTTGGAACGTGTAGGAGGCTTTAGGGCTGTTTCTGAGGGAGACTCCCCCTGTAGACGGAGAGAGAGGAAAGCTCTGGCTGTGGGAGGAAGGGGAAGCCCAGCCCAGGTGGGGTGTAGGGGCCAGGCCCCAGTTTGGCTGCCTTGCTTTCAAGCCTCAGATGGAAGGAAAGGATCCACCTTAACCTCCAGGGTTTGCTGATTTTTTAAATTGTTTTCATTTTTTTGGAGATACAGTCTTGCCCTGTTGCCCAGGCTGGAGTGCAGTGGCAGATCTCAGTTCACTGCAGCCTCCACTTTCTGGGCTCGGGGGATTCTCCAGCCTCAGCCTCTCCATTAGCTGGGCTTGTGCCACCATGCCCAGCTATTTTTTTTTTTTCATATTTTTGGTGGCCACGGAGTTTTGCCACGTTGGCCAGGCTTTTCTCGAACTTCTGAGCTCAAAGCAATCCTCCAACTTCGGCTTCCATAAGTGCTGGGATTACAGGCATGAACTACTGTGCCTGGTCTGCTGAATTTTGTTTTTCTTGTATTTTTGGTAGGGACAGGGTTTCGCCATGTTGCCCAGGCTGGTCTCAAACTTCTGAGCTCCAAGCAGTCCTCTCACCTCGGCTTCCCAAAGTGCCGGGATTACAGGCGTGAACTACTGCACGTGGTCTACTGAATTTTTACATTTGTTTCCCAGCCGTCGGGACATAGGGGTCACTTTTCTCAACACCCCACCCCCACTCCCCGGCAGCGTCTGCCTAACTCTGTCCCTCTAGTCATGGCCACCTGACTGTGGAGGAAGCTCCCTTCCATG
The DNA here is from genome assembly GCF_009828535.3 of Hylobates moloch. Taxonomy (NCBI): domain Eukaryota; kingdom Metazoa; phylum Chordata; class Mammalia; order Primates; family Hylobatidae; genus Hylobates; species Hylobates moloch. The sequence goes on from NW_026652285.1 coordinate 42,067,439, forward strand.
TGGTTTAATGTCTTCTTTGCAGAAATGTCTGTTCAGGTTCCCTGCTCAGTTTTGGATGGATCATTTTTTTGTTGTTGCTACTTAGTACTATTAATGTGTTGCATATTTTCCATAACAACCCCGGTTAGCCGATATGTGTTTCGTTCTCCCAGCCTTTCTCTTTGGGCTCATTGTTTGCTTTTCCTTGCAAAAACTTTTCACTTTGATGTAGTAATGCATGTTTTTTTAAGGCCAGGCATGATGGCTCATGCCTGTAATCCAAGCACTTTGGGAGGCCAAGGTGGGCAGATCACTTGAGCCAAAGAATTTGAGACCAGCCTAGGCAACGTGGCAAAACTTCATTTCTACAAAAAAATTTGCCAGGTGTGGTGGTGTGTGCCTGTAGTTCCAGCTATTCAGGAGGCAGAGGTGGGAGGATCACTTGTGCCGGAGAGGTCAAGGCATATCAGGGATGTGAGTCCTCCAGCTTAGTTTCTATTTCTCAGGGTTCCTTAGACATTCAGGGCCATTTCCATGTGATATCAGCATTGTGTATTCACATTTCTTAAATGTCTGTGCGTAATAAAGATATAATTAGAGAGTCTGCTGGGACTGTTTTTCCTCTGGGACATTTTGGTTCATGTATATTTTTAGTAATGATCAAATCAGGGTACTTGTTGTATCTGTTCTCATACAGGTATTATTTCTCTGTTGTGATAATATTCAAATTGCTCCCTTCTAGCTTTATTGAAAAGTGTACTATTTTGTTAACCAGAGTCACCCAGCTGTGGTATAGAATGCA
>NW_026652285.1:42068319-42078529 GCF_009828535.3 Hylobates moloch
TCAAAGTCATCCTCCATCCAGCTTTGTTCCGTTGCTGGTGAGGAACTGCGTTCCTTTGGAGGAGGAGAGGTGCTCTGCTTTTTAGAGTTTCCAGTTTTTCTGCTCTGTTTTTTCCTCATCTTTGTGGTTTTATCTACTTTTGGTCTTTGATGATGGTGATTTACAGATGGGTTTTTGGTGTGGATGTCCTTTCTGTTTGTTAGTTTTCCTTCTACCAGACAGGACCCTCAGCTGCAGGTCTGTTGGAGTTTACTAGAGGTCCACTCCAGACCCTGTTTGGCTGGGTGTCAGCAGCGGTGGCTGCAGAACAGCGGATTTTCGTGAGACCACAAATTCAGCTGTCTGATAGTTCGTCTGAAAGTTTTGTCTCAGAGGAGTACCCGGTTGAATGAGGTGTCAGTCTGACCCTACTGGGGGGGTGCCTCCCAGTTAGGCTGCTCAGGGGTGAGGGACCCACTTTAGGAGGCAGTCTGTCCGTTCTCAGATCTCCAGCTGCGTGCTGGGAGAACCACTACTCTGTTCAAAGCTGTCAGTCAGACAGGGACATTTAAGTCTGTGGAGGTTCTTGCTGAGTTTTTGTTTGTCTGTGCCCTGCCCCCAGAGGTGGAGCCTATAGAGGCAGGCAGGCGTCCTTGAGCTGTGGTGGGCTCCACCCAGTTCGAGCTTCCTGGCTGCTTTGTTTACCTAAGCAAGCCTGGGCAATGGTGGGCGCCCCTCCCCCAGCCTCGCTGCCACCTTGCAGCTTGATCTCAGACTGCTGTGCTAGCAATCAGCGAGACTCAGTGGGTACAGGACCCTCTGAGCCAGGTGCGGGACAGAATCTCCTAGTGTGCCGTTTTCCAGGCCCGTTGGAAAAGCGCAGTATTGGGGTGGGACTGACCCGATATTCCAGGTGCCGTCTGTTTCCCCTTTCTTTGACTAGGAAAGGGAACTCCCTGACCCCTTGCACTTCCCGAGTGAGGCAATGCCTCGCCCTGCTTTGGCTCGCGCACAGTGCGCTTCACCGACTGTCCTGCACCCACTGTTAGGCACTCCCTAGTGAGATGAAACCGGTACCTCAAGCAGAAATGCAGAAATCATCCGTCTTCTGTGTCGCTGGGGCTGGGAGCTGGAGACCGGAGCTGTTCCTATTCGGCCATCTTGGCTCCACCCCTACTACATTTTCTTTAACCATTCATCTATTGATAGACACTTAGGCAGATTCCATATATTGGCTACTGTGAATATTGCTGCAAGGAACATGGGAGTGCAGACATCTCTTTCACATACTGATTTCATTTCCTTTGGATATATACCCAGTAGTGGGGTGGCTGGATCATATGGTAGTTCTATTTTTAATTTTCTGAGGAACCTCCATACTGTTTTCTGTAATGGCTGTACCAAAACAGTTTCTAGTAGGATAAATTTGGGGGCAACTGCTCCATTTTAATATGTGTGAAGAACAATTGAAACTTTAACCTAAAGCCAGATGTCTTAACCATGGCACTATTGACATTTTTGGCTATACAATGCTTTGTTATAAGTGGCTATCCTGTGTGGTGTTATGACGGTTAGCAGCATTTCTAGCCTCTACCAACTAGATGACAGCAGTACACACATGCCCACTTGCACCAACTAAAAATGTCTTCAAATATTGCCAAATGTCCCCCAGGAACGCAAAATTCCCCTGATAGTTACTGACCTAAGCCATAACGAATGGTTTCTTCCTTACTACAAACATTTGTCTTTGAGTCAGTAGAACTTTTCAACTAGTGATTTTTTTTCTTTACCCATCAAACATTTGTTGGACATCTTTCAATGAATCAGATGTGAGAAATGTGAAAATTAAGAAATTGCCCTCACCGACTTCCATTTCAATAAAGAAGACAGACACATGGAACAAACCATTACTCTCTAGGTTTCAAACGTAATTCTGTAAAGGTAAATCCGTGGTTCTGTAGGAGCCAAAAGGATGTTGAATCAAATTTGGACAGAAAAACTCAGCCAAGTTCCATAATGAAAGAAATCTTGGCCAGGGTTGGTGGCTCATGCCTGTAATCTCAGCACTTCAGGAGGCCAAGGCTGGCAGATTGCTTGACCTCAGGAGTTCAAGACCAGCCTGGGCAACAAAGAAAGACTGCACTTCTAAAAAAAAAAAATACAAAAATTAGCAGGGCGAGGTGTGCATGCCTGTGGTCCCAGCTACTTGGGAGGCTGAGGAGGGAGATTGACTTGAGCCCAAGAAAGCCGAGGCTGCAATGTGCTTGATTGCTCTGCTGCTCTTCAGCCTAGTGAGACCCTGTCTCAGAAAAAGAAAAAGTCTCTCTATTATTTTTGGAAGTTCCATAGCAAATCTCCCCATTATTTTGTGGGCTGTTTCTCCCATGGCTCCTCTTAGCTCTGTGAATGCAGGACATTTTAGTCACTGAAATCTACTCTTAATAAAAATTGCACAATTTTATGAAGAAATAAGTTGGTCCTGGAAAGTGCCTTTCATAGCAGAATTCTGTGTCGATGGAGGAACTTGTTGGGACAGAGGTGGTTCGTATCATAAGTTGTCATTTTTAGAAAGGTGAACAAAGGAATGTCCATGTCTGATAAACATGTCATGGCTTTAAAGGAAGTGAACAGAACCCAGAATGTCCAATAACAGTCCAGGAAAAACCACTGTGTTACCCTGATATGCTGTATCCACCTTGTCTGAAGGGCTGAGCAGAAGATTTTATGAGGAACCATACATGCTACCTCAATTGGCCATAATTAGAGAACCTAAAAAAAAAAACTCCAATTGGTTTCAATCTAAATTTTCCTTTGGGGAAATCAGTATATCAGATATCTGCACTACATGTTTGTTGCAGCACTATTCACAATAGCTAGGATTTGGATACAGTCTGAGTCTCCATCAACACATGAATGAATAAAGAAAATGGAATACTATTCAGCCATAAAAAAGAATGAGATCCTATCATTTGCAACAACATGGATGGAACTGGAGGTGGTTATGTTAAGTGAAATAAGCCAGGTACAGAAACACAAACATAAGTTCTTACTTATTTGTAGGAACTAAAAATCAAAACAATTAAACACACAGAGATAGAGAGTAGAAGGATGGTTACCAGAAGGTGGAGAGGATAGTGGGAGGGTGGGGGCAGGAGAAGATGGTTAATGAGTACAAAAAACAAAATAGAAATGAATAAGACCTATTATAGCACAACAGGGTGATCATAGCCAAATAATTTAGTTGTACATTTCAAAATAACTAAAAGAGTATAATTGGATTGTTTGTAACAAAAAGGATAAATACTTGAGGGGATGAATAACCCATTTTCCATGATGTGATTATTATACATTGCATGTCTGTATCAAAATATCTCATGTGCCCCATATGCATACCTATGTACCCATAAAAATTAAAAATTAAAAAATTCCTTTGGAGAAGTGAGCATTCTAATGTTAAAAATTAAAATTCTGTGGTACAATGAATTAATATTAAACTTTAATTTTTTATTTAGTTAAATAAACATTTATGATAAAGCTCCCAAGAATAAAAGACAGCATTGTGGGATTGCAAAAAATGAGAGAAGATATAAGCATTTAGTCTTGTAGAGAAGATGAACACAGAACCAAGTTAATTTATCAGAGGGTAAGATTAGTGCTATGATAGGGGAGTTCACATGAGGAAGTGAAGAATTGTAACTGGTGAATGAGGCAGTGTGAGCATTAATCTTTGTATTTTCTGATTTCCTGAGCACAAGAACATATATCAGGAATATTTGCTGGTCAAAAAATGCCATCCACCAATATTAATGAACCTGGTAGGAGTCTGGGATATGGCTTCAGAAGATTGTTATCAAACTCATTTTTCTCTTAGAAAAACAATAAAAGGAAACTTTCTCTAAAAGTACAAGAATACTTATCTTCCCATCCATCCATTCATCCATCCATTTCTCTATCCGTCTTCCAAAAAGCAGTTGAACTGATCTTTTTGGAACAAAGCAAATCATGTCACTCCTGTGACTATGTTTTCAGTGGCTTCCCACTGCTCTTAAACTGAAAATCAAACTCCTTCTCTTCCATTACCTACAACATGCTGCAATGACCTGTACTCTCCTACCTCTCTGGCCCCAGGTCATCTCACTCTCCCCTTTGTTCATTGTCCTGTAGCTACTCTGCCTACCTCCCCTCCCCCAATGAATCTTAGGACCTTTGCATATGCACCTGCAATCCTGATCCCTCTGCCCCTGGCTCCTGCCCTTCTTACTGCTGACTCTTTCTCATGTTTCACATCAAAGGTTCAGTGTCATTTCCCTCGACCTTTGTTCACATCCTCCTTTATACTCCAAAGCGCTCCCTGAGAGTAGGAATCCTTATCTTTTTTTCTCACTAATGTGTTCCTGAACCAGGCATAAGAAATAGTACATGCTCAGTACATAGATTTCGAATGAGTAAACCAATACTTTTCTTGAGTGTCTGTCACCTACACTGGATTATAAGCTTAAGGACAGCAGTATGCCCATTTTGCTCACCATTGTATAACCAGTGCCTAAATCAGTGCCCAGTCCAACGAAGATGGTCCAAAAATAATTTTTGAAGATGTAAATAAATGAATTCATAAATAAAATGATTTATAAGATCTATTTCAGGAAAAAATAAAAAGCAAAATGCGAACAATAACAAAACTTACGATCTCAACATTAGGCTGCCAACAGATATGGGAAGGGAGAGTAAAAATTATAGCTTCAAGTTAAATACAGTTGTAAATATCTATTCAATTTGAATTTATTGTGAACAAAATTCCCTAAAATCGTTTAAGCCAAATTCTAAATGTACTTCCCCTCCTATATAGAACTGTGACTCCTATTTTATGATTCCTTATGCTTCTGTAATTTAAATGGTGTTTAAAGATTGTTAATGGACTGTATTTTCTTAATGTCAATGAGGAGTTATCAAGCCTGAAATTAAGGACTGCGTGAAAGACCAGTATTCACATTGTACAGTTTTACCAGTCTAAAATCCTTCTCAAAATTGACCACCAGATGGTGATGTCTGGGAAAACCATTCCACTTGAAGAATTCTTTCTTCAGCCACTTGATGGCATCTCTCCGTTGTTTTCAAGATCTCCTGACCCATTCATCTTAATTCTTTTTGTGTTCCAGGTCTGCGTTGCTTTCTGTTCTGCAGTTCTTTCCTATCTCATAGACTCCCACTACGATACCAGTCATGTGTAGGGTGTACTAAAGGGAAGGTCTCTGGGACATTCCTTTGAAAAATATTTGTTGTGGACATTTTTAAATTCTAATTGTTTTAATTGCATTTTGCAGCAGAATAATTTTTTTTCCTTTTTATCTTTAAAGGAAACAGCTGTGTAGGCTTCTTTAAATTTGTGAGAAAATATATATATCTCAAGGGACAAAAATACTGGTTAGCGTATTTGTGTATGTGTATATGTGTGATGTTTTTAAGGCTTGATGATTAGCTTGCACAGTAGTGTTATGCTGCTGAACTATATTGTGATTCAAAATAGGAACATTTAAACTGTACTCTTTGTAGTAAAATACAGACTAGTTATACATCCTTTGCTTATGTAACTTCCTCTGATTTTTAAAAAATATTTATGATAAGTATATACAATCACATCAAAGCTCCAATGTAGAGTTTGGTTTTATAGTGTTTGCAGGTAAATGAACATTTTCGAATGAATATATTTTTCTTAAGGACTGGTAATTTTTCTTCTGAATGTAGTTATATTCTCATTAACTTATTTGTTTTGGCCTTATGGAGAAGACTTGGTTGGCATTTTATAAAACAAAGTTTTGGGTGACCATACTTTCAGGAATTACTTTCAGAGCATTTTAAAGATCCTCCAGATGAGTTTTGCTATTAATAGTCCGCAAATGAAATGAGCAGATTTTTTCAAGTGCTATTTTTAAGTCAGGAAGTATATTCCAGATGAAACATTTTTCTCATTGCCTGCTCTTTAAAAGCAAATCATAGACATCTTAAAGCTCATTAGAGATTTATCTGTTTTGAAATAAAACTGTTTTCCTCTTCTTCCTTCATGAAGATTTTTATCTGTATATCTTTAAGTGGCTTATTGTTATACTTTGAGCCATAAGGCTCACTTCTTTCAAAACCCCTGCTTCCACAAAACACAGAACTTTTATTTATGATCATGATGCTCACGGAGGTTGACAATCATAAGTAGTTACGTACATGTGTAACAATAGTTGGAGATACATTATAACACACCAGGGCTCTGTTAAAAGTGTCTTGGCTGACTGGGAAGATCAAGCAGACAACAAGAGTAAGTTGTGAATAGCTGGAAAAGGGGACTTTATCTCTCCTCTGGCCACCTTAAATCAGTTAAGACAGGATTTGCAACAAATAACAAACCTCAACAAAATTAAAATACGAGGAAAATGTGTTCTGTCACCTAAAAGGGACTGAGACATGATGGTTCCAAGTTGGTTAATGTAGAGCCTAGAAGATATCCTTTCTGTCTTCGCTTCTATCATCCCCAGTCTGTTAGCTTTGTCCCCTGGCGTGTTCCTTCATGGTCACCAGGTGATCGTATATTTCTAGGAGTCACATTCAAATAGCAGAATGTCCTGAGGAAGAAGAAACCACCTAACCATACCCTGCAGCCAACTCCCTCGGGTCTCATTGGCCAGAATTGGTTGAACACTCCTGTCTAAACCAATCCATAGTGAAGGAATTTGATTTTTATGATTGCTTAGACTATTCAGTTTACTAAGTCACATAGTGAGAGAATTTTCCGAAGGAAAACACATAAGAAGGGTGAATGGGTTTCAGATTGACAACCAGTAATTTCTGATGCCTTACGTTTCCAATTATTGGAGGTTTGGAAGAGCTTGAACAAGTTCAGTAATCAGAAGAGAGGTGAGATGTACTTAAAATCTCAATCATTTCAATGTTCTTGGATTGAAGACCCTGAGAAGGACAGTCTATCAGCTTTTGACATTGTGCTGTCAGCCTAGCAAGGCTGGTCTTTTTTGTCTCCTCAAATATTTCACTATTACACCTACTTTAAGGCCTTCACTTTAGCCAGTAAAATAGATCATTTGTTATAAAATATAAATTTAAGGCTCTGGGCCTCCTTGTTTTAAACCTATTTCATGATTGTTGGATCTCATATTTCTGCCACGGATGGTAATTCTAGACCATCACTAATGACTAAGCAGCAGAAAGGAGTCTGATCTGGTATTCCAGTATCCCATTGCCCACGGGAGCTCTTCCCTTGCTCTGAGCTGATTACCTAGTATCACTGAGAAAATAAAAGTTCAGCTCATAGTAATTTCATCAACTAATCTTCTCTTTGACATCTCTGAGTTCCTCCTCCTTCCCTTCTATTTCTGAGGATGGAATACCTCTTCTCTCTTCCAGTGCAAATTCCTCCCTGGTATATTTTATTCCTTCCTCTCCTGACTCTTTTGAGCTTTGTCATCCAGTTTCTTCTCCCAGGTCACCTAGGCTAGGCACTTTATACTGATTTTTGACCCTTTCCTTTACTCCTTATGCAATGAGTTGCCAATTCCTATTGATTCACCCTCTCAACTATTATTACTATTAATTTTTTTTTTTTTTGAGACAGAGTCTCACCCTATCACCCAGGCTGGAGTGCAGAGGCATGATCTCGGCTTACTGCAACCTCCACCTCCCAGGTTCAAGAGATTCTCCTGCCTCAGTCTCCTGAGTAGCTGGGATTACAAGCATGTGCCACCATGCCCAGCTAATTATTGTATTTTTAGTACAGACGGGGTTTCGCCATGTTGGTCAGGCTGGTCAGGTGGCTCAGGCCTGTAATCCGAGCACATTGGGAGGCTGAGGCAGGCAGATCACCTAAGGTCAAGAGTTCGAGACCCTCTCAGTTATCTTTTTTTTTTTTTTACAGACACATATTACATAAATATTCATATATATACACATAGATATGCACATACATCTATAGTTATACATACACATATATATACACATACTACGTACACATCCATATATACACACATATATATAGATATGTACATACATCTGTAGCTATACACACATATATGCACATATATTACATACATATTCATATATATACACATAAGTAGATAGGCACATACATCTATAGTTATGCATACACATATGTATACACACATATTGCATACATATCATATATGTCTACACACATTTTTTTTCCCATGAACTCTTTGAAAGTAAGGCGATCATGACCTTTATCACTAAATACTTCAGTGTTTTATGACCTTTATCCCTAAATGCTTCATCTTCTAGGAATGAGGACATTTTCCTACGTTACACCGAAGAAAACAATAAAGCACTAATATCTACTATACTATTCAGCCCATATTCACATTTTCACATGTCCCCACTGGTTCCCAAAAGATCTCTTAGAGCTGTTTTTTTCTTTTCCTTTTTTTATTTTTATTTTTATTATTATACTTTAGGTTTTAGGGTACATGTGCACAATGTGCAGGTTTGTTACATGTGTATCCATGTGCCGTGTTGATTTCCTGCACCCATTAACTTGTCATTTAGCATTAGGTATATCTCCTAATGCTGTCCCTCCCCCCTCCCCCAACCCAACAACAGTCCCCAGAGTGTGATGTTCCCCTTCCTGTGTCCATGAGTTCTCATTGTTCAATTCCCACCTATGAGTGAGAACATGCGGTGTTTGGTTTTTTGTCCTTGCGATAGTTTACTGAGAATGATGATTTCCAGTTTCATCCATGTCCCTACAAAGGACATGAACTCATCATTTTTTATGGCTGCATAGTATTCCATGGTGTATATGTGCCACATTTTCTTAATCCAGTCTATCGTTGTTGGACATTTGGGTTGGTTCCAAGTCTTTGCTATTGTGAATAGTGCCACAATAAACATACGTGTGCATGTGTCTTTATAGCAGCATGATTTATAGTCCTTTGGCTATATACCCAGTAATGGGATGGCTGGGTCAACTGGTATTTCTAGTTCTAGATCCCTGAGGAACTGCCACACTGACTTCCACAATGGTTGAACTAGTTTACAGTCCCACCAGCAGTGTAAAAGTGTTCCTATTTCTCCACATCCTCTCCAGCACCTGTTGTTTCCTGATTTTTTAATGATGGCCATTCTAACTGGTGTGAGATGGTATCTCACTGTGGTTTTGATTTGCATTTCTCTGATGGCCAGTGATGATGAGCATTTCTTCATGTGTTTTTTGGCTGCATAAATGTCTTCTTTTGAGAAGTGTATGTTCATGTCCTTCACCCACTTTTCGATGGGGTTATTTGTTTTTTTCTTGTAAATTTGTTTGAGTTCATTGTAGATTCTGGATATTAGCCCTTTGTCAGATGAGTAGGTTGCAAACATTTTCTCCCCTTCTGTAGGTTGCCTGTTCACTCTGATGGTAGTTTCTTTTGCTGTGCAGAAGCTCTTTAGTTTAATGAGATCCCATTTGTCAATTTTGGCTTTTGTTGCCATTGCTTTTGGCATTTTAGACTTGAAGTCCTTGCCCATGCCTGTGTCCTGAATGGTATTGCTTAGGTTTTCTTGTAGGATTTTAATGGTTTTAGGTATAACATTTAAGTCTTTAATCCATCTTGAATTAACTTTTGTATAAGGTGTAAGGAAGGGATCCAGTTTCAGCTTTCTACATATGGCTAGCCAGTTTTCCCGGCACCATTTATTAAATAGGGAATCCTTTCCCCATTTCTTGTTTTTGTCAGGTTTGTCAAATATCAGATAGTTGTAGATATGAGTCATCATTTCTGAGGGCTCTGTTCTGTTCCATTGATCTATGTCTCTGTTGTGGTACCAGTACCATGCTGTTTTGGTTACTGTAGCCTTGTAGTATAGTTTGAAGTCAGGTAGCGTGATGCCTCCAGCTTTGTTCTTTTGGCTTAGGATTGACTTGGCGATGCGGGCTCTTTTTTGGTTCCATATGAAACTTGAAAGTAGTTTTTTCCAATTCTGTGAAGAAAGTCATTGGTAGCTTGATAGGGATGGCATTGAATCTATAAATTACCTTGGGCAGTATGGCCATTTTCACAATATTGATTCTTCCAACCCATGAGCATGGAATGTTCTTCCATTTGTTTGTATCCTCTTTGATTTCATTGAGCAGTGGTTTGTAGTTCTTCTTGAAGAGGTCCTTCACATCCCTTGTAAGTTGGATTCCTAGGTATTTTATTCTCTTTGAAGCAATTGTGAATGGGAGTTCACTCATGAT
>NW_026652285.1:42078629-42085400 GCF_009828535.3 Hylobates moloch
AAAAAAAAAAAAAGAAGATTATGCTGGTGAGAGTAGGTGTTTAGTTGTGGCTTATTATTATTCATTCACCAATTCCATAAATATTCATTCAATTTACACTATGTTTCAGATATATAGTAAAAGAAATTCCCTTTTTAGTTTTATTGTATTAATACTAAAAGTAATAGTATCAAAAATAACGTTAATAAGGTAAGCACCATATGTTTATTAATTTTGTCTTTCATTCAACAAACACTGGACTGGAATGCCTAAGAAAATAGCTGACATTCATCAAATTATTACTCAAGTTGCAGACATAAAAGAAGTCAAAATCAGGCAAAGCCTGTGCCCATAACTCATGTCAATTCCATTGGTTAGACAATTATTCATTTGTATTTCAATCTTTTGTGTTATGGAAAACATTCTAATTTGAAAAAACATAGAAAGTTGTCAGGTATCTATGATTCAATTCCATTCATTTCATTCATATATAAATACCAACTATACAAAATAATGTTAATAATGTCTTGTGGGGTCTAAAATATATATAACATTAAAATGCGTGGAAACAGTAACATAAATGTAGATGAGGCAATAATGTGTTAATGTTTAAAAACATGTTTTCAAAAACATTATATTTGATTAGTTTATGTTTCTGTGGTATAAATACTCACACTATGGCCAATGTCAAACTACCAGTGTTCTAACAACTGGCTTGCAAAATTACCAAATATTTATCAGTCAATCTTTAGGAATTGGTATAAGCCATTAGCACACTACTGGGTGGAGCTAAAGAGACAGAAGCTCTTCTAAATTTGTTGCATTATCCTGGATATATTTAAAATAATAGTTTATGTTAGGCTCTAATAAATAATAATATATATTGTCATTTCTAAGTAACTATTAAAAGAAAAAGTAGAGCTATGTATGACTAAGGAGTAAATAGAAGGAAAATGGAATAATATTAAATATTTAATTGGCTGGGTGTGGTGGCTCAAACCTGTAATCCCAGCACTTTGGGAGATGGAGGCAGGAGGATCATTTGAGCCCAGAAGTTCAAGACGAGACTGGGCAACATAATGAGACCCTGTCTCTCCAAAACAAAAAATTAGCTGAGTGTGGTGACTCGTTCCTGTAGTCCCAGCTACTTGAAAGACTGAGGTGGGAGGATTGCTTGAGCTCAGAAGGTTGAGGTTTGAGCAATAATTGGGCCACTGCACTCCAGTCTGAGTAACAGAGTGAGACCCTGTCTCAAAAAAAAGAAAAGAAATATTTAATTAATCAAAGAGAATGCAAGAAAGGAGAGTGAAATGGTGGAACAAATAAAAAGCTAATAAGACTGTAGACTTAAACCAAAATATATCAGTAATTATATTAAGTATAAATGGACTATATACCCTAATTAAATGTCAAAGTCATAAGGCCTAAAGAAGAAAAATTACATGACCATACAAATGTGCAGAAAAAACATTTGACAATATCAAACACCATTCATGATAAAAACTCTCAGCAAACTAGGAATAGAGGGAAACTTCAACTTGATGAAGAACATCTGCAGAAATCCAACAGCTAACATTATGCTAAAGTTAGCTTTCCTGCTAAAATCAGAACAAGACAAGGATGTCCTTTCTCACCATTCCTTTTCAACATTCACTGGAAGCCCTAGCTAATGCAATAAGATAAGAAAAGGAAATAAAAGCTGTATTGATGAGGAAAGAAGGAATAAAACTACTTATGTTTACAGAAGATATGATCATCTATGTAGAAAATCTAAAAGAATCTACAAAAAAATTTCTAGAACTAGTAAGCAATCATAGCAAGGTTGCAGGATACAAGAATAATATGTTAATTGCTGCTTTTCTATATACCAGCAATTAACAAGTGGAATTTAAAATTAACACGTTATCACTTACAGTAGCACTCACGAAAATGAATACTTAAGTGTAAATCTAACAAACTATGTGTAAAATATATATGAGGAAAACTAGAAGTCCGATGAAAGAAATCAAAGTAGAACTAAATAAAGAAGAGCTATTTCATGTTCATGGATGGAAAGACCCAATATTGTCAAGAAATCAGTTCTTCCCAACTTGATCTATAGATTTACATCAATCTCAATCAAAATCCCAGCAAGTTCTTTTGTGGATATTGACAAACTGGTTCTAAAGTTTATACGAGAGGCAAAAGACCCACAATAGCCAACTCAATAATGAATGAATGTCAACCAGATTACTGACACCACCTAACTTCTGGACCTACTATAAAGCTACAGTTATCAAGACAGTGTGATATTGGCAAAAGACTAGATGAACAGAACCCAATAGAGAGCTCAGAAATAGACCCATATATGTATATAGTCAGTTGATCATTGACAAAGGAGAAAAAGCAATACAATGGAGCAACAAATGGTGCCGAACAACTGGACATCCTTTTGAACATCAGACCTTACATTCTTCACAAGATTTAACTCAAAATGGATCATAGAGTAAAACATATAAAACTTTTAAAAAAATGATATTGAAGAAAATCTAGGGTCCTTGGATATGGCCATAACTTTTTAGATACAACACCAAAGAAAGGCACAACCCATGAAAGAAATAATTGACAAGCTAAAAGCTTCTTCTCATTGAATAACAATGTCAAGAACATTAGAAGACAAATCACAAGTAGGGAAAAAAAATTGCAAAAGATACATTTGATAAAGGACTGTTATCCAAAATATACAAAGAATTCCTATGACTCAACAATAAGGAAATGAACAATCCAATTTTAAAAGTGAGCAAAAGATCTGACTAAACAAGATATACAGATGACAAGTAAGCATATGATGTTCATTATGATATTCATCATATATCATTAGGCAATTGCAAGCTAAAACAATAGTGAGATACCACTATACACTATTAAAATGACCAAAATTCAGAACATTGACAATGCCAAAGCTGTCGAGGATGTGCAGCAACAGGAACTCTCATTCATTGCTGGTGGGAATGCAAAATGGTACTTTGGAAGACAGTTTGGCAGTTTCTCACAAAACCAAACACAGTCTTACCAAGTGATTTTGAAATCATACTCCTCAGTATTTACCCAAATGAATTGAAAACTTATGTCCACACAAAAACCTGTACATGGATGTTTATGGCAGCTTTAGTCATAATTGCCAAAACTTGGAAGCAACAAAGATGTCCTTCAGTAGGTGAACGGCTAAATATAGTACATTCAGAAAATGGAATATTATTCAATGCTAAAGAAAAATGAGCTATCAAGCAATGAAAGACATGGAGGAAACTTAAATGCATACCACTAAGTGAACTAAGCCAACCTGAAAAGTCTATAAACTGTATATAACTATGTGACATCTCAGAAAAAGAAAAACTATGGAGACAATAAAAAGATCAATGGTTGCTAAGGGTTGAGGGGATGGAGGGATGATAGGTAGAGCACAGAGGAATTTTAGGGTAGTAAAACTTCTATATACTACAATGGTGGATATATGTTGCTATACATTTGTTAAAACCCAAAAAATGTTCCAGCATGGGCAACATAGCAAGGCCTCATCTCTACAATTTTTCTTTTTAATTAGCTGTTCGTGGTGGTGCAAGCCTGTAGTCCCAGCTACTCAGAAAGGTGAGGCGGGAGGATTGCTTAAGTCCAGGAGGTCAAGGTTGCAGTGAGCTATGACCATGCCACCGCACTCTACACCAAGAGTGAATCTTAATGTAAACTATGGACTTTGGGTTATAATGATACACCAGTGCTAATTCATGGACTGTAACAAATCCCCCACTCTGCTCTGGATGTTGATAGCAGAAGAGACTGCGCACATGTTGTGACAGGAGGTATATGGGAACACTGTACTTCTGCTCAATTTTGCTGTGAACTTAAAACTACCCTAAAAAAATTAAGCTTATTAATTTAAAAAAACATACTGAACAGGAAGGTCAATTGCAGCAACTCCACAGTCCACAGTGTCATCAATTATCCCAAGTTACTTCTTTCTCTCTGCTCTGCCAGCCTCAGTGTGTGGCCCTCACCCTCATGGTCTCTTTATGGCCTCAAGATGGGAATTTTACTTCCATCCTCATCTCAACCTTCCAGTCAAGAAGAAGAACAAGGAAGTGACAAGAGGAAAGGCAGGCACCATTATTAGGAAAGGAAAACTTTCCCAGAAATCACCTCAGGCTTTTGCTTTCTATCAGAACTGTGTCATGTAACCAATCCTAGCTGCAAAAAAAATGCTACTTTTTTAGCTGGGCACATTAGGGCTTTCTTAGTTAGAAATATGGGAGAAAATAGATCATGTAGACAAGCAGCAGTATCTACCACATAAAGATAAAATAAATGTGAATTACTTTTATTTACAAACAGAACTAAGAGATCAGACAGACATACCTAAAAATATATGTGTGTATATGTATATATTTAGTCCTGAAGCTCCTTAGTTCAATGTTCCCATGCAGTCTTTGTTTGGGATGCCTGTAAAATCACTAGCAATAATAATAACTACTAAGTATGCCCAGGCCCTAAAATATGTCTATATATTATTAAGTTTAATCCTTACAATATTCCTATAGGCAGCTAGTATTATTATACCCATTATACTGATGTGGAAACTTAAGTTTCAAAGAAATAATAACTTGCCCAAACTTATATAGGTAGTAAGTGGAATAGTTAGCATTCGGATTAAAGTCTGACTCACTTAAAAAACACTTCTTCTAAAATTTTTCCAGGACCACCTTTTTCCTTCCAAGAAGAATACATTTACCACTCGTTAACAAAGTAAGCCTGACCATCCTTGCTCGCTTAGCAGTTTTTTGCCCAAATATTTCTCTCTCAGACAGAATACATTTCTCATTAAAATATGGTCCATAGTCTGAACAAGTTTCTTGAGTGGTTTTTAAAAAACATTTCTCTTTCATATCCCAAAAATAAGGTATTTTAGGCATAGAAACAGCTAGTTTCCTTTTAGTTCTCACCCTTAACCAATGGCCACATTTTTCCTATTAGAGACACCGCAGTTCTCAGGGATGCATTTTAGTAGTATCTTTGTAGAAAAAGTATAGGGTTTTTTTTTTCAACACTTAGACCTTAGAAGAATGTGAGGAAAGGGCAGGTGGGAGGATAGAGTCCCTGCAGTTTATTATTTGAGAAGACAAATTGCTTTTTCATAGAGGATGAATGATGATCAGAAAACCGCAGTCACTGCTAAAGATACAGCATTGTTAGGATGGTTTAAAAGGAACTGATGTGTCAATGGAAGAGCAAAGTCCAGGAAGACCCCAGGGGGAGATAGTGGGCCACAGCCTGCCAACCTGTGCTATGACTATTTCCTTGCTGTGAAAGCAACAACAAAGCCCTGAGTTGCTCAGATAGATCACAGAAAACTGAGAAGTGCACACACTGGACTCTCAATGGTTAAGCAATGCTTGAAAAAGGAAAAAGAGCTAGAGTTCCAACCTGTTTTTCCTTCCCCGTGGCCAGTTTTCCCTAAAGCATCCTTATAAAGGATGGTGGATACTTACAGTCAGGAAATGAGGCACCCAGGCCCAATAACATGGTTCTAATGGGAAGCTCATTAAAATAGAAGGATAATACTTTTTTGCACCATGTCTCCCATAGAACAGAATTAAAATGATGGGTTGTTTTCCAACAGAGACTCAGTTAATAACTGTGGATTACCTTCTTAAAATAGAGGGTCTTATTGAATATTGCAAGTAGCTAACAAAAGACCAGACTGAGAACCATCTGCAGTGATGTCTTTATAGACATTTCTCATCAGAGTACATGGAAGTTGTGGTAGATACTACATATTGATTCACTCAGCACACACTCAGACCCTCTCTAATGTGTGCTCTCATGTACTAAAAAGCTAATATTTGCATCTTTCAGATCCTCTTGTAGACATACCTGTGAGAGACCTATATTGCATAACACAGTGGGAGGTGGCAGTTATCGGGGGAGATCAGATCTTCTGACAAGAAGAGGCATTTGGATCTCCTGTGGGGCATCTGTGGCTGAGGTTCTACTCTCATGCCACTAATGTCGTGTATGCCATGCAACAGGCAACAGCAATGGGAAAGTTTCCATTAAAACAATTTAGAGTTTAGAGTGTCTCTACACTATGTTGTTCCTGATTGTATAGTATCCAAATTTAGCTCATTGGTCCTCTTAGAAATTTATCATACCATTCAATGCTCCAAAATTAATTACTTTATGATTAAACTACGTAGAATAGATTCTGTCATCTGCAGTTACTAATCCTGGCCCATATAGAAATTTGTACCAGAAATGTTTGCCAAAAAAATGGATCCTTTAAGGAAATGAGAATTTAATGCTGGTTATTGTATTTATCCCATCAGGCTGCCATAATAAAATGCCATAGGCTGAGTGCTTAAACAACAGAATTTTTCTTTCTCACAGTTCTGGAAGCTGGAAAGTCCAAAATGAAGGTGCCAGCCAATTTGGTAATTTGTGATGGCTCTTTTTCTTCCCAGTTTGTAGATCTCAGCATTCTTACTGAGTCTTCCCACGGGAAAGAGAGGAAGTTCTCATGTCTCTTCATCTTTTCATAAAGACACAAATCTCATCATGGAGGCCCTGCTCTCATGACCTCATTTAAACCTAACTAATTATCACCCAAAAACTTTACCTCCAAATACGATCACATTAGGAATTAGGGCTTCAGCATGTGAATTTAGGGGGAGACAACATTCAGTTCATAACAGTTATATATTCTGGCTGGATGTGAAGACAGTCAGAGATGGCTAGCATTAGAGGTTGGGGCACTAATAG
>NW_026652285.1:42085500-42086057 GCF_009828535.3 Hylobates moloch
TAGAGTAGAGTGGAGAGCAGTGTGGTGGAATGGAATAGAAAGCAATGGAGTGGAGTGGAGTGGAGAGGAATGGAATGGAATGGATTGGAATGGAATGGAGTTGAGGGGAGTGGAATGGGAAGGAATGGAATGGAGTGGAGTGGAGACGAGTGGAGTGGAGTAGAGTAGAGTAGATTCGAGTGGAAGGGAATGGAATGGAAAGGAAAGGAGAGTAGTGTAGTGGAGTGGAACGGGCTGTAATGGAGTGGACTGGAGTAGACTGGAATGTAGTGGAGTGGCATGGAGTGCAATACAATGGGATCCAATGGAATGGAGTGGAGAGTAGAGGAGTGGAGAGTAGTGTAATGTAATGGAATGGAAAGCAGGGGATTGGATTGGAGTGGAGTGGAGTCCAATGGAGTGGAAAGGAAGGGAATGGAATGGAAAAGAAAGTAATGGAATGGAATGGAAAGAAATGGAATGGAGTGTAGTGGAATGCAGTGTAGTGGAATGGAATAGAAAGGAATGGAGTGGAATGGAGTGGAGTGGAATGGAATGGAATGGAATGGAATGGAATG